>NC_137660.1:6136082-6288582 GCF_963422515.1 Blennius ocellaris | reverse complement strand
TGTTTTTCAGATGCAGCTAATGAGCGCAGCCATTAGACATAAATGACATTTTAAAAACCTGGGGAGTAAGGAAATGAAGAGGCACCCTCCCGGCAGCAAATATGGCCAGAGCATCTGGAGAATGCGACTCACGCGGATGACCTCCGCCCACAGCGCCTGAGACTGTCAGTCATTCCTCCAGTGGTTACTGTGAAGATGAAGGTTCATTACAGTGAAACTGTCAGCACCGTTCACCTCCATATCCACATGACATCTCCAAGGTTCGCACAACTGACACTTATCTTTTATGTCTGACAGAAACAAATTGTGTGGGTGAGTTAGTTTAATTTCCTGATGAGCCCATTGCTGGGGACTTCTCGGAGACTGGAAGGGCTCTTCAAAGAGCGCGGCTTCAGCCTGAGCTGTATGGACGTTGTGTTCCCTAATACTTAGGACACATGCTGAATCTAGATAACAAACCCATAGGCAGAGAATCGAAATATTGCACAAGCGAGCAGATGGATCTGTTTCACTTCTGTTTAAACAGTAGCTCCCAAGCATGTGCTGCTAAATCCCAAGAATCTGCAGGCGTATGTTGCAACCAATCATCATAAACCGTGATTGATTAGTCACCCATGTCTCCTTGAATGTGTGCGGATCAGGATGAAAATCGGCTGCCGTGGTGTTTGTGCAGAGATTAGAGATGTATAGTGGTACAGCCACTATAGAGGGTATGAAATAAGAGCTCATGATTTCAGTAATATGGCAAACATATTAGTGCAGTCCTTGGCTTTTTTTAAAAAAGTAATCAGCGGAAGTGTAACATAGTATATTGTAGAATATATAGGATATGAACTATTGAAGAAGATATTTTTTTGCAGTTGCAGCAATTTCTTAAAAAAAATTGTAAAATGTATTCTTCTGAATTAACTTAGCACGGCTAAATACGAAATGCAACTCATCATACTGTATTTACCCTTATTTATTCAAAGTTTGAAGTCGATTCATGATCTTGCTTTGAGATAACATGCTGCTATATTGATATAATTAGCATTTGTACGAGGGATACACTGGTACCGATACCAGCATCAGGTATCAGTTCTGCATCGGTACTCAAGCTTCTAAAAGGTCCCTGATAGAACCCAGCGAGTATCACAGTGAAGCAGTGTGTAGATAGATGGTACGCACCGCGCTATGTCTATGTGTATGTAGGCTTCGTCAATGCAGTCGCTGTGCGAAGATGGTTTGCAGCATCCCAGAGCCTTCACATATTGTTTGCGTATGGAGTATGAATTAGGCTTTTGGCATTCAATAAGTACTTGTGTCGGCGCTCGGTATCGGTAAGTAGATAAAGGTCAGTACTCGTACTTGCACTGATCCTTTAAACAAGTTGTATTGGTGCATCTCTAGTTTTTACTTTAGATTTATTTTTAAATATGAATGAAACAATGAATTGAAATGTATTGTTATAGTAGTTATCTCGTTTAGCAATTCTGTTTGATTTGGACTCTTACGACAGGTGATTGAGACACTTTTTGCATAATATGAATGAATCAATCACATTCAACGATGCAAAACGTCTACAAATATGCTAAGGATAGCATACGCCCAATAGCTTAGGAGTTCTGTTTTTGTCCTGGTACTTATTTACAGCATCTCAACATGACCTGATGTAGAAAGAAAGCTTTCAGCGTTTGAGTTTCTCTGCTGTTCGATTGGACGTATTTCAACCCAGTCTCACTCCAAATTGTGTCATAACTATGTTTGTCCACAGTTTAAAAACGTGGTCATTTCACAATGTAACGTGGTACGATTTGTCTTCCTGTTTGTTTCTGTGGACAGACTTTAGGTCACGTGACTGCAGAGTTATTTTCTGACATGAACACGAAACATCACGGACATCACTCCTACGTTTGATTGAAATTGCTATGTTTTAACTTATCTTATGGTTTTAGCTTTGTTTTGATAGCTTTTCTAGCGACAAATGTAAACTTTATTTCCATGGTATTCATTCAGTTTGGTGAGCCTATAGTTAAATTGCAACATTTCAAGTAAAAATGCATTGTTTTGGGGTTTTCGTATGAGAAAGGTTTCACATTTACACGGCCTTTTGAAAGCAAGAGCAATCAGTGATTTCACCATTGGTTGACTTGGACTCAGGAAAAAAAAATTGTTTCCTCATTTTGACACGAATAAAGAAACCAAGACATGGCAGGTAGATCAAATTTGTGATGTTATCTGAAATTCACACCTGGAACAAAATCCGGATCCGGATCCGGATCACCTCAAACTTTTAAAGGCGTTTTCTCTGGCCTGACTTCCATCAGCGGTGAAAATCTGTCATGCAGTTTTGACAGAATCCGGATCTAAATCACATCCAAAATGTATTGGAATCGTCCATGACCTAATATCTATCTCTGGTGAAAATTTTGATAAAAATCCATGGAGTAGTTTTGATGTAATCTTGCAACAATTCATACAGACAACAGACAACAGATAAATATATGGCAATGAGTTTATGATGTTCTCAGCAGATAATGATTTCCATTTACACAGCAAATGCAAAAATGCTGAAAAGTATGTTGTTTTCATGTAGGGGAAGCCATGGTTGCCGTTAATATAATGAAATCAACATACAGGTGTGCACAGACACAATATAAACGTTTCATGCATAAATATTAACAATGGTATGTACAAGGACATTCGTATGGAGAAGACCATGAATTTGGATTGCTATATCCAAACTGCAGTCCAAGAAGAACTGTATTACAGTGCAGTAGCAGCATTTCAGAAAATATGCCTTTTCTCCATTCCAGTCGGAATGGGAGCATTTTTGGAAAGGTGCACTTTTCATGAGCAACGCTGTGAAGCTTGTCTTCCTCTCCCATCTTCATCATTTGGAACTGTTTGGAAAAAAAATCTTCTATTGTCACATGTTTGGATTAAGAATGTTCAAAAACGTGAAAATGAGCCAATTGCAGTTGTTCTTTGGTACCTATCATGGTTGTGCTCTTTTCATAGGAGCGTGGGGGGTGGTGGGGGTGTTTCCACTGGTTTCATTGCATCTTGTCCAGGTTAAAAAGATGTTTTCCTCGAGAAACACTCAAGTGTTCTTGAAGTCTCGCTATCTCTGGAGGTATTCTGAGGTGATCGTTACTCTGAACATGTGGAGGAGTCGAGGTAGATGAGACGATACAAAGAGGCTGATGTGGGTGGTTGTCTCTCAGGTTGTTGTTTTCTTTCTCTCTTTCTTCCTGGAAGCTATAGAGGTCACAGCGCTAAACAGGCTGCAGTCCATCCGCCAATGTCTGCACTGAAAATCGCCTGTTTACTTGATAAAATGATTTATTCTACTGAACATACTGATCCAACCACCCATTGCATAATAAATAAGCTGGACTTTTTATTCTCAATACCTATATTTTTAGTGTTTGCTTGGGCTTTTAAAAAAAAAATAAAAAATTAAGAATTGGATGAAGATGCCAGCACACAGACCTGCTGCACAGTTTGAGAAATATATTTATATGAAAAAATGTGGTGTAGAATATTATTTCTCACTTTAATGAGTCAGTTTGAGACAAGTATATAATAAAAACTCAAGTAAAGGGGTATGCCAATCATTCCAATAGTACATGATTTTAAGCATTATGTTATTAAACCTTTAGCAGGAGCCGTCTGTAGAACAAAACATAAAAAAATGAAATGACAATTGCCTGAAGAACAAAAGAATACAGAGAGAAATGATCGCAACGATTGTATTCACACTCAAACATAATTCACAGAAATTACCATGTAGAAAACTGAAACTTGAATTTGCCATCTCAAAGCAATTGAATCATGTCAATTTGACGTGGCTTTATGTCTTGGAAGCAAGTTTCACATACAAATGAATGTAGGCTGTGGTATTAGTATTGCATTGTGTTTTAATGAGTCATTGCGGTGGTTGGACTCCCATGAAGTCACGTGTTGTTCAAGGAGTCACTTGTGATTGACTGTGACTTGTAAAATGAACGCTTAATAACCCAAATAAGTACTTCCCTTGGACTTGGACTGGATTGAATTGCCACGTGGGCCACTTGCAGCCCCCGGGTTGACACCAGTAAAATAAAGTTTCCAGTTCACATGATCAGAATTATGGTACAGAAGCTCATTTCAGTCTTTACGTTCAGGTTCTGCAATAATGAAGTCTAAAACTTGTGTAAGTGATTGCCTCTTCACTCTGCTCCCCCCCCCCCCCCCCCCCCCCCTATTCTTTTCTAGTTCCTGTCGCTATTGCAAGTAATTCCCCTTATTCTATCATGATTGCATACTATCTAAGTAGCTCACTCACCGATGGCCTATTGCACAGAATCTGCTTGAAAAAGCCAGAATTAATTTGACTGTTTTTCCCGACATGAGCCAAGAGCTTTTTGAGAGGCATTAGAGGTTTTGAGCTGAAACTGCATCTGGCATCCTAACACATTGGCTCTGCCTCCTCGTGACAGCGGGTGGTAATTTGTTGAAGGATGAACTTCCATGTTCAGGAAGTGACTTGATGTGATGTTAGTGAACTTCACTTTCACTCAAATTATTACTTCTTTTTTTTTACTCCCCTGAAAACTCATATTCAGTTACCTTAGAATGAAATAAATCCGATCCGATGTGTAGCATTTATAAAATAATGTAGTGGGATAAAGAGAGAGAGAGAGAGACGAGGGAAGCGGGATGGGTGAGCATTCGTCCACCTCCAAGATCCCTTTTTAAGCAGAGCCACAAAAACCAAGCGAGTGAGGCGCACCTTGCAAAATGAGGCCATCTCCACACATCCTTTGATCCCTCCATTCTTCATCTTAGAGGCAAGTGGCACATAAGAGGATCTATCTTTGTGAACAGTTTTGAGCCCCCAAAATTACAAACAAACCAAAGGCGGTGGATCGATAGAGTGTGTCTCGCAGAATGATGAACTGGCACTTCAGAGAGGGGAAAATCAATGTCGCGTTCCCTCTCTCCCTCCCTCCCCCCCCCCTGTCTTTCTCCGTGGCTCCTAAACTCTCCTCCTCCACCGCAGTGTTTAAGTGTGTGTGTTGCTCCTAGCGAGGGTCTCTCGCTGTGATTTAATGGTCCTTTGTTTCTTATTCCTTTTTAGCCTGGAAGACCTCTGCCACTTTGATGTGTGAGCTCACCCACCAATAATGGCCCATAGGATACGCAGTGGAAGTAAGTGCTTCTGCTCTGATTTACTGTTCTTGAGTGCTCCTCCGGCCCTCTACCCCTCGCTGCCCCCTGAACCCTTTGCTCATTTGTTGCCGTTTGTTTGTATTGACCAGCGTTACATGGCAATCTTTAAATCATAACACACTGCTGTTCTTGGCCGATTGAAAAACGTTGGCTTTGCATGGGAGAAGCAGTGTGCAGGGTCGTGTCATCTGTGAAGAGGACATGGACCATGGACATCTCTGCAAAAATAATAAAAGAACGTCAATATGTATTTAAAAAAAAACTAAAAACTGAATTAATAAAGTTTCCCAAGGGGAAAATTGCATTCCTCCAACACTGTCTGAAACTAGAAATTAACTGTTGTACTCTGACAATACTCGTGGATCAAATTCATCACAGACTGGAGCAATTCAGCATTAACCTTTTTGGCATGAATAAATAATAACCATTCCGACATTAGATAGAATGTTTGGAATGAAGGAAGGCTTCTATAAATAGTGTTGGTTCATTTCCAATACACTGTTTCATACAAACGGCATTTGAAGGAGTTCAGCATTTGCTTTGGGGTTTGGTTTGAGATAAGATACATTTAGCCACGTAGAGAGATAATACATTGGGCATTCAGCCATCCTATTCATACTTAACCTTACGTACAACTTGGAGGAGCCGAGGCAGCTGATGGGGAAAATTTGCATTGCTTATGGATCCTGAGCAGTAACTGACAGTAGCTTTCCAATATCCAGTCACAAGCATGCCTCTCTTAAACTGCCTACCAGCTTGGAGGTTTTCTTCTATTTACATTTAATATTATATTTGCTTTGCTCGTGAGGTCAGTATTTGCCTTGTTGTTGTTTACTATCAGCTCTGTGGTTTAGTTTATGGAATATATATATATATATATGAAACGAAACAAATTAACTTGGTTTGGTAAAGTATTAGCTTTGCATTTGCTTTCAGTATTTGCTTTGTAGTTTTGGTTTAGTAGCCTCGCTTCACTCTTTTTACCTGGTGTTTGATATTCACAGTTTTAGATGATGTGCAGCAAAATGTGTTATGGCAAATGTAGTAGCAATCTCAACAGCCTCAGCCGCTCTTTGTCTTCATTGCTAAATAGCTTTCAGCATGTCTGTATTGATACATAAGGTGACCAGCATCAGTTTGTCAGCACGGCCATTGCTGACGTCAACATGTACCTAACTTAATGTTCCACTGTAGCTAAAAACCAACTCCCATGGACTCCCTGCTTGCATGGCTGCGTCGTCTTGATTTATTTAACGTTGCACCAAAGAGGCATTTTCCCCGTATCGCTTGCACACCCTTTGCATCACATTTTCTCCATGCACGCATAAGGTGCATGTAATCTGCATGAGTGGGTGTGCTTGAAAGAAAAGTGTGTGTGTGTGTGTGTGTGTGTGTGTGTGTGTGTGTGTGTGTGTGTGTGTGTGTGTGTGTGTGTGTGTGTGTGTGTGTGTGTGTGGGGAAGAGTCTGCCGGCCTGTCCGGGGCGTTACCTGCTTTGTGTGATGTCGGAGAGCTCTGAGACGGCCCCCATTGGCGCTGGAAGGCAGAGCTGTCAGCTGTGGAGAACTCTGCCTGTCAGCCCTGCCTGGTGAAATTTAGGGCTGTGAGATGAAGCCTGAGACAGGTATACATGTGGGGTAAAGGGGGGTGGTACGAGGGGGAGGGAGAGGGATATCTGTCTATCTCGCTAGCTCGCTATCTACTCTATCTACAGAATCTATTTGTCTCCTTTTTTTTTTCGATCTCTGTTTGTCTCCTGGGGTGCAGGTTGGGTTGGGAGACTGCTGTGTGTCAGCGCTGAAATATTCATGGTACGCGCTGGGAGCTTGACGAGCCGCTCTGACACCTCCATACCCTCCACCCTCATTTTCATTTCCTCTCAGGCTTTACCCCGTAGCTTCTCCTTGCGTTACAGTATAATCAGTACAGTGGTGACAAAAAGAAACACGCTCTAAAAAAGAAAAAAAAAAAAAAATACCCCAGCACATCCGCAGGAAGACGCAAGCCTAAGAAAGGTGTAATTTCAGCATTTATCACCATTGAGATGCTAAAAAAACGGGCTCCTCTTGACTGTGCTCTGCACCATTTGTCTCATTCTGTCATAATAATAGTGATGCAGAATCTGAAATCAATGGGAAATTGGACGGGCGTCATGTGCCATACCTGACTTCCCTCATTTCCCTCCATCTTTAGTCTTCCCTCAGCAAACTCAGCCAGACTGTCCCCACTTGGATTGCAGCTTTAATTAGAGAATGTGATGACAAAATAGACTCGCAAACAACATCATCTGGAGAGAGGCAGTGCTCCCGCGTTCTTATTAACAATTTGTTGCATGTCTTTGCTACAGTATGATCTGATGCCTGCAAGCTTCATCTCATTGATTTCTAAAACTGGGGCAAAATAATACCTCAAGAAAAAAACATACACTTGGCGTTTCCCTGAGGCCAAAGCATTGACATTTCCCACTTTCAAAGTCATTTGTAGCTAAAGTAGGAGTATCTTCCTGCAGCCTTTTCTAATCAATATTCAGACAACTGACCCCCATAATTAGAAAGATAAAATCAACGGTCGTGACCAATGTTTGTTTTTATCAATCCGTTTAGTATTTTGTTTATTTTATCTTTTTATAATTGATTAGTTCTCAGCCTTTAAAATGTCAGAAAATCGTGAGAGATGTTGACTGGTTGTTTCCTAAAACCTCAAGTGCCCCGTAAAATGGCTTGTTTTGTCTCCAACAGCTTTCCACAATCAATGCTAATGTCACACTGAAACGAGAAGGAAAAAAAAAAAGAAGCAGGACTATGAGGTTTTAAGTGTTTAGTGAAGAGACTTGGAAATATTTTTCTATCATTTTGCTGCTGATTGACAAATCTAATCAGCATTCACGGGACTTCAAACCTCAAATAAATGTCAAGTTTGTTCTGCTTGTTTTCCTGGAAGATGATTTGCAGAACGAGAATTACATTCGTTTCTATTCCAAACTGCAAATTCACCGCTGACAATCACTTCTGTCCGCCCCTTGTGTAATCTAAAGTATTGTTGGCGTGTTTGCTCAATAAAGCATTATGTTCATGCAAAAGGACGAATGTGAGGTCACTGTGGCTTCACGCTGTCATAACCACAACCTCATCGGGTGGCCAAATAGCTAAATCCCTGTTTAACTTGACAAGTGAAAACGTTGATGTTTTAAGTTTCAGAAGTTTTATGTCCAAAGTTTTGAAAATAAGGTACAGAAACATGGAAAACCACGTTGTCTTCACGTTGGGCCACTAGTGGCTGCTGTTTGTTTTTGTAATGAAAACACCAACACTGCGCTACAATCATTAACAATGACGAGTACACGGGCATTCATGGATAGACGGCAAGTTGGATTATTATTCCAGGTAACTACCGGGTCCCAGGAGGATATGGACTGCGACACTCTGGAAGGAATCATTGTCCATCTACAGTACTTGCGCATGTGCAGAAGAACTATTTACTACGGCTGTGATACGCATGCAGTAGCAGCATTTCCGCTGATCATGTCGATGAGGCCGCTTTTTTTCGCTTTAACTTTGTTTTTATTGGGTCGGAAATGAGGAAACATGCATCTCATTTCAGTTTGTATGTCGCAGAGCCTCTTGATTGTAAAGAACCAAACATACAAGCCAGCTCGACAGAAGGGCCGTCGGTATCTACGACTTCACCTGGCAGCTGGCATTGATCCGCCCTCGCTCTCTCCATGATTCTCCGCATCGCTTTGCAAGCTAATGATTAGCCCCAGGGGGAAAAAGTAAACATGCACGGGTGAAAAGTTGCAAATCATACTTTCATTATATTCTTCCTGTGGACGCCGCTCGTAAGTCATCATCGCAGAGCCAAGGCCTCCAGTTCCAAACTCTGCAGAAATATCAATATGGATTTAGGAGTCTCCCTGAAGCAAGGTCCTCAGCTAATTAAATCCGTAATCACTTTGTACTGTAAAAACACAAGCTTGGGAGGGGAGGGTGTGTGTGTGAGTGTGTGTGTGTGTGTGTGTGTGTGTGTGTGTGTGTGTGGTGGTTTAAATGAGGGCCAGTGGAGTTTTATTTAACAAAGACGGCTAATTGGGTCAGAGCTCTTTATCCTCGCTGAGAGCCGAGGTTTCCTGCCATCCAGTCGGACCGCTCGCGGCTCACCGCTCAGAGTTGGGCTCCGTCTGAACGGAGGAAAGAGGGGCGATACGGCGAAGAGGCGAGCACACCCACTGTTGTCAGAGCTGCAGCAAATAGGTATTTGTTTGGCTTCGATGTGAGGGAAACATTGGGATTTGTGCCGCAGGCAGATCCAACAGGAGAAGTTCAGATGCAGCTCAGTTGAACTTTTATTTTAAGAGAGAAGGATTGATACGCTGAGGTGCTGCACGATTCGCTGAAAGAAAGTAGATCCTAAAGAATGGAGGTTAATGATTTGCTTATTTAACGTTTTATCTGATTTTATTTCATTTTGTTTTTTCAATATAGTTTTAAAATTCAGGCGGGTTGATTGGTTTAGTTGTAGCGGTTGGGTTTCCTGTGCATGATTAAATCGCATGACCTCTTTGTATTTCTTTTTTGAGTTCCATTTTTCTCACCTTCCTTTTGCAAAATGACAAAATTCAGTCACTGCTAATTTAATTTTTCAATTTACACTGTGTGAACTAATTCACTGGTAATGTTCCAATTTGTTTGTCTCTGATCAAAACTGGTACGTGTGATTGAAAGCTTGTGTTTCATCCAAAAGCTTCATCTATTGTACGAGCAATTATAGTTTTAGTTTTTAGCGGAAGCTCTCTGTGATACCCCTTTCTCTGGATAAAGTATTACTGTATGTATGTCAATACTGTAGGTGTGTGCATGTAGTAAATTTGATCTCAGTTGTTTACTTGGTCAAACTCAAGTTTTTTTGGAGATGCTCTTCATATTTTAAAGCCTGAATAAAACAATCCATAGCGACACTTCTCTTCTTACTCAGACATCCTACATCTATGGATTACATCAGATTAGGTCATTTTGAAGTTGAAATGCAGTTTTACACTTTATAACACATCATAAGGTTTCAAAACAGTGAACTTTTCTGCTATTTTAACTTTTTGTTTAAGGGACAGTGGAATTTTTAGTCCCTTAAAACAGCTTTCAGAGTTTTCAATAGACAGAAAATACTTACGCTTTCTCAAAGTACTTACAAATGTACACCATATCTGCAGTCACTAGCTTTTCTGCATGTGTAGCAAAATCAATAACTATTATTAACAGTGTTTCTCAACAAAGTGTAACATTTAATTATCGCATCTTATTTATGAGAAACCATATTGTTGTTGCAATCATCAGCAATATTATCACATAATGCTCCCCTGATATCTCGCAGCCATGATCTGTCCAAATGCATCCATTTGCTAATGTTTTTTGTTGCACATGTTCAGCCTAAGGGTTCTCAATTCTCATTAATGCAATCTGTCTCATCCCATCAAAGGGATTTTTTTTTTTTTTAGTTTTGCATGTGTGGTCAAATGCAAAAGGAAGTTCAGGCATTCCTGACATGCATTGTTAGGTTGACTAAAATGATGCTTAATGTTAACAGGCGAGTGGAATCTCTCCCCGAATATGGAAACATGAAAGGTGACACCGGCAGTTATTATATGTACCTGCTAACGTTGGGCTGTTTTTGAGTTTGACATCAGTCTCAACCCTGCGCTCTCCTCACCAGCTGAATCTGCTAAAACAATCAGTCTGAGACATAACAGCAGTTTTAATGCTACACCAGTTGGAGACTTCATGTGGATGGTTCTAAAATGTTGGGCAACTCGGTGTTCTTTGGGTTCCCGCTTACTTTTCCATGTGACTACTTTTTGATTCAAAGAGGAACTGATTTCTCTGGTGGATGGATGCTGAGGACCAACCAAGTAGTACTTGAGTTCATGCAAATTTTAGTCGTCTACTTTCTCCCTTAAAGCTGCAGCAACAGCCTCAGCTATACTCTTTAGTATTCCCCACAACTTATTAACAGCACTTAAGTGAATTAAAATATAATAGACACCTGCAGTTGATTCAGGACAGCAGGGGAGGGAAAAATGACAATAATATACAATCATTTAGGATGTTAAACCTGTCACACTCTCCATTTGGAGTAAATAGTGGCCCGGCAGATAAACACTTCATTAAAACTTCATGGAGAAGATGAATGCATGCAAAAGGGAAAACCTTGCCAGGGCGCTGGAGTCGTGGTTATGTCTTCCTCCTCGCTCTTCCCTCAGAGTGTTTGAGCCAAAGGAGCCGCGGTGCAGCCAGGCTCTGCGTAAGCTGCAGCTCTGAGGTGCTGACCCCATGCTGCTTCCATCCTCTGTGTTACTCACATTTGTGTCTCTCCCCGGGGCTCTTCGTCTAAAGAGCCCGGACAGGAGAGCCAGGCGAGGCCAAGCACAGTATGGCAGGGTTGGCCCTGCCCTGGAGAAATCTTCTCTGCGACCTGATTTTTCTCAGCCGCTCACCGTATTCCCTAGATTATATGCTCATATTCACCTGATCCCACTGTCAGAATGTTTTTTTCTTCTTTTCTGCTGAAGCAATGTGATACGTTGCTTTCACCAGAACAAGATTTCAAGAGTCTAACACTAGGTTTTATGCTTCGGTGTTCAGGAGTCAGAGCAGATTTTAGTTTAATCTGGCAGATAATTGCATCCATTATGAGGGGCGACGCGTGACGTTTGGCCGTGGCCATTTCCACGATTCCCCATCCATAGTTTCCCTGTCGCTGCGAAAGCATCTCTCATCTCGGCTTGTCGCATTCGTCTCACAAAGATTCAAATTAATATTGGCGATTGATCTCCCAGTCACGTTCTGCTCCCATCTTTTCATTCCGGCATCTGGATTTAATTGGTGCTACGCTGTAAAGCCACAGCTGCTCTGCCTGTTAGGACAATAAATTACCCCAATTAGGAGTTGAACAAAAGAGGCTGTCTGACACCGTGAGCCCAGTGCCATGTCTGGAGATTGGAAGGCAACGGAACGAGACGTCTCTCTCTTGACACAGAGCCGCATCAAAAACACCTGGCCCCATCATCTATTCCATCACAGCATGGTTCCAGTCCGGTGGCTATATAGAACAGAGTGGCTTTGCTCTGGACGCTGTACTTACCGGATCTTTCCGGCACACAAATCAAATATGAACGGGAAAAAAAAAAAAGGTGTCACTGTTCCCAAAATCGATGGAAGGTACGTTGGTGTAATAGGTAGATGGATGATTAATTGGTGTTGGGATGATGAGTTGTGGATACGTGCAGGTTTTTTTTGGCGCCCACCCGCCATATCGACGGCACCGGTAATGAAGGCGATAATGAGGGAAGGTTCAAGAGGATGTGGAATGGGAGGAACAATAGGAACATCTGTGCCTCTCCATAGTCACCGTATAATCGAGACCATATTTCACTTTGCTCTTTGAAAGCTGGCCCCATACTACACTTTCTGTCTGCCACCGCCTGAAAGATTAGACGTATTTATTTGCCACCGCATCACTCACAGCAGCCGCGGCTACTCAGGTGGTCCGCCGTCGAAAGGGAAATGTCGGGTAGGCGTGCTGCTGCGACGGTCGGGCCTTCCATCGTCATCGGCACTCCTTCCACGTCTTGGCCCCCAGCCCGCATCATCCCTTTGTCTCGCCGCGTGCTGTGAACACGCCATTAAGCCGGCCTGAAGTTTGACAAGAAAAATGAAGTGTGCCATTTCCTGTGGCCTCGAGTGTCTCTCTGAATAATGAGTGCATTGCCCGGACCCCCCATCCCCCACACCCACCCCTTTTCTGTCTCTCCAAGCTCACTGCCATCACTTTTATTTGTCCCCCCTCGAAGTTACAGTCTGTCTGACAGTGAAGGGGGGTCTTTAGGTTGCCACTTGTCTCTAGAAAAAGGATGGAGGGGATAGAAAGTCATGCAAGAGCTGTCAAACTAAATCTGGAAGACCCAGAAACAGAAGAGGATTAGATGAATGAAGTGGATTTTATAGATGAAATCCTCATCCCATGTCACGGCATTAGAGAATGTAGATTAGGCCACACACTATCTGAGGAAACACTGTCATGTGTGAAAGTAAGTACCCTCACAGAATAATGTCGGATAGCATTTGATTCTTCTTGAAACAGGCCCTATGAATCAAAGTGACATAATCCAGCAAATGCCACATTTAACTGACTTTTAGTTGGGGGAAAAAAAGTTAAATTTCTTTAAAACCTGTTGACAAACGCAGTCATGCAGTCCATATTTGTGGCAACTTCAAGATCCTGTGATAAAACATTTACATATTCATTCCTCGATCAAATGCCCTCATCTTATTTCATCGTATTTGCCTCTTTGAATTGATTTAAAGATGTTTTAAATTATCTCGCCAGACTGAAAGGCATGCAGAACCTTTCTTCTGAAGGCCTTAGAGAGCTCTCAGTCGCTCCACTCAACATCAGTAAAATAAAAAACCCTACTTGCCACTTTCAAGGCAAGTTCTCATAATTTTCACCTAATTCAATTTTAATCTGATGAATATTATGTTCTTGAAGTGTATGACCTGCCGTGTTCAGAGAGTAGGTGGACAAAAACAACAGTCACGGCCTCCAGACTATCATGAGTACATATTCTCCCGGAACTTGGTCGTTTTATTTTGACAGTAACAACAATCCAACTCGGTTGTCTGTTCCAGACGAATGTCCGTTTACTCCCATTATTAATGCTTGAAGTGAATTCTGCTCTGTTTTTGTAATGACACCACATGCATATGCATACAAACAACAGCACCCATTGGTTGCCTGGCATGATAATCATTTCTGCTGTTTCCATGTAAAGACACATTGTTTTAGAAACATTGTAAATGCAAAACCTTTTTGGGAACAAAAACACATAGAGGATGAGCCGTCACTTGAAATGTTGTTTAAAAAGGGCCCAAGATACTTTGTCACACAATCAGCAACTGATGTTGTCAAACAACTATTTGGCCATCATTTTTATCACCACATTAGGAAATACAGTCGCAAATTGCCAGAAAATAAGCCTGTAAAATACTGTCAAAATATGGATTCAAGAAAGAAAATATTTAGTTTGTGTTGTATTTTTCATTTAGAAGGGAAGGTGCTGGAATGTAACCCAGATGAAGCGTACAAAGATGTCTAAGATGAAAAAAAAAGGGAGCAGACAAAGAAAATCACACATAGAGACGTATTCACATATATCAGAGATCTCCAACCTCGGTTCTCGAAGGCCCCTGTCCTGCAGGGTTTAGCTCCTCCCAGTTGCAACACACCTGATTGCAATGAGGGGCTCGTTATTGGGCTTTTTCACACCCTTGGTGATGACATCATCATTAGATTCAGGTTTGCTGAAGCAGGGAGAGAACTAAAACATGTAGCACAGGGGCCCTCGAGGACCGGAGTTCAGACCCCTGACATACAGTATATGGTCTTTTTATGTCAATTAACTAATTGTGGGTGTAAGCTTGAATACAAGGAGCAAAGCCAGCGTAAATGGAAACATGCAAAATATCTCAAATGACCGGCAGGCTAAAGCCGGGAAATATAAAACTGGTAGACTGTTTATATATTTGGAGCAATTGAAAGTGGTGAACTTATATAGTGCTTTTCTACCGCTTGAGTGGTAGAGAAGCAACTTTACACCGTTAATCACATTCACACATTCGCCCATGCATTGGCACACCAATGGAAGGCGCTCAATCCATCCATTGGCAGCAAATAGGGGTTCAGCGTCTTGCTCAAGGACACTTCATCATGTGGGCAGGGTGAGATTGGGAATTGGGACACGTTTCACATTTGAACCGATACGGTACCGATAGCCGGTACCTGGGAATCTATACCAGTACTCAACTGTACCAATGTAGGTACATTTGTGTATGTTTAGAAATTCTAAGTTGTTCAATCATAAAATCTAAAACAAAATTAATTTAACATATTTATTTCTTAATGTATAAACTAACAAATACATCAAAACAATGTCCAACTGTTTGTATTGTAACATTGCAGTTGTTTCACAAATTCCTTCAACATGAAAGCCCTTCACTACAACTCTGCGGTGTTTTTTCTTAATAACGGACAAATTAAAACCCAGTTCCACGTACTGCGACTCCTTTCCTCTCCGGAAACATTGTGTGACGAGGCTCCATGGGGAGCAAATACGTTTAAAAGAAATGACCAATGTGTTCAGCCTTAAGAAAAACCTGGCACTTAACTAGGAGCTACCTCAGATTAGAAGTATTCCCGCCGCTGGCCTCGCACTTCACGTCACAAATATTGCAACGATCGTAATCTGCATCACATTTGGAACAGTGAAGCCATACTTTTGAGTGTTTTCCCTCCGCCATGCTCCATTGTCTGAAACCGCGGTGACTGACGTCATTACGCTCGTGTGCGTGCAATGCTGTGTTCATGTCCGGCTCGGAAAATTGCCTACTCTTCCTCTACCTCAGTCGCAAGGATGCATTTTTTTTTATCTAAACATGGCACCGTTTAATTTTATGTGAATAGGTACTCGGTGCCCACCCCGGAGTTGTGATCAAATTTACCTGATTCAATATGGACTCTGCTGTGAAGGATCAAACAATAGATTTTTGAAATATCCTCAAAAAACTCAATTCTCTGGTGGAGTTCTTACATGGACATTATTTCCAATCAGTTTTACCGGCCAAACTATCCAGCACATTTCATCACATCTGGTATAATTCCCTTGTTTTTTTTGTTTTTTTTTTCTCCTAAATTAAAAATCAGTCTGACAGCAGTGCTGGATCACAGTAACAATGCCACTTCTTACGGCGAGACTGCCGAGAAGAGTAAAAGGCAGCTCCGGCTGCACTTCCTAGTCCCGGCCTTATTTCTCCCAATTACCAGCGTGCGAGCAAACAGCCTGACACGACTGACCTCCTCTCAGGGAGCTGTGGTCATGACTGGAAGGCTCTCCCTGCTTATTATGACAGAAGTGTTATGGTAATAGAGGGAAAAGCCTGTGGTGCGGTGATAGCACCGCAGGAACAGATAGCCTATTATCCACCACTGGGCTGTGGTCGTAATGGTGAGACAGAGGGCACTCCATCTGTTATGGCGATGACGCATTTTCAACGGCCGGCGTCCATTGTACATCAGTAGACGATGATAATGGTCAGAGAAGAGCATCTTGTGGTGATGATGCCAAGGAATCAGTGGAAAGGTTCCCTCACTGGATATACGGTGTGCTGACATGAGTTTATGATGATAGATTGAAGGGAATGGCAGTTTTTTTTTTTCCCATTCCCCTCTCGCCGGCCCCTTGTGTGCTCAGAGAGCGTGAGTATCCAGGGAAAGGGAGACAACGAGGTGCGTGTGACAAACAAGAGCCACGCGACAGAAAAGAGAGAGCCTTAGTTAGCTGTCTGCTTGGCGCTTCAGCGCCCCGGTGATGTATGTTTATGGCCCATCATCTCTAGCCAATTACCCTGGCTCAGTGTGGGAGCGTCCTGCCTTTCCCATCACGGCCGTCAGTGTGTTAGTGTGGCGACAGAGAGAGGGAGAGGCGGTGACGGTCCTGGATGTCCCTCGCAAAGTGTCGGTTTCCTTCAGGAGTGGGCGGCTCCAAAGATTCATCTTGAAAAGTAAGCAGAGTTTGCGGCCGCTTTGGGAATTGAGCACGTTGTTTACCTTTGCGTGTGTCTGTGTGAGCGCAGAGCAAGTGTAGCCGTGTGAACCTTGTTGGTCTCGTGTTTATCGCACTTTTCTGTTGTCATGAGCGAGGCGGACTGCTGACAGGTCAATTTATTGATACTCTCATGGGATCAAATGGTGCAAGTGATGTGTGATTGTGAGATATTGAAGGGGGATTTGAGAAACTTTGGACACGACATGAATTCGATAAGTCTAGAATTAGTTTTTTGATGTATAATTTTGATATATTGGAGAGTTGTCTGATGAGCTCCAGCTTACCAAAATCTCCATACAGACAAATCTCACTATGATTATGAGGTACTTTATCAGATACCAAATTACTTTGTGGTGTATTTGGCAGCTTTTGAGATTCAAGGAGTTGAATTTGCAACGGTACATGTCATAAAAATGGTAATGATACTCTTTCTGGAGTCAGTTCCATGTATTTGTACGGTTTCTGCATTTGGATGCATTTGGCTTCCATTAGGCTTCACTGCAATGCTTCGGGGAAATCCATGGTCAGAGAGGAGCTCTGCAGCATTGTGTAGAACAAATCTCGGTCGACTCCAACAAAAACGTTTTGGCACGTTTAGTGGGCAACTATAATCTTAGGCGATATTTGTTGAAACTTTCATTTAATTTTGTTCGTCCCTTTACATGACAACGGTGTTGCCACTGGAAATGCTGCTATTTGAAAACTGCTCCCAAGATAGAACTTTCTGAGAATGCTCTCACTTTGTCTGCTACTGCGCATGAGCACTATGACTGTAGTTCCTCTGCATGAGTCGATGGATACTAGCAAGAATGGCAGCATCCAGAGTGGCATGACTAAGTAATAGCTTACTCTTTTATAATCATTCAAATTTTTACTATTCTAAATGCTTTTTATTAGCTTATTAAATGATTCGTTATGTTTTCTCCTTTATTTAATATACTTTTGTCCTTTTAATACACCTTTAATTTCTGAATATCACATTTTATTTATATGGTTTTAATACAATTGTATGTATTTCTTTGTCATTGTGAAGCACTTTGAATTGCCTTGTGTATGAATGGCGTAGTCTATATTATCCGTGTGTCATGTTAAATATTTGTCTTGTTTGTGCAGATAACTAGTATGTTAGATTACCCGTCCTGGTGCAGATAGCTGCGTCAACTCCTTCATCTATCTGTACAAAGGTCGATGTACTCCCATGGTTTATGTTAATAGCGTATTGTTCTCTGCACAGATGTGTGTGGTTTCATTACAAAACACAACCAACAGCACCCACTTGTGGCCCCTTACGAAAACAACATAATTTTCAGTGTTCCTGCCATTGTCGTGTAAACATTCATCATTTTTAAAATGTTGCTGTGTGCACATGAAACTTCTGAAATAAAAATGCAAAAACTAGGCATTTTCACTTGAAACACTGACGTGTAAATTGTGTCTTACTGACTATTAACTGATGTGAAATCCAGCGTTAAATTAGACTTTTCAAGTCAATTGACAATGTAAAGAAACTGTTGCCAGAATAAGCTTTAATGATATAATGTCAAACATCACATCATATCTGAACGTTAACATCAAACATAGTACAGTAACATTTAGATTATCACTTAATTTAATATATTATCAAAAGGTTCTACAACATCAGAATTCATCACACCATAATGGTAAACTTGAATAAAATCTTAAATAAATCAGGTATGATTACAAAATGTTATATTGGTCTTTTGTGAAAAGTTTAATTTTCTAATCTAATCTCCCGTTGCTACCAAATTGAACAATACACCTAAATGATACAAATATATTATTTGAGAATTTTACTCTTACAATTTCTACATTTATTATAACATAATGTTTAACATTTAATGCTATATTTTGACAATGACATTGACAATGGTGGATTGTAATATTTAAAATTTGATATAAGGCAATATTTATTTTAGTTTTTCCCTGTGCATCAGCAGTATGCAAATGTAATATTTGATGTTATGTGTTTTTTTTGTCCTTTACTTTTAATGATAGATTCAGATGTTCTCAGTCATTTAATGTGTCAGAAGAAGAAAAGCTTCCCACTTTTTGCATCATCACTGACCTTTGGGAAATTCTTGATTTCCTGCAGATTCAGCTGAAGCAGACGTGTTCATGAGTCTCGTTCAGGCCACCCTGCCGACTTCCATCTGATTCTGACAAGGTAATCTTCATCTCCTTTTGCACTGTGGATGGTTCATTTCACCCGTGCACCACATTATGACGGCCGCAAAACACATTATACTGATACTGTCAACTTTCCGCCATGAGGGCACATTGTGACAAACCGAAGGTGGAGGGATAACCCGCTCTCCCGCCTCAAACGGACTCTTTTTGGACATTCAGTTTGCTTTTCCATTTCATTTCAAGTGTTTTCCTGCAGAGAGGTGACTTTCTCAAAGGAAAGCCTGTCAAACTGAGCACAGGAGCAATAGAGGCTGATGTGTATTTGTTCTTAAAGCTCGCTAAAGGGGAAGTGTACTTTTCCTCTGAATCATGGGATATTTGATTTTTGAGATTTCAAGGTATTTCCAATAAAAAAATCCTTCATAACAGAGGGGGCAAGTTCCATATTTGATTGACCCGATACTGGTGTCGGTATCGGAGACGCCCTAATATTAACTAATATATGTGAAATGTGCACATGTTGTGTTGACATTTGAAATTCATAAATTGTGTCACAATTTGTTCCGATAAAAATCTCTTTGCAGAAATCATAGCCAGAGACATTTAACAATAAACTCTCAGTAAATGGAACAAAATGTGTCGTAGTGCTTGTGGATGCAATGCAGATCGAGTTGATCAAGATCATAGTTCATATTTGATGGATTGTGGAGGCTGAACTGTGTCAAGGACAAAACAAACAAAAAATAACATTTGTTGCTGGATCTTTTGACTTAGTATTTGTAGTGGGTTTTTTTATGGAGCAACCCACAATCCAAATGAGAGCGTGTGCCCCTGACATTGGAAAAAACATACGAAAGCATCATTGCAAACCCAATGGAACATACATTTTCTGTTTTCAATTGAAATCATCGTAAACTTTGTAGTTTATTCCAGAATCAGAAACAGAAATCATCCAGAGCAAGACAAAACAAAATGATCATCTCAATCAAACCAAGCTTCGAAAATAAATACTTCCTCACCTGAACAATGATAAATGTCGAACATATGACACCGCAACATTAACCTTAAATCTGAAATTGTTTAAAACGATAAAGAACACATTCCATAAAGCCAACTCTCATTCTAAAATGTAGCCTGCTTTAATAATAGATAGTTACTGTGCATAAATGAAGAAAGTATTTAATGTATACCCTGATTTTTAACCACATATTTCTCGACACTGTGATGCTGCTTACCTGACAAAACAAAATGAAGGAAATACTGGGTATGTCTGAAAAGTCCCTCCTTCTCCTTATCTATGGACTTTCACTTAACCCCGTGGATCACGGAGTTAAGTAAAGGTGTTAGAAGGCTTCCTAAAGGAGTTAGTGATATGCGATCACGTTGGTGTGGCAGTCGGACCACAATTTCACTTCATGATGTCATAAGCGTGCGACAACGGCGCAAGTTAGTGACGTCTGCCGTGGTGGGGGAAAGAACTACAAGTTTCTGAAAATAGACTATAAAAAGCAAATTGGGATTTTAGATGATTTAAAAGTTGTTCAATGCAGATTTTTGCTTTGGTAACTTACACGATCTGCTCCTTTTTCCAACATCATGATTTTCCATAAACACTCGGATGACCGGGCCCCTTTAAATGTTGCCTTCGCAAGGAATTGTGGGGCAGCATGAGCTTGCCTCCTTTGCTAAAGGATGCATCAGTGCTATCCTATGCTAAAGGAGGCTCTAAAGGAAGCAAGGAGCCTCCTTTACTTTGCTTATAGAGAATTCAGACAGTCCTTATGATGGCAGCGACACAAAACACTTCCGGGGTTCAGTGAAAGACGATAGATAAGGAGCGAGGAGGGACATTTCAGATGTATCGTGTGGCTCACAGATCGCGAAACCTCAGCACTACGGTATCCTAAGAGGGACAAACCGAATGAACAGCAATCTGTTCTTTTGAAAGGAACAGTGCAACAGTGACACCGACTGGCATTATTGCTTTACAGTACAATGAATCAATTGAATTGTAAAGAAAAGGAAAACAGTGGTTAACGATAGGTCGTATTAGTATTATTATTATTGATATTGTTATTGTTGTTGTTATTATTATTATTATTATTATTATTATTATTATTATTATTGTTATTGTTATTGTTACTGTTATCATTATTATTATTATCAAACAATGGTAACAAGAAAAATCTAAAGAAAATGGGAAAGAACTGAAAAATCAGCATTACGTTGACATTTCCTGGGATGTTTAAACTTCCACCAACAAACACGATCCCATTGTGGAGCAGATAATGCAAACTGGTGAGACAAGGACTTCTAAATATATAAATATAGTTCTGTTTGGTTTGGAGTTTTTTTCCCCCCAGCTTTTTGATTTTTGGCCCCATGTTCACACAGTGTGACAGATTAAATCAGCAAAGCTGTGTTTGTGTTGGCCAGACGAAGGAGTGCTCCTGCCCGGAGGGTTTATCGGGGAGGGACAATATTGACCGCCAACAGTTGCACTTTGGTGGTGTTATTGCGTTTCACACTTATGTGATGCAGACAGCGGTCGCCAAGCACAACAATTGTAAACCTGCAGCCGTATTGACAGCGGCGTTGCTCTTCTGGACGGGACCATGTATCAAAACCCGGGGTGTTTACTTTTTTTTTGTTTGTTCTTCGAGATAAATCACGTAAAAGATACGTGAGTGAGACTGTGAGACGTCATTCCTAAATGTGGAATAGCGCTTTCCTCGTGATCATTACTTAGCGCACAGTTGAAATCAAGTCCAGCCATCACTTACTTCTACAGCCCCTCCGTTCTCCTAATGATAACCGCCAGTATCATATTTCAGAGTTTACGTGTCAGAAAAAAAGCATTAAGTCAGAGCTAATGCCACTCTGGCCTTCACCACGGGGGCGACTTAATGAATTAATTCCACAATAATCCGATGTCATCACATTATGTGGCCGTGACGCTATAATATCTTCTTCCGTTTGTTTACTCATGTTTCTCAGCAAAGCACAGTCAAAAACAAATTATTCAATGATTGCCAGTGGATGTCATATCACCGATAATGAATGTAGAATGTGTGGGCATGTTTTTTTGGGTTTTTTATTTTAATCTCGCTTTATTAGTTTGTATGTCAGCAGTTTTTGTTATGCTTGATTTTGTGTCACACTCCATGAACACATTGCTTTGTTGGATCATTTCCATGTTTCACTCTCAAGTCAGATTTGATGGCGTTAATTAGTTTACTAAAGATTTGGACAGCAGCACAATTTAATTAGTAGTGGAGTTACTTTCTCACGTGTTATTTTGTTGCATTACCTGAAGTTGTTTTTTGTCAAGCTGCACATATCTGGATTATTGTTGTTGGTCAGTGGGAGGAAGATAAATCTGAATATTAGTGCTTCTTAAAAGAAGCCGATTGGTGAACTAATTCCAAATCGACGAAGCAACATTTAACATCAGTGGTTTAGTTCAAGGTGTACATCCATTCATCTTTCAGTCATACCCTCCTCTAAATCCCCCATGATGCACCACTCAGTGGCATCTATGATCCAGATTGCCTTTTTGTCCCCTTCTGGCAGCACCAGGACCGACAAGGACCGAGCCAATCAGAGGACGAGTAAGGCGGGTTCTGATCAGGCAAATATTCAGAACTGACAAATTTAACCAAAATTATGTGACAATGACGAAAATACTATGAAGGATTTTCACTTTAAGGTGTCGTCATACATGCGACTGTTTCTATAATTGGTGTTTCTGGGCTGCTTGAAAAGAAGAAGAAAAAATTGAGCCTATAGGCAATTCAAATCCCCGCTGTTTAAGATATATAAAGAACTGGTTTATTTAAGTCGACCAATTCATCTTAGCTCCTCTGGATAGCAGCTAATGCTAATGAGGCTTGCAAGGCAGAGTTGGTTGGGTGTTAATGAGGCTCTCCTTGAGCGAACAAGAGTTTATCAAAATGTTAACCGAACTACAGCTCACTCGAAGTCACCTGGGTTGATATTACTCTGCCAGCGAGAGACAGCAACTGTACTACAGTTTTTTCCACGACAAGTGTGATGAGTGGTGAAGTATCGCGGCGAACTCTGCTGGTCCAAATGTCTCTGGTGACAAAGTTTCTGACATACGAATGAGTTTTCACCTCTTCTCTTTTGGCAAATCCTAGTTTACAGTCTTTGTTATGTTTGTCATTCTCATTCATACTAAGGAGTATCCAAACTGCTGACATTACGGTACTGCTTAGCCGTCCTGCTTCGCCACTGGCGATGTCGCTGACACATGACATCACATAGTACTGGCCAAGTTGTATGAGGAGTGTTTGAGTATGAGTACTCTGAGCAGTATCGGACCATATAACAGATACTGGCATTGGTACCGGAGCGTCCCTAAAGATTTCTGTGAAAAAAACCCAAAAAAAATTCAGCCATTGTGTGTTATTTCCAAAAGTTGCTGCTTGGCAACTTTATGAGCACCGTTTACACCTTATGTTGTGTGGAAACATTCGGTATCCCACATAGTATCATGTGTCACGTCTCCTCTCTTCTGTTTTTGTTTGTTTGTTTGTTTAATAATGTGTCAGATGTTCTCTGACTGTCACGGGCAGCAGGCAGGTCAGTTTACCACCTGGACTCTCTTTCTGCAGTTGGCATACGAACATGCAGTACATGGTTTGGCATCGTCTTCCGGAAAGAAGCAAGACCTTCCCCGAAAGATGGAAGCATATGTTGCTTCCAAACCTGTAAACACTGGCCAGTATTAATGATGCCAGATGTTCAAGTCACCCAATGCCATGTGTACTAATGCGCCCTCATACCATTACGGATGCTGGCTTTTGAACGGTGTATCAACAACCAGCTGGCTGGTTCTTCTCTTCTTTTGAAGACACTTCATACTTGATTTGCAATCAAGGTTTCAGGTTTTGATCTGAACTTGACAGAAGTGGCTGAATAATCTCACCAGATATTTATTTACTTCACCTCAGTCCTGGAAAGATGGAGGGATCTTTGTTATATCTGGTTTCGTCTTTGCAGAATGTTTGTGGTCGCAGTATTGAACCGTGTTGACAGACAATGGTCTTCAGTGGTTTTTCTGAGTCGGTGCAGTGATTGCACTGGATAAATTGTTTTCTCCAGAAGAGCAAAGAGACAAAACTACCATGATTTCTTGTGATTCTTCTTCCTGTGTTAACATTGTGGATTTTAGACGACCAAATCTCCAAGAACACTGTTGCACTATTTACTATCTTTAATAGAGAAGAGAATTTCTTTCTCCTATTTTCTTTTAGATGACTCTAAGATATTACTAGCTTTTGCCATTTATCCTGAATATGAGACATTGTACAAGGTGTGTTTTTTTATTGTATACAGTTCATGCAACATAATTATTTTGGCCTACATTCACACTTTAGGTCTTAAGGCCCAATTTGGAAATCTGCTTTTTCTGTCATTCTTTCACATTTGAGTTTAAATGCGACTGACATCAAACTCCAGTGTTACATCATACTTCCATAGTAAAATGACCTGTATTGTGACATGAATAACTAATATGACCTTTATTATTTTCCATTTGCATGAAACAATTGAAAAGGTTTAAGGATCATTTTAATTGTATAATGACCTTTTTCTGCAATAGATGTAAACACACTGGAGGTGATGCGAGTCCTCATCCAAGATGGCAGCCATGCTAATACGTGAGCCCCGATATGTAGCATTAGTCAAATTATATACGTCTGTGGTCTGCTTATATATGTCTATGCCTTCAGTCAGAATTGCTATGAAATGATCCTTCAGACCAGTAACTAATTTTAAAAGATTGTTTAAGTTTTAGATTTAGAACTACTAGTGAAAGTGAACTTTATCTAAATTAGTCAAATTGATGCTGTTCCAATATTTGGCACGAGTCACACATGGGCAGAAAAAGCAGATTTTCACCAGTTTTGCATGAACTATGAACGCAACTTCATAGCACAAATGTGTTTCTTTAATGCACATGAATACGTTCAATTTAATACATCTAATAGAAGGCAGTGCACTATGCAGTTTTCACATGGGACAATATTTCTAATCCAAGCATCAATGGTTGATCATTGCTACAATAAGAATTCTTTCCCCTTATAGTATTTAAATCTCCGGTGATGATTTGTTATCTTATTACAACATTAGGGCTAATTTTTTCTTGTTTGTTTTCTATGGTCTGTGGTCTTCTTTTTTCTTTTCACTGGTCGCACATGAGCTCCACTGCACAACACTGCTCCCCCACAGGTCATCAGTGGTATTATTCCTTATGCTACGTATCTGTATAAGCTCCCGAAAAACCAACTCAATTACACTTGTATTGGCAGAAGGCTGAAATAGCTCACCAAATTCAGTTTCCCTACTTTGCCTTGTTTTCTGCACCTGGAGCTCCTCTCCTGCAACAATTAGTCAACATTACTGCCACGGCTGCATTTGTTTTCCTAACCCGTAACATTTTTAAGTGCTGCAATCCACTGGACGAGACGTTTGACATTTTCAAATAGCTGGGACTTGAAACGGCTTAAACAGGGGAGGTTTGTGATTGTGAGTTGGAGGTGATCCTCCACATTTTCATCTGTTGAAATGGCGCGCCAATGTGGGAGCGTACATTAAACATTCATGCGAACAGCTGTTTCTTCCAAAGGGGCCGCATGGCACGTAGTGCGGGCTTGTGCTCTGATTTCAAATGAGGGTCGGCCGACAGGAGCGGAGTTTCAAAGAACACAGCGCGGCGCTGGTTTTACTGTTCGAGGCCGAGAGACAAAAACAAGTCCCGGCCACAGACTGCAGTTGGCGGCTCAGTATGACAAACTGTAATACTGAGGGGGGGGTGGTTGCAATCTGCAATCAGCTTAGGATTGTAGGTTTTTGATTAACACAAATAGAGAAGAAAATCACCCAAATAGACCTTCTTAAAAATAAAAAAATGTAAAAAATCCAAACACTTGTTAATGCACAGCAGAGGAAACAATATGAGTGGACTAAGGACAGATTAGTCAATTCCACACTTTGCGCTTGACATTTGCACGCCTGTTGAATTGCAAGGCTGCACACTTAAAGGTATACAGGAGGATTTTCAGGAATTTTAGGAAAGAACCGCCCTCTCCACCGTTTGAAAAAAATGCTCATGCGCAACGCTGTACCTGCTCCCGAGACGGAACGCCTACTAAAACGCGTGCGAGAGACGTGACGAGCCCAGTTCTCCTCGTGCACGCTCTGTTTACAAGTCACAAGTCGGCATCGCTCACATAAGCTCACTTTACAAGAAGATTTGCACCAGAGGGGGTGAAACTGTGTAAAAATGTCCGAGAATAATGCGTCGGGTCGGCCACCGGCATGATGAGGACCGTGTGGAGTGAGCTGCGCGCAGGGACGAGCACGTACGACGGGCTTACGTCATATATCACCAGAATGATTGACAGTTGGGAGGACCAGTTATTTTGATGATCCACCCGGAAGAAGAAAATCCTCTACTATACCTTTAAGGAAAAAGTTTTTTAAAAAAAAGGCTTGCAAGCTTTTCCAGCTAACATTTTTAAGGGTGATAGATGCCGTGATCATGAATGCTATGTCCCAGACACCCGAATGCAGAAGCCGTGTTATGAGCATTATTAGCAGCGTGTTCACGGCGAATGCGTCAACCGCCATTGTTCCTCTGAAGCCAGTGTTTACTTCCTTATTTGTATGTCTCATTGTCACCGCCTCTCTCTCCCGTCCCTCTCGTGTATCCCTATTCTCTTGTTTCGCTGGGTGTCGGGGGAGGCCGAGACGCCGTGACGCAGGGGGGGAAAAAAGCCTCATTAAATGGCCACATCGGCGCAGACTTGAGAATGTATAAACAATGGGAACACAAGGTGTGTGCAGACTGTTGTGCTCTCTATGCTCTAAGTAAATGATCTTTAAGAGCGCAACATAATGGCGCTCCCTCTCCTGCACCGAGACAGGCCTTGACCTCCCTGCAGGAGCTCGGCAGTGACCATTTGAATGGTAATGTGACGGGCTGATTGCCAATTTATCGCCCACACAAAGGAGTAGCTACGACGAATTAAAGTACAGCTCTGGAATGACAAACACAAACAATAATGTTAGCTCAGACATTTTCTGCTTTTTTGTTTTTCTTCTCTTTTCAACACCCTTCATCTTAAGAATTATACTCTCAATCAGGATGCCTTGAGGTGCGGAGAAAACAGAATCTGATAGAAAATGACAGTGGATGAAGCGACAAAGACATTTTCACCTTTCAGCGCTGGGTCTCATTTCGCTCTGAGCCGCTCGCTGCGCTGAGCGATGCCACGACGAGCCTTTCCTGCTGGATGGAGTGTTAATAAGCAGATGATCCCCCTTCGGAAACAACAGCTGGCTGTGTGTTGTTGTTTTTTTTCGTCGCTGCCCGTCACTCTTCATTCATCAGCAGCTGTTCGCCATCGCTCCGACTCTCCGCTAGAGTGCAATCTTTTCCGTCGGCTCTCACTAATTTTATAGATGCATCAAGAGGTAAATGTTTGGGTAGCTGAACATTATTTCTCTACGCTTGTGTTGTAAATGTTCCCATGCACCAAATGATGTTTGCAGGAAAGTCACGACCAACTGGCAAACCTGTTTGGCTGTGTCCAATCCACTGTGTGTAGATTATGCATGAGAAATGGACAAATATGGCAGATGGAATGAAGAGCTCCTTGGGAAGTGCACTTGCAGGAAAAATATGGACGTGAAACATTTTCTCGGTATGTTTTTCTTAATTATTGTTTAAAAAAAAAAGAAGCTGAGGGAATATCTAATATTTTACATTGTATTTAAATATATATTTTGTTGACAGATCATTATGAAATAGGATGAGTTGTCTGGCCTTGGTTCCTGCTGTCTGACATAGTGGTATGAATTACAACTAAATTAAATTTAGAAAACTGAGCTTCACAATTACAGAGACACAAAATGAAAAGGTCATCATTTCAGCAGGATCCAAAAGACAACACAACACAAAGGGTACAAAGGGTGCAATTTGTGCTCTTTAGCATTGATAGCCATCTTCTAAAGAACGATTAAAAAGACAGCAGTTTGTGTTAAATCCCTATATTGTAGTCCACCACTTCAAGTCTGAGCTGGAGTGAAGTTGCTTGAAATGTACTTGAGCTCTTTAAATGACAGTGACTGAAATCAAAAGAAGCCAGAACCAAACTGTTACACTGTTGGTGTCTTATTTATATATTTTTTAATCAAAGAAACTTGTTTCCAGCCTTGAAATTGACATATCCTTTCATTTTACTGCACTCTGAAATAACAGGCACTTCTACTTATTTTAATAACCCACCAGAATCACCCAAACCCCTCCCCCAGTTTTTCATTTTCTAATTAATTTTGAACTGTACCGGGGGAATGCCTAATGTAGGCATACAATATGTGCTGTGGTTTGCCAGCTTTGCGCAGCCTAATCACTGAAAACCAAATTGCTTCCAAATCCCGGGAAAAGAAAATCATTTTCCGGTTAAATTAAAAACTACTCTTGAAAGCTTCTGCAATGTTTTTTTCCCCCCATTTTTTTGCTTAGCTAATAGAGTTTTATGACACATTGCTGGTTGTCAGGTCCTCAAGTGTCAAGTTTCTGGTGTAAGTCACTTAGACTCAAGGGTTCTGTCTGGACGGGTCATCGACATTGATCATCGACACTGGTTGAAATCCATCGCAGATGATAAAAACTTAAGTTCTTGAGATGATTGCTGCCTTGTCTGTGAAAATCAGTAGCAGACATACTACTTCAGTTCTACTATAACTACACTACTCACAAAAAGTTTGGGATATTTGGCTTTCAGGTGAAATATATGGAAAACCAAAAAAGTTCCCTGTAACAGCGAATTTATGTCACAAAAGTAGAGCATTTAAGTAGAATCATGCAATGGTAATTTCCTAATCTGAAACAGTATCTGGAAGCAAAAGCCCATAACAGTAGCAGTTATACCACATTACGTAATGTCACTGTCTCAATACCTTGTCATGTGCTCATGAAAAACAATGACAGCTTGATAACATCTCCTGCTGTTCACAAGTGCACCTATTGTCTGCACAGGCACCAAACTCTTCTTAAAGGGCGGCCTTCAGGTCATTCAGGTTCTATTGTACAGAATTATAAGCCTTGACGTCTCCAACATTGTTGGTGGCCATCATCTCTGCTCTTTCATCAGAGAACAGCACTGAGGCCCACTGGTTCCTCCGCTAGTGTAAATGCTCGCTGTTCCATGAAGACAATGACGCCTGTCCCTGGTGATGTGGTCAGGCACCCTTGCAGGGTGTTTCCAATGGTCTGATGTGACACTTGGCTTAATCTTGCCATAAAGGTCTTTGTTAGGGAAAATCAAGGTGTGCAAACAGTAGTGAAACATCAAAAGGACGGACATGTGCATTGAAAATAGTTAGTTGTACTCCATTTTAGGAGTACAGCTTCGTTGACTTTCACCTGAAAGCTGAATATCCCTAACTATTTTTGAGTAGAGTATATCAGATTACTTTTTCTTGAAGAATAATCAACTAAAACAACAGTGAAAACACAAGGGTGGATTTGTTTCTTGGAGGAACATACCAAAGAAGTCTAAAGCTCCCCCTGGATTGTTGGTATGGCACTATCTTTGGCGCACACCCACGTGGTGTTTTTCTGCGAGCTGCAAACCCACTCAGAATCCTGCATCTCTTGGTTGTCTTGTGAGAGGAGCGGACCCCACGGGAGTGTGGATTCCCACTGATTTTAGTGGACTTCCAGCAACTCAGCACCCCAGTGTCAGGAAAGTAGAGAAGAGGAGCGAACAGCGAAAAGACCATAAGCTTAATGTAGATCTGTCATCAGCTGGCTGCAGATCAGAAGAGCGCCATTGGCAGGCGGCGCACTGAACCTACCGGAGCCTCATCAGCCAAGCTCCTGCTTCTCTGAGGTAGATGAGTGCGCAGGGGCCAGGCTCCAGGCGAGGAAGCCTGACGTGTATCTGAATGTATATGCGTGGGGTTTTATGTGGAGGACAAAGAGGTGTGGGCAATGTGCACAATGTCTCAAGGCAAAACACTGGCACTTTCCAAATGTCACCAGAATACAAGAAACAAAACAGAAAGCCCCAACTACCCGAAGAAAAGAAAGGATGGGAATAGAGAATGTGTGATGAAGAGACAAGTATGCTCTGAGAGGTGTGGGATTTAGAGACGAGTGAAGGCAGAATCGCTAGCTCCGAGTGGGAGATGGGGCGGAATAGAAAAAAAAAAAAAAAAAAAAACACATTGCACAAAGGCAGAGAGAGATGCAGGCTTTCTGGATCGCACACCTCTGCAGCATCATTGTACAACTGTTAAGTGGATTCAAGGACATATCTAAATAGCAGCCTTTAGAGGCTTGTGAGTGCTTTTCTTTCTTCCCATTTTAAATACCAACGTAGTGGTTTGTTCCCCATTTGCTTGTGTGACTAACACCTCGCCCTCCCCCCCCCCCCCCCCCCCCCCGAAACAAAAATCACTTGTTCGTTTGAAATTAGAGGAGCCAGTGTGTTTTATTAGGCTGAAGCACCCATAGACAACAAAGGTACAGGAAGGACATGCAAACTGCAAATGCAAACGTTTGGTGAAAGCGTATGAAAGCCACTGACAGGTCCCACTTGAGGCATTGGCCTTCTTCAAAAACTGATGCTCTGTTGGTGGAATTTGACATCTATATTCGTGATATTCCTTGTGACTAACAGTTGTGTGAGCTGTCATTGTGATGATGCGCCATGTTGCCAGCAGCACATGAGGAATAAGGGCTTAAAACAATGTCGAAACCCCCACATTGGTTTAGTAAGATCACTGACGTCTGACGCTGTTGTTCCGACTCATGGTGGGCCGATGCAAAACAGTTCAGTGGTGGCTCGTACATGGATACAACACAGATTCATATTTTTGGTGCTGAGGACAGAGGTTTGGGGGACTAGTCACCAATAAATCCCCAGTCTCCAGTAAAGGAACCAATACACCCTTTTATCACAGGAACTACAGCAGGTGTCCTTCTGAACACTGACCAGAAGGTAAAAGAAAAAACTCCCATGACCTCCATTCATGACTGCCCTCCTCTTTTCTTCCACGGCCGTTTTCCATAGAGAGTGGCTTCAATTGTTGTCAGGAAAGAATGGCTCTCCTGCTCGCCTTCCAAAATTAACTGCTTGTCAAAATGCACAAGTCATTATTTTGTTGAGCCTTCCTCTTTTGAGACTTATTATAGAAGTGAACTCTCAGATACTTGGGCAGAACTTTAGTGGTTTTCTTTCATACAACTTTACACTTCTCTTCCATTTCAGTATAGTCACTCCCCCTTTTTTTCACCTTACTTTGATTGTTACGTGACTTTAGAAGGATTTACATACATAGTGCAAAATATTCCACATTTTAAACCACCTAAAAATAATTATGTATTATTATAATTCATGTAGATCTGTGAGAGCTGTGGAAATCTGCCCATTTGGTTCATGTCATATCTTCTGAAGCACCTTGAAGGATATTTTATGGTATGTTTGTTCATTTGCATGTAAAGATTTGATGGGCCAAATGTCACATCACTAATTCTGCATAAAAATTCAATGTCTTGAAGAAATGTCTTTATAATTGGGTAGATTGATCCACTGTGCAAAATGCCTGATTATTTTCGTTGTCACTGTGACACACTATTTTTGTTGCACAATATTTGAGTTGTCTGGAGATCATTTACTTGAGGAACTGATGGATGTTGTAGCCAACAGGCAGTAATTGGTATTACATTTTGTAACAGTCAATGCTAAGTGCATGCACATATTGGCAAAAATAATAACCATGAATTGGAGTTGTGCTGGAAACTCCAATACATGGAGGCTAAGCACTGTGCAGGTGAACACAGTCGAAGGCAGCAGATAGTTTGTGGTGAAAATATCCTTTAGCAACAAAAAGTACAGACAGTACCAGTTCTATGTGTTCACAGGCCAAAGAGCTCTTGAGGAGCGGGTCTCTGAAATCACAGCCAGACCGTGCCAATCGTGCTCTTGAATGTTATTGCAGGAGTAATAGTAAAGCAGTTTGAGCCAAGGAAGACGCACCGTATCTCCTTCCTCGAGTGTTTCTGTATGTTTATGACTGCATGGGTGTTTTCACGTTTACCCGAACTCAATGTCAAACCTCATTCCCAAACCACTGATTCAGCTAGTTGCGGAGATATACAGCGACGCTGCCAGTGCTAACCTTTAGAGATTACAGTGACATTAAAAGCTGGATATGGCGAGCGGTGGAGACCCAACCACTCGGAGCCTCATCTGATGCAAATGTCCTCTCTCACCTCTATCAGCGAAAGTAATTATGGCAAACCACTGTGACATCTTGGGCTGTGTACGAGAGGGAGAGGAGTACCTAGTATAGGTCATAGAAATACACCCATCTCTTCGGGTAAGGAGGAGACAATTATCTTTTCATGTGCAGAGGTGGCATTGAGGGAGGAGGCCTCCACCCGCCGACTCCCCCGCTCCTCAGACTGAAGTATCTTTTGTGCCGGCAGCCTTGAGGGACTCCGTCGAGAAAACTGACACGGCTGTTAACATGCCCGGGGCTAAAGTGATGTATCTATACGGTTGCACTGTCTCTCTTGGCAGTTGGGCTTCATTAATATGTTAGCAAATGTGTTTGGTCTAGATTTTATGATGCTGGGGTTTTTTTTCTTTCTTTCCAGTCACCGCTCAAATATGAAAATGACATGCACATTGCTGATGTCGCTTGGATGGCAGCTAACTGTGAAGGGACTGAGCTAAAAGATTCTCTATGTATGCTGTAAAAATAGAAATACAAGTAAAAAAAAAAATGCATTTGAAAACAGATACAAAATAACAACTAAACAACAAATTAATGAAATGCATTATGATATCCTTTCCAAATACAACAGCACTTAAAGGAGCTGTTTGGAATATTTCTAACAAATCAGCTCTCCTGGGATCTTCCTCATGTACTTCTACACTGCCTTTGAAAGGATTTTTTCATGCATGATGTGATCACACAAAGTTTAACCATGAGATGTCGGAAATGTTAATTTCCGTCTATTTTTAAGCGGTTGTTCATAATAAAATGTGTGAATCTCAGTCTGCCATTGGTATTTTCTCTGTCTTCTCTTCAGGCAAGTAGGTTTTTACAACAATCCTTAGTCTGCTTCGACTGGAGTCTCTCATCTTCATCAGAAATGGTGGATGACATGTCTTTTAATCAGCTGGTGTTAACTGGGGGCGTGACCAACCCGCCACTTTTGACAGATCCGGACGATGTTTCTGATGAAGACAAGATGAAACATGTCAAAGGTATCTTGTAAAAACTAATTGCCTGTGAAGAAGAAAAGAGAAAACACTTATAAACAAAACTGAAGCCATAATGAGCTTAACTGAACTATCAGCCTGCAATAACTTCGATTGATGAGCCAAGGTTTGAAGTAGAGAGGCACTTTTGTGGGCCTGTGGATCAGATAACTGCTTCATTCAGAAACATGTGCTTCTGATCTTGAGTGTGGTTTTCGAAAGAACGATTGCAGCTTTCACCTTCTGACAGAAAGGTTGCGTGTGCATTGCTCCCATTTGCATGAAGTCATTGGTAAATGTGATAGATCCTTAACAGTTTGCTCATGTTGTTGTGGGTGCAGAGCAAACCACACTCAGTCTAGCTGCCTTATATACTTGATTTGTCCAAGTTAGGGCCCCGATTCAGCTTGAGGCTAGGTGAAGAGTAGGGAACATGCAGGACAGGTCATCAGACCATCACAGGGCTAACATGGAGAAACAGGCCATCTCACAGAGTCTGTATGATTTACCCATGCCAAGAACATGCAGATTCCTCCCCTTGTTTTCATTTATTAGAATTTGTTTCATGAAAACAAATGTATTTATCAAGCATTAGTGCATACAATACAAACAAAAAGTTTTAAATGAATAAATTCACAATGCAAAGATCCTTTCTAATCCACACATTCACCCAAAGTTCATATGGCATTGTAAGCAAAGCTTTGACATATCACCAAAATATAGAAGTCCTGAAGTATTCAACATGAGTCAAAAATCTATTTATTTAAAGGTATACAGGAGGATTTTCAGGAATTTTAGGAAAGAACCGCCCTCTCCACCGTTTGAAAAAAATGCGCATGCGCAAAGCTGTACCTGCTCCCGAGACGGAACGCCTACTAAAACGCGTGCGAGAGACGTGCACGAGCCCAGTTCTCCTCGTGCACGCTCTGTTTACAAGTCACAAGTCGGCATCGCTCACATAAGCTCACTTTACAAGAAGATTTGCACCAGAGGGGGTGAAACTGTGTAAAAATGTCCGAGAATAATGCGTCGGGTCGGCCACCGGCATGATGAGGACCGTGTGGAGTGAGCTGCGCGCAGGGACGAGCACGTACGACGGGCTTACGTCATATATCACCAGAATGATTGACAATTGGGAGGACCAGTTATTTTGATGATCCACCCGGAAGAAGAAAATCCTCTACTATACCGTTAAGTTGGGTTTTTATTTTGTAATTTATTATATTTTAATTTGTGAAATGGTCCACAGTTCCTCAGATGCTGAACAGTCAGATAAACACATCATGCCATTGGTACTGATCTATTGTACCTTTTAAAATCCACTTGTATCTTTAAGCTGTATGACTGTGATAAAATCCCAGACTGTCCATGCTGGATGCAGGCATAATCCCTCACTGAAGACTTTCCCTCCTTTTTTTTTCCTTTTTCTTCTTCTGGTGTCTGTGTTGCTGTTGTGCCTCGGAGTGCTTTCACCTGGCAGAGGGTTCCTGCAGCCCCCGCCGCTGACCCTGCTGTTCAGAGCCAGTGGTCCGCGGTGGCCCGGAGCGGCTTACGCTAACCTCTAACCCCCTGGCAGTCACCGCTGGCTTCACTGAACAAGTCAACTGGGCTTTGTGCCCGAAAGAGTCGACCTGCGCGAGTGTCATTTGCACCTGTGGAGAGATCCCCAGCACCTTAGGTTGAACCCCATCACATTATCCAACACACTCCAGAGATAAGAGGCCATGGCACGAAGGCTGTCCCATGTCCACAGATCTTTTAGTACCAGTGGTTACTTCCCTGTTCATAGGAATGGGAATGCATACAAATGATCAGATTTCCTCATGAGGAAAAAAATACTTTAAGTTTATTTTTTCATCCTTACTGTGCTTAAAATGATCTGCATCTGTCAATGATCCTATGAACATATAAATTAGTGTCCTGATTAAACCTACATATTTTACATTTATTTGAGTAATTCTTAGATCATTGGCAATTCGTGCATTTCTAACAATTGATTTGCCCCAAGTCTGACCTCCTCAATAAATTTAGCTTTAAAGCTGATTGTTTGAAGCAAAGACAGACTTGCCTGCATATCTGAACAGAGATTGTTAAAGTGCTAGTGGTATCCAAAGTTAGAAAGAGGATTCACACCATTTATCTGCATGGAAAAACCTTGGCGCTCTACACTACCAATTATCTGACTTGTTGTGCAATAATTGATTTGAAGCATGTCCCTTCACATTTCAATAGAGGCTTGTCATTGATGTTGAATTGCCTCGTTTCTGCAGCTGCTCAATATGTACAAACCAAACAAGATGGCCTTTTAAGGTTTTATTTACCTATTGGAAAAAGATGGAGGTGGAAAAAACCTGTGCAGCTGGTTGTGATCTGCACCTTCACATCGAGATGCTGCTGCATCTTTCACTCTGATGACTCAAAGTATATTACTTATTACAAGGCAGTGATTAGTTCGTTGTTGTTTTTTTCCCCCACAATAACATGAACAAAGATCTGTACCATCTCCAGTTGGTTACATCTCCGTATCCAGTAGCGAGCTGTGGTCAGAGGTGATACAATCATTTAATTCAAGATGCTCATGTAACTGAACTTTTAAGCTTTTTTTTTTTTTTTTTTTTTTGGGGGGGACGTTTTCCACATAATTCCAGGCTTTCCAGAAATGTGATTTACTGGCAGCCTTTATTGTGTAATTGGCAATTACTACCAACACTTATGTATGCTTATTTTTATTTATGAGAAGTTTTTTTTTTGTTTTTTTTAGCAGCCATTTTCAATCAAGATGTCTTGGTGTTTGTGTTTGTGCTGTGTCAAGCCTAGCAGGGAAGAAGTCACGGGTATTTTCATGTCCACTTAAGCAGGAATCCAAGTGAAAGCAGCAAGTGTCGGAGCTGTGTTTCTTCAAAACAGAAGTCAAAAGCTCACACATTCTATTTTCTGTCTGCTGTGCTGCAAAGGGAAGTGTTAGCATTTAATTGGCAAGCCAGCCAGGTTTGTTTTTAAAAAGCTGCACAGTTTCTGTGAGACAGAAAGGGAGCAATTATTTTTTTTTTCTGTCTTATACTTTGAAATTAAGCAAATCTCTAATGAGAGAAGTAATACCTTCAGTTTTGAGGGTGTGAGCTTCTCTTGGTCCTGTGTGGTTTGCTTTTGGGCTCAAGGTGTTTTTGGCCAAAGAAAGCGGCAGACTTCCCGAATGGTGGATTTGAGGTGTTTGGTTACAGTTGATGGATTTCAATGAACCATGTCGGGTAGATTGCGTCGCGTCAGGATCACAAATAGACGGAACTGATGTGTCAGACACAATAAACTTGTCGTGAGCGTGTAGGTAGAGTGGGGGCGAGCCGCCACTCGAGACAATCAGTTATTGCACTGGGGGAGGAAAAGCACCACATTCATTATGTGAAAATATGGCCACCATGAAGGAGCCTCTTGAATTGTAATGAAGAAGGCCCCCTTGATAACCATGAATTCACCAATTAAAGCACTCATATAAGATTCAAATTATGTGCATTTTAACGACTGGTTTTGCCAACGAAAACACTCGCGCTTTCCTCTGGATTCAAGGAGCCTTCCCGCTCTCAATTGTGGGAGTAATTAGGATAATTAAAGCTTTTGATGTTCCACATATAATCCGATGCATAGCAATATAGTAGAAATGCTGGGGGAAAAAAAAGAAGAGTGAAGCTGTAATGAATTTTAAGGCTTTGTCCTCCTCTGTTTCCTCCTGTTAAAACAGCTTGCATTGTCTGAGATTTCATTTTCTTTTCAGTGAAACTCATCTTATTAGTAGGGGAGAAATGAGCTGCCTCGCTTCGACAGAAATAACAACTTTGCCTCCTTCGCATGTCAACGAAAAACTCGGTAAAGTTTTGTTTTGATGCTTTGGGACTAATAAATACTTAGATTAATATAGCGTATTCAAGTCATTTCTGCAATGTCAAGGCAGATTGTACATTCAGTCTTACAAGCAGCCACTGCTATGCAGCGTACGTGCACACCGACGTGATCAAGTCGGCCGTCAGTATTTAGACATATGAACAATCCAAAGTGGGAATTGAATCAGCAGCCCGAAGACTTTTTACTCCACCAGCTCGAAGCACTGGTCGATTTGATTCATGATGGAAGCAATTAAAGCAGCACGACTGTGCTGAAAGCAGGAAAAAAATATTAAACGATATGTAGCAAAGTGCACATTTCCCTGCGTGTGCACTTTCAACCGGGAATTTTTTGTCCCTGAAATGTCCTTATTTCCATTCCAACAAAACACTTTGAAACTTGACAGCTATTTTAAAGGAAGTAATATCTTCACGAGATCAACCGAACGCATGTGCCTGCATTATGTATGATGTATGTGTGAGACAGGAAAAGAGAGACAGTGGGAGGAGGCGGCAGAGCTCCCTGGCTGAGCTTTTATCATCCTTAAATGTACCAAAATGAGTCTTGGGGAAAAGGAAGCCGTGTGGCTTTTGAAGAATTAATAAGCCTGTCTCATTTGAATGTGTCTGGCGTCTCGGACAGCCCGTGGACGGCCCAGTTCCACACTTTCCTGACAGTGCCTTTGATGATCGCTGATAACGTAGAGCGACTCCCAGGGAGCGAGGCATCCGACAATGGGGGTTGAGTCGATGGAGCCTGGCTTCACTGATCCTGACTGAGCTTTATTATCTGGCCTCTCTCCAGCAAAGCATTGCATTTGGTATTCCGGAGACAAAGCATTCAGGACAGACTGTGAGTGCCCATTATTCCGTTTTTCTAGTTAAGGGAACGTTGTCCTCTGACAAAAGTCGCCGGATTACTCACCTGCAGGGTGCAGACGGTCTGGTCTTCATTTGTCTGTCTGAGAAAAGGCCTCTACTGAAAACTGAAAAGTTACTCCAGTAATTCAGAGCACTCTGCCGGGTCAGAAGTCGGATGACTTTGACTGAACACTGGGTTGACCAGGCACAATGGACTGAATGTGACTATAATATATTTCGCTATGAAGTCATCATAACTCAACCACAGCTGCTCCCTTTTTGAGCCACCCTGTCTAACAAAACACCCACATATAGGTGCAGAATATACATATATTTATTTATAGTGCATGATGTATTGGGTATCAAAAGGTAATTGGCAGTAGAACTATGCCAGGAAGAAGAAAGATGTTTTGAACGGCTAACGTGGGAACACGTCTTGATGTTTTGGAAAGATGAGCATGAGTTTACTGCACACGGTACGTTTTTGACGTTAATAATCCAGTTGTGTGTTTAATTGTAAATTACTACTCAGACTTTTATTCATCTGACACAGCAATTATCAAAGTAATCCTGGTGTAGCATATCTGTGGCTCAATGCAATGGCTTGGCCTTTTATCAACCTCTAAAATTCAAAGATATACATGGAATAGATTTTTCTAACAAATATATATTGTTGCTGAATGAATAGAGAAATAGGAAGATGGAATTCAGCACCCAACAACGTTCCCTTATCTCCACAGCCTCAAACCAAACTGTCCCCAAGATGACAATCTATCTTCTTCTCCCCTGAAGGCCTGGCGCTGTACTACATCGTGTTGAGCCAAATCTCCTTAGTTTCCTTACAGTACTTACGGGTCCTTACAGCTACATGCTCCAGGTCGAGCAGCATAAGTTACTGATGTTAGTCTGTTTAATGTGGTGACACGTTGGGTTTGTTGAGTACGAGGAGCAGTAGGAGTATTCCTCATGTCTTCTACTACGTTTCATTGTTTTCCGTATCTTCTTTGGCATTTTTGGTGTATTTGGTGAGTCACATCGCCCCCTGAAGGCCTGGCACTATACTACATTGTGTTGAGCCGTGTTCATTGTGACATGTGGGTGGAATCTTTTCTAGGAATGGTGAAAAAAGGTTTTGGCTCGTGTGGACAAAGCCTGGAAATCAAGAAGCAATATTACAGCAAGGAAATAATCAACCAAATGTCCTTAGTTTCCTTTAAATACTTAGTAAAGTCTGTTATTTTGACCATCAGTTCAAGTAGTTTAGGATTAACTATGCAAACTACTAATGCAAACTTGCACGAATTAGAGCTTGCATAATAAGTAATTTCAAAGAAACGCTTTGACAATTTATAATTTGGAATGTTATGAGTAACACAATGACTTTTAAACAGTTTGAAGACTTTCATAGACAACTCATGTTGTTTAGCATTAACTTATTTGAGGTTTAATGAATGGTCATTACCACCCTTCATTATGCATCAGTTAAACCTGTCATGTAACCTTGTAAATTCAAACTGTGATACAGCTAAATAGCAACATTTATTTCACTTATATAGCAATTTTGCACCGCATGAGGAGTTCCCAAAGCATTTTTACACTGTTAATTACACTCACCCATTCACATACCAATGGAGGCGGCTGCCATGTAAAGGTGGTCAATCCATGGTTTGGGAGAAGGTTGGGGTTAATTTTCTTGCTCAAAGACACTTCGACACATAGACAGGAGGAGATGGGGAATCAAACCTTCAACATTCTGATTGAAAGACATCCATTCTACAATGTTTGGCTCCGGTTTGAATTTCAGTAATGTGCAAACTTTTTTTCCTAAATGGAAAATGCCATCTGTTGGTTTTAACTATATTTCATCTTTATTCAAAGTCCCTCTTCTAACCAAAGGATAGTTCACATTCATTTCGACTTTCCCCACTTGTCATGTTGGGTCTCTTTAGTGTTACATTACTGTAGCCCGAGGAAATAAGAGTGATTAGTGCTATTGTGATAAAAGCTGCCATCCAGAAAATGTGATGAAACCTGGTGAGTCAGAAGCCCCCAAATGGGCTTCAGCAAACAAAATAATCGGGGCAGAGGCACTTCGGAAGCAGGTACGCAACCATGAGCTCGCGCCAGGCAATTTTCTACTCGGCTACTCATAACCTACAGGAAATGACAAGAAAGCACTGGCTGCCTTTGTTGAGGACAATTTTGTGATTATGGAGTTGATAGCTGCATTCTGCCAGTTGATAGAAGGCACGTCTGCTCTGTTTAGGGCTAGTTTGGCTGTCTCTTTCTGTGGCGATGCCGCTCCCTTCGATATCACATATCCTTTCATTGCTCATACGTATATGGTAGAGGACTAGCGAATATTTGTGTTTGTGTCAGTGCATGGGAGCCAAAGGACAAAATGTAGCTTCCTTGAGGCAGACGGGCTGTCAGTGAACCTCAAAGTCTGTGTATCCCAATAGTGTTGTTTGTGTCTTTATATCATTCTTTAAGTGACAAGATCCCCCTGAAAATGTATTGTTTTTTGATGAAAGTAACAATTTTATCGCACCACTTCATTCACAGACATTGGTGTCTTCCTCCATGAATCTAAACTCCAATCTGGGATTAGAAATACTAACCAGAACTGCAGCGCTATTTGTACAAGGTCAATTAAAGTAACTGCGGCTGATTTAATGATGCTGTAAGACTCTAAACACCATCATTTCTCATTCCGATGTGAGATCTGTCTGCATATCTTTCACCCTCACCTGAAACATACTCCTTACATCAAAAAAAAAAAAAAAAAAAAATGCAAGAAGCCCAGGGAAAAGCTGGCCCGTGACCCTGTTTTAATTTGGAGCCTCAGGCAATTTCTCTCCTGCAATAACATGCTCTTACACCGGAAACCTGACAACTGATGTGAAGGGCCCCGAAAAAATAACTATGTCAACACACCGCTAGGAGCTATTCAGAGAAGGGCAGCAGGGACGCAAACGCACTCAAGGGAAAACACAAAACAAGACAAACTTTGTAATTGTCTAACAGACAATGAATGATTCTATTCAACTAAACCAGGATAAAGCAAAGGAAACCCAATCAGTAACTTGAAGGGATCTTTGTTGGATCATTTCATTTTTCCCAAATAAATTAAAACAGGACCTTTAAATCCAAAGTTTGGTTAAAGTAGGGCAATGATAACATATCGTGTTGTCCTTTTAGGGTTTTGAGGTGCTGGAGCCAATCCCAGCTTATTATAGTAGCTGTTTGGTTTTTTAATGAAACCACACACATACACGCAGAGAACAATACGCTATAAACATTAACAATGGGAGTACACAGACACTGGTAAGTGACCACAATGGATTATTTTTACGGTGAATCTCAACTATAAAACTACCAAGTCAAGGGAGAATCTAGACTGGGAGTCAAACATTGTTGTTATTGTGCATCAACTCCCACATATAGAAAGAAAGCTATTAACCACAGACGTGGCCCACATGCAAAGTAGCAGCATTTTAGAAAAGTTCAGTTTTCCCCTGTTTATGTGGAGACAAAATCGGAGCATTTTCAAAAACTTGCTTTCTCAGTGGCTTCTAGCCACATTGGGGGTAAACAACCCCCAAAATGAAAAAAAGGAAAACGTGTAAACACGGCCTTAATCGATATAGATGTGATTCATGAATATGAATCAAATATTTAATCAGCATAGTCTTTCGATTCATTACTAAATACGTACAACAAAAGCAGTTTACATAGTTGCTCCATCAAAAAAGAACTTGATGTAAGTAGTTCATCCACTCGCTTCATTGACAATCAATGTGAAATGTCTCCTGAGTTTTTGATTCATGGCAAAATCAAGATAACATATCCAAAAAGTTCCACCTCCGGGGGCCGTTTTCAAAAAGTTGCATTTCCTGTGGCTCAGAGCACTGTCGTCACATACACATACACCCAAGACACAACAAAAGAGTTGCATTTTCACTTGAAACCCTTGAAGCTTTAGTGCTGTCTGCTTTAAATGAATTAGTATTGAGGGGAAATATTACCAAGACACCCACCAAACGATAACTGAAAAATGAGTTGTAGAGTTAACTAGAGTAGCGGGGGGGGATGTTAAAACAAACTGAGACACGAGCCTGACATCGACACAGAGGGCAGAATTAGAATTGATCTGCAGAGGGGAAAAGGGGTTTTGCACGTTACAGGAGTGCCGACTCTTGTGAATTTGTAATCCGGAGCAGCCGTGGAGTAAATTTTTGCGCCTCTCATTACGAAGGCTTTGCAATCTGTAGCAGACTGGAAGCAAGACAAGCATCAGGCTGTATTAGGATTCAACCCCTCTGTGATGTTGGCAGACCACGGGCCTGATGGTGTTCTTGTAAACAGGCAGCTCACCAGAGGACATCTGGCTATTGAGCATTTAAAACTGTGAGGGGAAAAAAAACAAAATCTATCCAATCAACACAGCTTTGAAAATCTGCCCACATGACTGATTGGGGATACATATTTGCTCAGAGCTTCTTAGTGATGTTTTGCTAATGCACATTTAAAACATCTCAATGTGAAAACTGTGTTTACCGCTGGGTGAAAAGCACAAGGGTCGTCTGCTCAGTCGAGAGTTGTGGTTGATTTTTTGTTTTTTCCAATCCCCTGTCCCCTGCAGTGTTAATTGGACAGCAGGTCCACAACAGCAGATAGAGCTCCCTCCGCAGGAGCTTCAGTGCACGGCTGCAGGGGAGCCTGTGAAATCTAAACTGAAGTGACACTGAGTGACTGGGCCATGGGGAAGGCAAAATGAGCTTTTCCTGGGGAAAGGGGGAACCTTTGAATAGGCAGATTGACAGGCTGAGCAGTCGGAGGAGATGGAAAGCACTTGTTGCCACTCGGCCGGTGCCGAGAGGTCACATGCTCGGGCTGGCAGCCATGCTCACGCAGCAGCGGCGGCGATGGCGGCGATCTCTTTGTGAGACATTCTTGTCAAACGTTTATCAGCGGGATGTCTCACAACAAAAACAGCGGGGAGTTGACGTTTAATCTAATTTCACCGGAGGCCCCCAATCATGTGCGTGGCACCCTGGATAGGGGTTTGTTTTGTCTGGACGACATGTTAGAGGGTATCGACACAGACATCTTGGCTTTGCTGTGGGCTCCGTGTACGGTCTTCAGAGGGTAAACCTTTCCATTCCCCCTACATTACATTACTATGCTTTCAAAGCCTTGAATATGGTTTTCTCGTGGTTATCGTAATTCTTGCCACTATTATCCCACTGTGAGATATTGCCTTGAAAGATATGTTTTCACGGGGATTTGCTTTTGGTAGTAGCACCATTAACTAGCACTTCTATTTACTGGTACGGATTCATTGATGCTGCATGTTCACATCAACATTTAAGATGGCGCAAACCAAATTAGCTATGGCTTCAACATACTGAACGAATAACAAGAGTCAATGACAACTGCAATGGTGGCAATAAGAGGTCGTCAAACACCTTGAGATGCATTGCAGCTGCTCTTTGACTATTTTTTTTTTTTTGGCTTTCGATCACAACACTGTCCCCCATGGTTAACAGTGGTGCACTTTCGTTGAACTGTGTCTTTCTAGGAGATTAACAAAACGAAACTATGGAAGGAGAGGAAGGTATTATTATATCGTAGACTATCTTTAGTCCAGACAGTGTAGCTTCATGAAAGGGTTTTTGGAAGGATGCCTTCAAAGTGTTTACCAGATGTGGAAAAATTACCCCCTGCTACCGTTCCCACAGTTTTTTTTTTTATGATTGTTCTAAATCAGGGGTGTCAAACACAACACCCCAAATTGTAACAATTTCAAAGAAAACATTGGATTTTTGGGGGGGGTATTTTTTATTTTTTTTTGCACATTTTGTTTAAGAATAGCAGACACAGATATCAGTGATGCCACTGTGAAAAATACTAAACGGGTATCCACCTCAAAGCCATGCTGTCAGGGTGAGGTTGTAAAAACATACAAAATGGAACAAGCTACAGGTTAAGTTTTTTGGACATTTCACTATATTTTGCACCAACAAGCATCATTAAAATTGGTTTCATGTTGAGATTGTAGTCATTTTCCATAGTAATTGTTTGGTCTTGTGAAACGATTTAAAGGTTGTTATAGCACCGTTTTACTAGTCGAGCTTGTCATCAGTCTGTAATGTGGAACTTCAACCTGTGTTTGACACCATGTTCTAAATGATACCGTTCAACTAGGGGGGTGCTATTTGGGGGGTAAATTTGCCACAAACAACATAAAACAATGGACTACTAATGTGAATATATGGTGATCAAATAAAGCCTTCATTTAAAAAAAAAGCACCAACCAAACAAATTGGTTGCTAGCACTCAACTTTATGCCATACACACAATCTATTGAAGAAGCGAAAGATGAGATGACGAGAATGTTGGTACATGTTATATTTGTGCAAAGGTCTAAACATTTCATTTCAAACGGTTATTTTAATATTTGTCCTGAATGCCACACAGGTACCATGTCTGGGGGATATGCTGTTGAAAGGTACTGTCAGACTTGAACTGAGCTTAACTTGATGTTTTGGGGTTTAACCATGGCAGAATATCTGTTTTGTTCGGAATTTTCACTGCTAAAAAGTCTTTCCACAGGTTTTGCCTGTGATTGTAGGCTCGTATGTTTCCACCTGAGAAATGTGTTACCTTGAACTCTTTTGCTTGTAACAGAATATAATAGCGGAGCTTCAGGCCCATTCAAAGAATATCCAAATGTTAAGTGATTTTCTTTCTTTTCTGACATTAGGAATGGATAAAGCTGGTTTAGAAGACAGATGGATTCCTCTCTCTTCTCTCACTGTATATTTAAAAAAAATAGATGCATCTTACCCCAGACTTGCCTGAGGTCAGCTGCCTAAATGATTATAGTTATATTTTGGAGTTAATCTTTCATATGACTCCACCCCTTCTAGGATTTCCTGGTGCCCTCCAAGGCAAGCAGGGCATCGACACTTTAAAAACTACTGACTCAGAGAGGCACAAAGAGGTACGGAGAATAAAACGGAACCTTCTTATCGCCGCTGTTTGTCAGACTGTGTTGATACTGCAGAGGAAATTGCTTTTATCACTGAAACACCACCAGCAGCAGTACAGTACAAAGCACAAAGAAAAATCACGACGTGTGTCACTAAGAGCTGAATGAAGAAAATTACCCTCAGAGCTCCTGGCAGGCCAAACTTACAAAACAGCGACGGCAGTCACACCTGACACTTCATCTAAGAAATCACAGTTTAAACTGGAAATGGTGATTGAAGACAAAGGAGGGCAGATAACTGCAGTGAGTAAAGTTTTTTCGTGCTTTGAGAAGGGGCTAATTTAATCTCCCCCCAGTGTCTTTCTTTTAGTGCTGCTCATTTGTAAAGCAGCATCAATCAATATTAGTTATACTCACAAAGAACCAAAGAATATGTGGAATCTCTTGTAGCCAGGAAAGCTGAAAGAATTATCGCTGTAGAGATTCACGACCCCTTTCAGCTCACTGTGCAGCACATCAGCTGAATGGTTTAATTTCTTAACCCCGCTGCAGTTTAGCAGCGACCCAACAGATTACTGAAAGCGCTGCGGGAACCACGATCATGAGAATATGTGTATGTTTCTCACATATGCTTTGTAACCTGCTAAGCAGCTTTAAAAAGACTATATATGCTTTGAGGTTTTTTTTTTGTTTTTTTTTTGTCTGTTAGCTAGTTTTTACATCCGCCAAGGACATAATAAAATCATTGGCGGACATTTATCAGTCTGTATGTCTGTTAGTGAGATTACGTCAAAACTACTGCATGGATTTTGTCGAAATTTTCACCACAGACAGATATTAGGCCACGGAAGATTCCATTAAATTTTGGAGGTGATCCGGAACCAGATTCTGTATCAGGACTTCATTTTATAGGCTTTTAGCGATTTCTGAAAATTTCTGAGTCCAGGTCAACCTTTGGCGGATGACAGAAATCTCTGATTGCTCTTGTTGGTTTGCCTCCAGATGCTCAACAAGTTAGACAATTAACTCTTACTTACCATATTTAATGTCATCGAGCAATAGCAGTCGTGCTTTTCCGTGATTACATTTTGCTATGTTGATTTTGGAGCAATGCGAAAGAAAACATAGGCTCTGTTTATACAACATTTCAAGTGAAAAGGCCTCGTTTTTGTGTTTTAGTTTCTGAAAGGTTTTTATGTTATAAGGCACTATTTAAAAAATTTTTCTAAGAAGTCTTTATTATCAAGGTTCACAATCTCCACTTTCTGTTTCACAGGAGAAAAAAAACAACATAAAGAAAACCCCATAAATATAAAACAAATCAGAACACTGAACATCTCGGCAAAAAGGCACTCCGGTACAATTAGAGGTTCAACTCCCTAAATAAACACGGCACTCCCCCATACATATCGATATACAGCCAATCAGATGCGCACAATATGAAAGACCAACCCAAAGCACATTACAATGTTAAGTCCATATACGCTATTGAAGGATTCCACCTCTTTTTGAACAAACCTATATTGTTTAACTTTGCCGTTATTTTCTCCAGTGTATAGACTCACTGTTCTTTCTTTCCATTGGTTTACTGTAGGAAGTACAGGTTGATACCATGATACCGTTATCATTTTTTTGCCAAACAGCACCAAAACCCTAAAAAGATATTTTTTTTCTTTATTTTTAATTCTTTATATTTTCAAATAGTTTTGGAGTATTCCAAAGACAAAGGCAAGTGGGTTCCACTCGATGTAAACATGTTGAATATCTGAAATTTCCTCCCTGATTCCCTCCCAGATTGTTTTGAGTTTTGGACAATCCCAAAAAATATGTGTGTGGTCTCCAATTTATCCACATTGTCTCCAACACAAATTCGTTTTAGTCTTATCAAATTTTGAAATAGTGAGTGGCATTTTAAAGTATCTAATGTTGACTTTCCAAATAACCCCGCCGAATTGTTAGGCTGTAAATACTTGTACAAGAATAAAACTATTTTATCCATTTTTCTTACTTTAGTAAACTTTAAAAGAAGAATTTACGAGTCTGATGGTACAGTTTTAACAAGTGACCATTCTTTATGGGACTGCAGATAGCTTCTCAGCTGCAAGTACCTGAAAAAAATCAGTTGAACTTAAACCAAATTGTTCCTGAACACCAACGTTTTCACACAGAAATGGCAGAAACTCAGAAAATGATGTAGTTTTCATGTTGGGCCACTAGTGGATGCTGTTTGTTTTCGTTATGAAACCACACATACATGTGCTCACAGAGCAATATGCTATAAACATTAATAATGGAGAACACGCAAACATTTGTGTGTGTGGACAGATGACAACATTGGATTATTGTTAGGGGTGAAAAGTTTTTATTTTGTTTCCACGGGGGTAAAACTTTGAGGAAGCTCGATATTGACTCATGTGCATGTCACAAATCAACATCATAGTGCATGATGGGATTGATCCACTGACTGGATCAGATCATCTTTGTGGTGTAGATAAACTTTTATTCAGTGTTCATGTAAATTGGAATATAGGATCCCGCAATCAGAAATCATTTAATCAGATTAATTAGAAACATAACGATTGTTTAAATTGTCTTAATAGGGTTGTTTCATCAGTGTGGCTGGAGTCATTTTATCACGGTGATAATTAGTATAGTATAGCCCAGAGTAACACAGTTGAACATTTTGTAATTCATGACATTGCCGTCCCACCAAACTTATTCAGGCAAGTTTAACAAGACATCATCTTCTTGAGCACTGATTCCCAGAGACTGAGTCGCGGCCCACAGGTCTTGTAAGATTTTTATTTGCAGTACACATTTGAGCCACATGAGGCACCATAACTCTCCCACACTCCCTGTTTCTGCCCTAACAGTTGAGTCATTGTGAGCCTGAAGTTAGAGACACCAAATGGATGCTTGGCTGATTAAAAAGAAAGAACCAGCTAAAAAACAGACTGCAGCTAATGCCCACAAACCTACTTCCTATGAAGGAAGCTAGCATACGAGTGGGCATGAACCAGCCTCTGCTTTGCTAGTAATAGCCAAAGACCCAGCTAAAGAGCTGACTGCAGCTAATTGTAGGCAAAATACGGCTAACGGTCCCATTCAACCCACTGATGACGATGGAAGTGGAAAGGATCGATGCAGGTGAAGAGCCTCCAACTAAAAAGACATTTGGAAACACTGCACTGCGATTTGGCGAATAAACCACTGAACGTCTTTACAAGGAAGGCACACGAGATCAAATCATCGGCTGAAGTTCTTGGTAGAAACGTGACGTTAGAGGACAAAGCCCAGCTCGCCTCATACAAGGTTTCTTACCGTGGAGCCACAGAGAAACCCCACACTGGTGCAGAGAAATGGATCCTCCCTCCCGCAATAGACATGGTAGCACAATCATTAAATTAAAATGTGTCCCACTAAGTAAAAACACTGTTTCTCGAAGAATTCATGATATTTCAGACAACCTGGAGGAGCAGCTTATTCCAAGAGTAAAAACGGGGGAGTTCTCCATCCAGCTCCATGAGAGCACTGATGTATCGGATTCTGCAACTTTGTTGGTTTACGTACGTTATGTGTGGGGGGAAATTAATTTGTGGAGGACTTGTTATGTTGCTTGACTATTCCTACTGGAACAACAGATGAAGCTATATTTAATATGTTGGATACCTACGTGGTTACATAGTGCAGACTGGTTTCGAGCAATTGTCAACATGTAACAAGTGATGGGGACCACGAATATGACGGGCAGAAACAGCAGAGTTGTGAAAAGAATCACAGAGGCAGCTGGAACGGAAATCGTGTGGAATCAACGTTTCATTCATCGTCAGGCACTGGCATGCAAATACCTCCCAATGTCGACAACGCACTGAAAGAAGTCATCCGAGTTGTGAACTTTATTAAAGGCAGCTCACTCAGCAACTGGCTTTTTGATCAGCTGTGCGCTGACATGAGGGCGGAGCATACACGCCTGCCCTTTTATACAGAAGTGCGCTGGAGTTCTTACCAGAGTTTATGAACTGAGAAATGAAATCCATGCTTTCCTCCTTGAGAAGAAGTCCCCCCCCTTGCTGATCTGTTCACTGATGAATGGCTCACATTGTCATATCTGGCAGATATTTTTTTCATCTCTCAACGAGCTGAATTTTAAATAACAAGGACAGCACGACAATGTTTTCCAAAACTGGGAACACATTATCACTTTACAAAAGTCCATGAAGGTGTGGCTTGCAAAACAAAGCAAAGCCAGTCCGTGTTTCTCACTGTGCTGCAGCACATAGAAGAAAACCACGTCCCAGACACACACGTAAAATATCTGACTGGACTTATACAGACACAGCTACTTGCACTCATTGATAACTTTGATGGCCACTTTCCAGCAGAGAGAGATGATATTTGGAGTGAAAAAAGGTGGATTGAAAATCCCTTTGAATTTGAAAGCCCAGAGTCACTGGTGGACCTGTTGGACTAAATCCAGCTGAAGAAGCAGAGCTGTTACAGCTGAGCAGCGACCGCACACTGAGAAGAAGACATGATTGCATGGCATTATCTTTATTCTGGATAAGCATCTAGTCTGAATATCCTGTCCTTAGTAAGGCAAGCACTTTGCTTCTCATCCCTTTCACATCCACATTCAAGTGTGAAGTGGAATTTCTGTTTTGAGAAAAATAAAGACAAAGCACAGAAACAGACTGAACGCTGCACCTGATATGTGTGTTGCCTTCTCCTCTTGTACACCGGACTGGGAGGCAATACTAAAAAGCAAAGAGGCTCATGTATCACATTGACAAGGTCGAAGTAAAACAACTAGATATTTCAAGTAGGCCTAAAAAGAAAATATTCATGATAAGTAAATGGCAATGTGCCTAAAGAGATCTGACATGGAATATCCCTGGTGTGATAAACAAATGTGTTGTTTTTTGACTGTTCAATTGATTGTTTGAAAACAATAGCTGCACTTAAACACAAGCCCGATTGCTCTGATAACAGGCATGAACATTTAAAACGTTTTTGATAGTGTGACTATTGAATGTTCATATTGTTCTGATAACTGTTTGTTTTTGCTGATGAGGAAAAGTGAACCTGTTTACTTCCTAAAATGCACTTATTATTGCCTGATTTAAAATCAATTGAAATGTAAGCTATGTTTTTTACTGATGAGAGAAAATAAAAAACAATGGTATAGCCTGTTAAATCTGCCTAAAATATTTTATTTAGTGTGATATATAACATGTTTATTATGTGTATATATTTTCAATAATACATCCATGAGCAAATGACTGGTTTATCTATTCAAGATAAATAATAATATACAGGTGATGCAGAAATGATGATGAAATGGTCAGGAATGTTTATTTATGCACAAATTTGCTTCGCTCACAATTTATATATGAGACCTGTTGTGATTTGGGTCATGAAGGTTTGTCATTTTCAAAAACCGGGTCAGCAGAAAAAAAGGTTTGGGAAACACTGCTCTGGAAGGTAAAATGATATCATTTAAATGCACCGTAAACCCGAACAAGCTCACAAAACTCAAGACTTTTTGTGTAACAGATTACACAAGAATATTTAAGTAATGTTATTAAATGTTTTAAGTTAATATAGAACAAGTTATTTAAATATCATACTATATAAACTTAGTGTGTTCAGGTTTACAGTGTGCTTTCTATGCGAATATATCCCAGGCTCCTGCCCAGCTTGATCACAAATATGAATACATGTTTCTCATTATGGGCAAATACAAATAAAAGATACAGTTCGTTGGATGTGTCATTTTTAATCGAGGGGACCGGTATGTGAAAGAAAGGCAACAAGTCGGTCGTCAGTCACTTGTCATAATTGGGTCACATCTGCCCTCAGAGGCCGGGCACAGGCAAGTGCATAAACAGAGTAATTATGTTTTAGTTGACTTGATAGTCTGCCATTCCCCATTCCAGCAGACCTGCCAGGGGGACGTTTGATAAACAGCAATGAGACGTCTGCTCCAGGTTCATGTGATAGAGCTCTGCCCCAGCCACTTTGAAAACCAGCTGATAGCGGGAATGGATGCTTTCTTCATAATTTATAAAGCATTCCATTATGTTGTGTTCTTGACTGGGCGTACCTTGAAATGGTTCCCTTGGTGCTGCGCCAGCACTTGAAAACATATTTTTCAAATTGCAAATACTCCTAAATATGCAAGTCTTTCTTCTGCCTTTTTTTTCTAGTCTTCTGGTTTGCATGGTTCAATGTTAAAGACCTATTTCCTCATCTAATGAAAACAAACAGAGGGATAATGAGGAGACGAGTATTTTTCATCCTGAGAGAGAATTGGTGACCTGCTGGTGCATGACTCAAGGACGTCTTAAAAGGAGGAAGAATGTATGTTTCACTGAAGCTACAGTTGAAGTAATTATTTTGCTTTCATTTGCAAACACTGTAAAAAAAAAAAACAGCCATAATAGGTGTATATTAAATGATTTTCGAATGGGAAAAAAATGGTTGCGGAACATATATTCTCCATTTACCTTACCAGTCATAGCGCCAAGGAGCATAAGAATTAATATGCATAACTGATGCATTCACAAAACCCCAGATTGGCATTCTAATGTTCCCATTATCTGCTGAGGGAGAGGCAGCTGCGTTCGCGGCCGATCTTGCTGACTGCTGTATATCTACCAGTGCTAGGACAAGACTGAAGGCTGGAGGGGTAGAAAACTAATCAAGAAAAAAAAAGTGCTTAATTAGTAAATGAAAGACAGTTAGTGCTTTGAGAGTTTTCTGCTTGAAGAAATTATTATTTAGATAGTCCACTGCTGATGCACTCCCTGTCTGATCTGACCAGACTCCTTCGCAACAGTTAGCAACTTTAGGAGTCATCTGGGACCCAAACATTTTTTTTCTTTCCATTCATTCCAAGCCAAATGAGCTATTACAAAAGCATGGGCTACAACCGAGGCATTTAACAGCACAATTAAATTCCAATGGCCTAGTATCTATTGAGCAATTAACCTTTGGTAAACCAATTATTATTTAGTGTGTGATGACAAAAGTTAGGTCCTCGAGGAGCCATGTCCTGTTTTAATAGACGGTCTTATGCCCTATAAAAGATGAAAATGTGGAGCCATTTTAGTACCCTATTAGCTTAGCTGTGCTGAAATCCTGCCAGCTTGCTTCAGCTGTGGATATTGATTAATTGGCACAGGACCGACTCACCGTCTGGGTTTGGCGGGAAGGAGACAGCGAGTGGATGAGAAGGGATAAAAGGGGGGGAACCGTCGGACTGTTCGGTTCGATGCCGTCATAAACAGGACACAGACGGCACGGAATTCGTTGCAAGGCCTCGCATTTCACCGGCGTTTCCCAATTACCCATCGCATCCCTGTCATCTGTTTTCCAAGGCAACTCTTCACCCCAATCTAATCCGCGATGTGTTCTCGTCCTCATGGTTGTTCTGGAAGTTTGACAGCTCGCCGTTCGCGGCGTTGTGGAAATATGATGCGTTGACTGCCATTACAGCGCACTTAGTCATTCCAACGACATTGTAAATGACGTTGTTGATTTGTCACTGGAGGGTCATTCATCATTTTAGTTGTGACTCCGACAATCTGGACAATTCCCAGCCCGTTATATCCCTCATGGAACATGGAGCAGCTCAGCCATAAATTTATCACCAGCAATGCCATTACCTTTAGCTTGACGGCCCTCAAGCAATGGCAGTGCAATAATAGAGAATAGATTTTATCCCATATGGAGCCCAGGCTTTCGCTCGTGCTTTATTTCCTCCTTCCAGCCTCCAAGATAAAGGAGAAAATAAGGTAGCCACTGAAGTGTTATACCTACCTTAATGAAAGGTTTTCAACTGATACTGGTATTGACTCAGAAGCCCCAGGAGTTCTCCTGTATATCAGATGCAATGTCATAAATGAAGATCAAGAATGTTCTTAACGCTTTCTTACACTAACCTAAAGGACAACAAAATCAGGTGCTGATATTATTGTATTTATTATATTTGACATTTATTTAACTGGCTGAGTCCCATTGAGATTGAAGGATTTGTTTTTCAAGGGAGCCCTGGCCAAGATGGCGGCAGCATCAAGTTCCAATTACATTTAACAAACGTGAAAAAAAACAAAAGCAAAAAACATTATTTGATTTGATGAGTCTTGTAACGACTGATTTTGGTTTTCCAATGAGCTCACAGATTAAATGATGAAATGCTTCAGATTGCGAAACTATCAAATGTCCTCATGGTCTTTGGCAGCTCACTCAATGTCTGGCAAATGTTCAATTTGGCCGGGCTGGTTTTGATCTCTCCCCCCCCCTTCAGGCTTCATTATAACTGGTAGATCGATAATGATAATACGCGTCCCTCAACAGCTCTCCCTCAGGGGTCTGTGTGTCAGCGGAGCCGGCGTCTACTTGAGATGCATTGTACGCGAGATGTCATCTGGAATATTGATATGAGCTCTCATTTCCGGTGTATCACCAGCACTTTGATGACAATATGAGCTGTTAATGAAAAAAACCAGTGGAGCTTGACAACTGTCATCACGAGCAAATGAGGCAGAAAGCGGGGTGGGGGGAGGGACTTAATAAAGCACAAAATTCTCTTTTCACAAATATGAAGGCTAATCAGAATGTTTGTTCAACAAAAACGAACTTATGATACTTTATTTTCTAAAGAATTAGCACAGAGCACCGTCAACAGCAATGTTAAATCCCACCAGAATGCTAATGGGACACTGCGAAGGCACACATTTTCCTGCCAGCACAAATTATGACATCTAAGCCGGATTAGAAGACATCCTTTCATTACATTATTTGATTTTCTGACTTCTTTTTTTTCCTCACATTTTCAGGCTGGCATCCAGAAGGGCTTTAGATGTGTAATGATTAGATAATAGTGGCGTAACTTACTCTGCTCCGGCGGACTGTACGCTGATTATTTTTTACAAGGAAATATTGCAACCATCTCAAACCCTTTACTACTAATGTCCTTCTCATTGTTATCTCTCACTCTCTGTTTGCTGTTCTTACCACTAGCCTGCTGTGAGAGATAACATATTTCATTTGTACTTTCCAAACCGAATGATCTAACAGGGTACATGTGGGCTTTGTTCAGCAGCCAGACCGAAGAACATAAACTATGTCACAGTTCTTGCAGCTTTATTAGCATGAGCTCATTTATTTCTTATCAATTATGCATCAGTTTTAACTCATGCTTACAACGGCAAGGTCATGGTATTGGGAAAATATTCCAAGACAGTTTTCCCAAAGGACATGGAGAATTCCATTGGAACATTGAAAAAACAAAACAATTTTGCCCTATGTTAGTTACCTAAAACCGTCTAAAAAAAAAAAGAACTAATCCAACCACTGATTGATAGAAACTGGCAGAGTTCTACTATCTGAGATGTTAAAATTCGGCTTTTATGGCGAAATCTTCAGAAAGTGGCTGGTGAATTGCTAGCTCTTGTTAGCTACGTACCAAACAGTACCAAAAAAAAAAATTATAATACTTGCTCCTTTGTGTAAAATAAAATGCCACCAGAATGTGACAAGGAAGCCAATTGTTCACTATTTTAAAAGTTAGCATCAACTTACATTCCAGTCCACATTCTCCTGGGACATTTATTAGTTTCATTATTGAGAGTCATCAGTAATGGCCATCCATCTTTGTGGTCTGTCCATACGGATGTCTGTGTACTCGCCATTGTTAATGTTTCTAGCGTATCCTTCTGCACGTCTGTGGTTTCACTTGAAAAACAAACAACAGCACTCACTAGTGACCCAATATGAAAACTAGATCATGTTTTGCACTTTTGCTGTTTCCGTCTAAACGGACATCATTTTGTTAACCTTGTCATGTAAACGAAAAAATTGATGTGTTCATATAAAAGTCAACAAAAGTCTTTCGTGTTTGAATGAACCCATTTCTAATTTGAAATATCTATGGTACAATATGGATGGGTAAACTACCTTAGTGCAGCGTACAATGGTACCAAATTGTATCTTACATTACCTAGTTACCGCCTTTTGAACAAAAACTTTACTAAGGACATGGAATATTTGTAAATATGATTTAATGTAAAAAACTTAGTTCTCTTTCAGACACTTTATTTTGGACATACTATGCATTTCTGTGGTCCATGATATCCACTAATAGTAGCCAACATCAGCATTTCAAAGTATTTTATGTTAGTTGTAGTTAGTGAAAACATTCTGGACAACTTCCGTTTGTATTTGATTTTCTTTAGTTTCATCATGTTTGTATTGCTGGATACTTCCTGGAGTGAATAAGTTTGAATGTAAACTCTGGTCGTCTGCATTGAAGTTGTGAAATTACAAAGAACCTTGAGCTTCGATTCCCAAGTGTGAACATCATGGGAAGATGGGCGTGCTGGCTACAAAGGTTGCGCAGAGCTACCGGGCTCTCCCTCATCACAGGGCATACTCTTGCATTCCTCCTTCTGCCTCCCACATGCTTTTTCAGTTTTTTCTCTATCTGTCTGGTTCTGAACTCAGTGCCGAGCACTCGCCGGAGAACAGCACGCCCCCCCCCCTTCCTCTCCCACACCTCGACACCCTCATTATCAGCCACCATCTGCCCGACCTCAGCCTCGCATCACTCCTTTTCCACCCAGCAAGTCCCATCAACACTCCCCTCTCACTCTCCACTGGCACCTTGGCTCAGGAGGCAGCCACAGTTGCCATCGCTCTCCGAGTTACACATTTGTCCTCTTCGGCCATGTTTGCCGCTCTGTAATCCGTCTGTCTTGAGTCCCTCTTACATGAACAAGCCGCGTGTAAGCCACTCCACCAGAAGCACTGATGTCTGAAATAGTCTCAAGGCCTTTCATCGCTGCTCTAATTTTCTTTTTCTTTTTCTTTTTTTTAGCCTTTCAACACTGCTCGGGGTCAGGTTAGATAATGTGAAATCAATTGGCAACTTTGGGTGAAGCAAAGTGGGGAGACCCTTGAAACTTTCTGAGAATGACGTCTAGAAAGTTACAGGTATTTCCAAATCTGAGTTTGATCCTTTGCATTACTTTGGTGAGCCTCAACTAACCTAACTTCTCTGTGTCAAGTGTGCTGATGGCACAGCCAGTTTTTTTTTTCTCTTTTTTTTGAACTATCAGGCCTGTCTTTCTGTCTTCATGTTGTCTAAGACTCTGTCTACCCAGAGAGCTTACAGGCAGAGCTGGGGGAGAATGGTGGGCTACAGCCGCTTCGTCTTGACAGATAAACAGGATTTTGTGCCTGGCAAGCTGAAGATTGTCAGCTCCAATCTCTGGAGAGAATTACAACCCGGCAGTCAATGCTGGGACACTGGCTCAACAGACAGCGCGCCCGATGAGTGGGAGATGGCGACTCCTTCATCGCGATAGCACTGCAGGGTTTTATTCATGGATGACAGAGCCAAGGTTATAGTTCAATGTACCGGCATTTCTGTTTTCCAGCACTGTAATGGCCTCTCAGTAAACATGGTATCAGAAAGTGGAATGCAAATGTCAGCCGTTCTGTGTAAAAGCAATAATAACTATAGTTTTAAAGCAGGTGGGTTACATGATTCGTGATTTTTGCATTTTCACCTCTCATTTGTACTTATGTATCCCCCAGTGCTGTGCCATGCGGGATGAACAGAAGGATTTCATTGCATAATGACAATAAATGTTTTTACAAACAGCCCTGGCAGTCACTAACTGCACTCCTCCAGCTTGAGAGAGAGTGAGTCCGGCACTTTGACCTTTCTACTCTGAATGGTAGCCCTGGAGGTCACATTGCTGTCTTTGTTAAATGTCAGCAGTTCGCGTCTCGAAGTGACGCCTGCAGTTTGAACTAAGTAGGCTGGATGAAAGCCACTTCGCCACCACTGAGTGCATCAACCTGGTTCCTTTCGTCAAAGGTAATGTTGGTTTTTGATGCTCTCTAAATCAATTGGAAGCGGTTGGCTGCGAGGCCCCTCTGGCGTTGAGTGGCATTACCCGGAGATAAAGGGGCTCAGACGTGACGGGACATATTAACCAGCCAGCGCTCCGCCTGATTGGATCATTGTTGCCGCTGCTCGTTTGCTGAAGGGAGCCCGCTGCCTAATTGAACAGTCTGCCGTTCTGTTGACACGACTATAATTTCCACACATCACCAAAGGAAAACACTTGTCCTGTTTTTTCTTGCTCATGAGCTGCGGTTCTGATGAACGTGGGCTAATCTCTCTTTTGAGGACCAGCTCGTTCGCTTTAAGAGACGGGGTTTCTTGATAATTCACTGGAACGAGAGCTTTGAGGGGAAGAGACCTGTGGACAAGGGGGCTAAGTGGATCAATGTCCATTGCTTTAGCCTACCCAGAGCTCAAATGTTAATCTGATTTAATGTCTGAGGGGAGAGGGAGGGTACTCAACATACAAAAGAATGAATTACATCAGATGTCAAGTGGGACCTGATGAAACAATTCAGCTACCAAACTGCGGAATGACATTTATCGGAATGTCACTATTAATATCACAAAGGTTGGGTTGAATGAGTACTTCTGTGAAATATCACGATGGAGGAGAGAGATTTTGTAGACAAGTGCAATTTTAATACATAATAGTATGAGATCCTTCTCGTATGTTCACATCATATATCAAGATCATGTGACCAGATGTGTTTTGAGGTTTGTAATTAACAGCGCCTTAGTCTCCAGGTTTGCTTGAACAACAAGTAAAATGATGGTGTTCGACCAGTTTATCCATTCGTCCATCTTCTGTACCTGCTTTATCAGATTGCTGAAGCCTATTCTGTCTGACAATGGGCAACAAGTTGAGATAACCTGTTTATCATTGTATTTACTTGTATGTACAGTACATGTCTGAAATGAATTCATATTAAAAGAAATCCTTTGGTTTTGAAAATGGTGATGAAGTAAATAGAACAATGCGCCTCGGCCATTTTGGGTGTAAAATTTGCTCGATAAATCAAACCAGAGGGATTTCTCTGTAATGATGGTACAACCAGAAAAACAGATTTAGTGGAAACAAATATCTTGACCTGGAAGATAAATTACCATTGGAGAGGGTTTGTCTCCCAATCGGAAGGTTGAAGGTTCAATTCCCCATGTGTACCGGTCCACGTGTCAAAGTGCCCTTGCGCAACACTGAACCTCAAATAGCTCCTGTACTGATTAATGGCAGCCACCATCATTGTGTGTTAACGTGTGCGTGTAAATGTGATTAACAATATAAAGTGCTTTGGGAGTGCACAAGCAGTTGAAAAGTGATATGGAGAGTAACTCAAATTTTTTACCATTTACAGTGTCAAAGTGCTTCTCAAATATCGTTATAACTTGCTTTTTGAAATGAAGGGATACGTTTTGCAATGGCCAGTCCAGGCAGAGAAGAGGTCACTAGTCAATCACTGGGTAAACACAGAAAGACCTAAAATAAGCTATTGCCCATATATGTAGAATTGTAGTCCAAAGGACCAGAAGAAAACCAAAGTCTGCACAAGAATAACATGCAAACCAACAATGTGCACCTTTACCCTGTGAGGAAAGAGTGTTCAAGACTAAACCGCCATTCTGCAGCTGTTTCAGTTTCACAAATGTCTGAACGAATAGTCAGCAAAGCACTGAAATGTGAATGGTTATGACCAGAACACACTGATAATTAGTGTCTGCCCTATTTCTAATATTCACACGCTTGGTATCGACTATCATTACAATCTCAACATCTGTTTCTAATAATACTTAATGACGTGACATTGCACTGCAGTCTCCATAGATTTATCAATAAATCTCCTGTCCAGGCATATTAATGCAGGGGATAATTGTAAATAGAACAGAACGTGTCACAGTGGGTTTCCATTAAATTGCAATCAATTGAAATGGAAAACAATCGAGCTTGGTCACATACTTGTGTTTACAAGTCCGGGTCTGCTGTTTTAATCTTGCACCGGTTTCCGTTGTCATCCAGCTGCCAGGTTTTTATGGCGTGGTTTATTTCAAGCCGTTTTTCACTCACCGACTAAAACATCAAACCGGCTGGAAGATCAATTCGTACGAGAATAAAGGAGCTGAAGGAAAAATACGAGCAGACAGTAAATTTAAAAGCTGTGGAAATTCAGAGCTTTACGTCGGTATTGTTGAGAAGAGATTTGAGATTTATTTGGAAAAAGATCCGGCGGACACATCATATTTTGTCATTTTGTCCAACCCGACGCTACAACGCCAAACCCAGAATTGAGGTATTCAGTGAAATCCCCTGCTTTGACGCTGTCAGACTCGGGAATGGAAGCTATCAGCGCTATCAGACAACGGTGTCCAAAGCGACGCCTCTGTGTTTTGCATGCTCCAGCTCTCATATGGCGTGTTGCATTTCTCTTCTCAAAGAGCCCACCAACGCATATCATTGTCTTCTATTCTGGGAGACCCCCTGCTGTGCAGCATGTACAGTGAAATGTAGGGGTTTCACCTCACGTCTGCGCCCACCAGGGCCAGCCCCGTGGCAGCTGTGGCTCTCTCCTCTCCGTACAACAGGGAAATGGGGGGTCTCTGCTCCCTCTCCACTGTCAACGCACAACTCCTGTCCCTGTCCCTGAGGCGCAAGTGTTCAACTTCCAAATGCCAACCCAGCGAGGAATTATTGCCACTATTCCCTCCGTGAAAAGTGTCAGATGGATGGTGATTTTCTGCTTTATGATTTCATGGGAGTGGTGACCGTACGTTTGCGAGGAGGGAATATTCTGTCCCAGTTTGATAAGTGGGGCATAATAATGAAAATGGCTCCTAGAAAACCAAGGTAAAGCTTCATTTAATCTCTGGCAGGTCAGTTTGAAACTGTAAAGGACAGCGTTTAGTGCCCTGTTGCAATTACCACCATCACTTTCAAGTCATTCTATAAATTTGCGCAAAAATTTGTTTGGATCTCATTGTCATCTTATCTCAACTCTTCCACATGAGTCATGGACTGAACTGTGCTGTCTTTTGCTGTGTTCATTTTGAGGTGTATTTCACAGTCAGTGAGACACAAATGAAAGCCCGAGCGTGGTCCATGGCTCAGCGCCCATTGTCACTGTTCCTGAACACAAGGCAATAATCACCCATGCATCTCTTCCGCGGTCTCAGCCCAGAATAAAACAAGGTGAGAAAATGAGCGCCTCAACACCGCTGCAGGGGAAGAGAATGTGAAAGGACGCTCAATGACACGCCAAACTCATTTTGTATCAACGTTCTTGTTAAAAATGCTGTTTTATGGACACTTGAATCCAGCGACGATGGGCCTCGAAAGACAACAGAAAGCTGACGCCGGGCGAGTACAGTGATATGATGGTGGGTTGACACACGGTGTCAGAGTCAAAGCTACTTAAAGCCTGTTACAGTAAGATTTGACTGCCATTTGTCATATTTCTTTTTGAGACATGAATGCAGCGGGGAGAAGAGGCTTAGGGGATATTTTTAGACTCTCTTTGATGGCTTATTAGCTGGACTGGAATGCTTTGACTTGCTTAAAACCAAATATAAATGCATCACAATGATGGCAGAGGACCAAGAATAAATTACTGTTACTGTGACTACCAGAGACAGAATGAAAATGGATGGATAAGATGCTTTGATTGCAACAAGACTTAAACAACCATGTATGTGGATCAATCCATTTTCTTTACCTGTTTGTTCCAACGCAACGTTGTAAGGGCTGGAGTCTGTTGCAGGTAACAGCGAGGAAAAGGCTGGGTACAGCCTGAACAGGCTCTCAATCGGAGGGTTGCATGTTCGATTTACTCATCTTCCCTGCCCACACCTCCTTGAGCAAGGCACAGAACCACAGATTGCCCCCAATGGAGGGGTTAGGTGTCTCACCTTGCAGCTGCCTCCATTAGTGTGTGAATGTGTGAGTGAATAGGTGAATGTGAATAACAGTGTAAAGAACGTTGGGAACTGCTCAAGTAGTGGAAAGTGCTACATAAGTGAAATAAATTTAGCATTTTGAGTGACCAATTAATCCAGCAAGTATGTATTTGGACTGTGGAAGGAAGCCATAGAAAACCCATGCAGTCACAAGGAGAACATTTAAAACCCACACACAAAGGCTGTGTCCGCCAGCAGCTTTAAAAATGTTACCATCTGGTTTTTGTTGTTAAATTTCTCTGCCCTAAAGTACCAGCCATTACAGTACACTACAAGCTCTATCAGTTAAAGAATTCACAATTCTTCATGGTTTATAGTTTTAGGTCTGTATTCTTACCATGGATCTTTATTGATCCTTCAATGTTGGCTCTTCCTATCACTGTGAAGCAGAATTCACCAAGCATTGGGAGTTTTCGCCCACTAATAGGGAACGTGTGCTGGTATTAGACTGTCCTGAGACAGGCTAGTTTTACCATACTGATGATGTGTTGTTGCAATAGTAATAGTGAAGCAATAGAAAGATGGCGGTGCACACAGTTGCAGGGACTCAGTGTTATCCCAGTCTCGTACTATCCCAGTCTCGTTCCATATTCTCTGGCTTTCTTCTGAATTGCCCCTGTTTGTCATTTGGTTGTTTACTTATCACACTCCTTTTTCACGTGTAGAGTTGTCTTCCTGTTTCACTTATATGAAACAGGAAATCCGAGTCATGAATTGTACATGATACGCACAGTATTTCGTGTATAATGCATTGCTTTTGTTTTCTGGTTTTGTCCTTTGGGTGTACGGGGAGTGGTGGTCGTGTGTTTTGACCAGTGTTTTGACGTCATTGTTTTTCATCGGGAGAATCCAGTCAACATGTGTCGAAAAGATATGTTGTAAAACACCTACTTGCCCGAAGACACTTTTTTTTGTTAGCTGGTCAAAGTTCACTTTCTCAAAACTCAAGGTTTGTTTGGTCGTGGAAGCTCATCTGAAAAAGTTGGTTTACTTTACCCCAGTGTCGTTCTATTACAGCAACAATTTAAGATAGAATATTTGAACCGGAAAAATACAGGAACTGTGCAACCATGTCACAGTCTCTTGCTCTCTTTTTGGTTTTTCAGTACATCTGCATTATTTTCATGTAATGCACAGTGTGCTGGATGGCTCGCTGTCCCACCTGCTGTCCATACTTGGCAGTTCCCTGTGAAGAAGCAGCTGGGTTTGAATACAAAAGTTAAAAACATAAACCCCTAAAGAACAAAGTTGCTGTTGCTGCATTGTTTTATGTTTGTATTTTTTTATTTTTAGCATTCAGGCTGAACAGACTAGATTTCCATTCTCAGTCATTGCCGTTCAACAAGTACCTCCCTGGTGGGTTTTTTTTGTTGCTTGTCTATGTTTGTTGGCGGCAAGAGCTGAGCAGCTGCTGTATCTGTATGAAGTTGGTTTGGAGGTGGTTTGGTCAGCTTCCAGAGTGAACATGAACCAAAACAAATGACGTGTGAATTATTTTGGTATTGTCCATCAAATCAAATAAAATCTACAATTCCCGGATTATCATGATGTGAAGCGACCATGAGAATATGTCTGCAGGGACCTTGACCAAAATTTGAGTAATGGTCAACAAGTTAATGTACCATTGAGACAAACGTGACAAAAATGAGAATTATAACCACATTCCACATGTATTGGTTTGGGGTGTAAACCTTGGGATGTACCGATACCACTTTTTTAAAGGACGAGTACGAGTGCTGACCTTTGGCTGCTTGCAGAGAGCGAATAACAATAGGAGTACTTTTAAATGCCATACAACCTAATTTACTCCATGCACACAAATACATACATACAAATGATATGCTAAGGCTATGCGTTGTCTGAAGCCACCTCCGTACAGCCTCTGCGTCGAAGCAACACGTACAGACTTACAGTCTTACAGGATGCAGAAGGCACTGTGTGACGTGTGTCTGTAGGCGTACTGTAGACTGTACACAGAGGGACCGAGCTTGCTTTGTGCCACCATACACTTTTGCTCGCTGTTAACTAGTGAATCAGTCACACTTTAGTCATGTGCTGCATGTTGCAGTGTGTGAGCCCTGAAACTCTTTAGCATGTAGCATTTAGTTCTGCTCTCCTGGATCCACTGACCAGTTAAACTCATGAGCGACATCATTCTTATTCTGCGGGTCCAAATGTCTCTGCTAATTAAGTTGCTGGTGTTGTATGAACTATCTTTCATCTCCCCTTGATATTTTGACAGAACATAATTTATAGTCTGTCTTACGTTTGTCATTCTCAATAATTTTAAAGAATTACTCCATGGGCATTGCTTGGGCTGTTCTGATGTTGCTGATGGATGATGTCAGGTAATACTCGCCGGGTTGCATCAAGGAGCTTTCTCGAGTACTCTGTGCAGTATCGGACCCGATAACTGATACTGGTATCGGTGCATCCCTCATGTATCCACCTGCTGCTATTGTATTTGTTCAGTCCAAACTGTTCCTCATTGCCCTCATGTGTTTGACCTTATTGCTCATGAATACTCAGTGAAACCAAGAAACCTTTTCGGCCTATCCCTACATCTTCATTGCCATGCAGTTTGCCTGCTGCACTCTTATTATCTCGCATTTCATGAGCGGAATACTTATTATTCCGAAGACAGTGCCGGTCAGATAGAACAACAGGAGATGCCTAACCATCCAGTAATACCTGACGAGATCTTTGCCGCTCGTTTCTAAGATAATTTGTGACACCGCCAACCTCTCTTTTCCTGCATCCGCACTCGTTTAAACCTCCTACCCGCCCACTTTGTCCTTGCTTTTCTTTTCCTGAACAGCAGGTGAGGTTGAGACCACCTTCTCCGCAAATGCACATAAAGACCACAGCAGAGCTCATGAATATTTCACCAGGAAAGCGCAAAGCTTGGAGAACTTTAAGCTCAACTCACTGGTCGCCATGCATATTTAATGGGGTCGACCCCCTCCCTTGTCGGACAGCAGGAAAAAGGATAACTGCTGGGACCGGAGTTTGAGAAAGTAGCCAGCCGTCTACACCTTGATGAATAAGTGAACACGTTCCGAGATGCAGTCTGTAGGGCTTTGAGTCGATAACAAGTAGATTTGTTTTCCTCTGAAAGCGGTGTTGTTTACAAGCTACCGATTACCCCTCAAATTTGATCCATCTCTCAACAGTTTTCACTCGGCTCTGACACAGCCCGACTCTTTAGCCCGGCCGTGTTGTGTTTCCCACTCTTGGTGTGTCCAGGCCGCAGCGTCTGATAGGTGTGTTTCATGGTGCAATAAAAAAGGAATTAGGCCGTGCCGGCTCTGAGCTCTTGTTTATGAGCCGCCCATAAATATTTTCCATCTAAATTTGTGTCACTTTTAGAGCTGCTTTCTCCCGCGTAGACAAACTTGATTTCCTTGTGCGCTTTCATAATATTCGTCGCGTACACTTATTTATCGTTCAAGGTTATTTTCAATGGGAAGCTTGCTGTTTAAGTCAAACGCCTGAAAACAAAGCGAAGGAGAGTGTGGAGCCGCCAACTGCATACATAATTTTGCAAGTCAAATTCAGACAAAAATGTAGTCAGTTTGAAAATTATAAGTTTTGATTTGTTGTCAGTGGATTTTTTTTATCCACACACACAAAAAAAACCACCAAAAACTTGCGGGGCATGGTTACAACTGTCGGCTTACGTCATATCAAATACATGAGAGCCGTAAATCAGAATCTTTTCTTCTCTTTAAATTATTTATTCATTTACAGGTGAGCAGCTAAAAGTTGAACATTAACAGCTACACCTGACTTTACATCGGATAGTATTATTAACTTTTATCAGCGAGTTCTACCATTTCCAACTCTATCATGAGCTGTATATGCCCACTACTTACCGTGAAAAGTATTGTTATGGCAACTAATTCAATTTGGTAATCTATTTGCAGTTAGATATTCAGATTTGAGGTCTTATTGTTCGGATTACGGACGTATTGAGACCAGAATCAGGGTTGAATATTTTTTAACAGTGGTGAGAATGACGAAAGTAAGACAGACTGTAAATTAAGTTCTGCCAACACATGAAGAGGAGGCAAAAGCTAGTTATCAGAGACATTTGGACTGAGCCCGATGTCGCTTATTAATTTAACTTCTCAGTGTATCCAGGAGGATTTATTTCACTCCGAGCCGTGTTACATGCTACAAAAGTTTCAGGCTCATACACCAGCGATGCCAAACATGATTAAGGTATGATTCATTGGCAGAGAACTGGAGTGTGTAGTGGCACACAGCGAGCTCAATCCCTCGTTCTACATGTGTGTATAAGGGCAGAGGTCAGCAACCCTGCAGCTCCAGAGCCGCATTTTTCACGTTCCCTGTCCCAGACAGAGGTACTTATTAAATCAACATGAAATAATAAGCAACTGAATGACTTTGAATGCCACACGACTCGAAGTCATGGTTCTAAGAAGCTGTTTACCCTTTCTCGCCCCACCAAGCCATGTTTTGAGTTCTGGCCATTGTAATAATTCATTGACATATTTATCTTTTTTTTTCCTTGAGCTATTTTGCAGTTCTATATACGCAGCATGGATGTTAAAAGTGGATATATGCAGTGTTATCTTCATCTATATTTCAAAAGGGTTTTGTGGCTCCCAGTGTGTGTTTTTTTTTCCAATGGGAAACGGGTTGAAGTGGCTCTTTGAGTATTGAAGGTTGATGACTTCTATTCATCCATCCATCTTCTTTCCCGCTTACCCAGTTCAGGGTCGCGAGGCACTGGAGCCAATACCAGCCTACAGTGGGCGAGGGCGGGATTCACCCTGGACAGGTCGCCAGTCTGTCACAGGGCAGACGCATACAGACAAACAACCAGACACACTCACATTCACACCTCGAGCATCACCAATTAACCTCACGTGCATGTTTCTGGACTGTCGGATGAAACCAGTTGATGACTTGGTGTCATATAACAAGTTATCGTGTTCGTACTCGGTATCTGCCAGCAGCTAAAGGTCAGTAACTGTCCTTTTAAAAAAGTGGTATCAGTACATCCGTAGTTATTTACACAATTTTCTGTCCTAAGACAGTTGAAACACTGAAATATGACTGGTTTACTCTGTTAATTGATGGAAAATTCATTAAACTGTTAGAGTTGTATTACTTCCTCAAGCTTTAAGTTTGTCGACATTTTTAACCCTTTATCTTTTGAGGTTAAACAGGATTTCAACAAAATTGTTGAATAAAATTTCATGACCTACTTTTTCAGAAACTTGTTTACTGCATGGCACGAGTGTCCTGCAGAAAACTGGATGGGGGCTTGTTTTTAATCATGGAGTTATTTTATGTATTATTAATAGCTAGTTTAAATAGATAGAAGGAATCTGGTTATTTGGCCTTAAAGGCTGAACCTGTCCACTATGTATGCTGCTTTTTCTCTGCTTTCATCATCAACCATTTTATTTAAGGAGCATCTTTTATAAAGAAGCATTGACAAAGTTCCTTGACCAAGAAGAAATGAGAATTTATAATAGGATTATTAGAGTGGGTCATAGGTCATTTAAAAGCAGGCTTTTTAAAGGAAGGTAGAGAATTTGCAGAATTTGGCGTTGGGACATCCAGAAACATCCAATGATGTTGTCAGGAGCCGATGTTGTTCGGTCGGTACAGTGGTCAACTCAATCTGAAGGTTGCAGGTTTGACTGCCCGTCTCTCTTATCCACATGTTGAAGTGTTGTTGAGCAAGACACTGGACTTCAAATTGCTCCTAATTGCACCTGGCACGGCAGCCCCCACCATCTTTGTGTATGAATGGGTGAATGTGATTAACAGTGTAAAGCCGTGGAAAAGTGAAAATACTAATGAAATCTGTTTACCATTTAGTGGTAATGTCCCGATCACACTTTTTGCTTCCTGGTACCAATCCAAGTTTTTAAAACTTGTGAATCGGCCAGTACTGATGCTTACCCGACCCGATGCTTACAGTGCTATTTCTTTATTGTGAATGCTGTAAAACTCACAGATGATTGAATGATGAATGATGTCAGAACATATTTTAACTTTATCAAGTCACACCAAAGAAATCACACTTCCGCTCTGTGCTGTCTTGTAGAAAAGAGAGCATATTTATTTAGAATCCCTGATCCACCGGACCAATCAGTTGTGTTAAATGAAGCTCTGGTTGCTCCCGCCTCTTGAGACTGTGACCGTGCAAATATTTCAACTGGCCGTTGAACTGTTTTCATCATCTGTATTAGAATACTTCCAGGCTGCTGGCATGTTAACCACTGGATTGCAAATGCTGCTCACAGCGTAGTTGGTATTCATCCATTTTCAGCAGTCGCAAAATCAGGCTGGACGGCAGCTGATGGAATAAAGATAGGCGAATGTAATCGTCTGGATTCGCCAATACCAAAAAATCCGATTGGTGGATACCGGACTGGGACACCCCAATCCTGACCAGTTTTAGATGGGATCAGTTCCAGATCCTGTTGAAGAAGGAAGAGGAGTCAAATTCCCCGTACCAGCGACTTACATTGACGCTGGTTCTGACTGCTTTCACTGATGTCTGACTGCCGCATCCGTCTCACAGTCGAGCAACAAAAACATTTTGGGTGGCATTTTGAGTTTCTACATCAGTAACAATAGCTTTGCACATAACAACTTAAAAGGCACATTTATGTCGCATCCAACATTGATGACATTGGAAATCCAATCCGTTCCATTGTCTGCATGTCAGCAAACAAATAAACAATAATGTTTACCAAATGGCTTTGTTGTACAACACACCCGCTTATTAAAACGGCATCTCATTAGAGGCACTGAGCAGCCGTTTTACATGAGATTAATTGGGTTTTTTGAAAACACTTTCTTCTCATTATCATTCTGTCTTGCAAATGGATTCACTGCGAAGGCGATGCATATTCATTTTACAGGAAGCTTGAAAATTGTTCGGAAATGAGCCAAAGGTGGAGCCAGGCTGGTGTGCCGACTTGCACTGAATAATAAAGCGCGTGAGCCTGTGCTCTGGAGGTGAAAGAGAACGGCTGCGTCTGCGGAATACATTTGTGCTGAAAACACCGCTCTCACCTTCAGCGCAGATGATGTGTTTAAGCCGGAGAAATTAATTTGTACTCGGCCTAACTTGATTTCAGCTCATAAGGATTACAGAGAGCATGTGGACGGCTCGTTTATTTACAGACGGAAAAAAAGCCCAAAGAGGCAGAAGTGTTTTTGTTTCCCATATTGCCAGGTGAGCATTTGGATTCGGGGCATATTCTCATCTACTTTTTTCACTCTGCAGGCATTAATAATGCAGACAGACGAGCTTTTAGTGGATTCTGATTTGCTATTTCAAAAGGTAGGAGGAAATGTGCTGCATACACTCCTGATAGAGTGCTGCAGTTGTACTTTTATGAAATGAGTAAGGATGTTTCATCCTCTTGTTTTTTTTTTTTTTTTTTCCTTTTGACTGTTTTGTATGTGTAATGTGTATGTTTCAACATCACTTGGTTTGAAAGCCTGCCCGAGGCAGAAAACCAAACAAAAAGTTTTTCCTCTTGCCAAGCTCTGGACTCTTTCACCTGAGGCAAGATGATGTGCTTCAAAGGCAAAGGGCATCCTTTGTCAGCATCTTGAACTGACAGCAGCAGATCCACCTCCAGAGTAATTGCAGACAACTGCTATTCAAAAGGAAACCTGAGTCCCTTTTGGCTCCACGCCCAACAACAAGAGACACAATTTCACCGAGACACTGGGCATGGATAGATCATTCATTAAACTCTGCAGAGTTCAGGACAGATTTCTCATCACCACTCGAAAAGGCAAAAAGAACCAGAACAAATTACAATATTATTGTGAAATAGAAAATGTAATGAAAAAAAAAAGAAAGCAAAACAAGATTGTAATACACGCTGATGGATAAAAGCTCTCAAAGATTATAATGAGAGCGACGCATCTTAAAAACAGGATGTAGAAACCAATCACATGATCATTTTGGCCAGTCTGAATGATCCGGAAAAAATTATCACGGATTTTCTTCTGTCTGTATTATTGTTTACCGTTGTCTTCAGATGAATTTTACCCTAAAATTACATCAGTTCTGTACTGCAGTGAAAAACACCATTTCATATCATAATTTTACATCAGATTTATTCAAAACAATGACAATGATTCACTCTTTCTTGAATGTCCTCGACCTGAAAGAATCCAACCTGGAACGTTGCCCGGTGTCATCCCTTCAGATAGATCAGTGTTTAGCCCCGAGCATAAATGTCAGCGAACAGCAAAACACTCTCTAATTAAAGTGTAATTGTGTTACAGTTGGTTCGGTGCTTCATTCACTTCAGTCTGATTAACGCAGGCAGAAACTGCCGCCGTCGTCTCTAAAACAAGTGACACAAATCAGCCAAACGTTCATTTCAGAAGATCCGTTTAAAGGTTCCACTTGGATTTTGGATCACAAAAACACTGGTGAGAGAATTAATCCCAGACTCAAGGCTATCTGATGTTGTTGTTTTTGTTTTGTTTTTTTGTTTTTATTAACCTATGTTTGCTTGTTTGTGCCATTTTCTTTCACATTCTTATTTTTATTGTATTTTTTTTCTCATTTACATTCATCCCTCTTTAATAAATCATACATTCAAATGACTTATTTTCTTTTCATCATTTTTCTTTGGGATAAAAATGTGCTTTTCCTCAACATTAATGTACTTTTTTTTTTTTGTTTGTTTTTTAAGAAAAAAGTACCAGGTTGACTACACAAAGCATAAAAAATATGAATGGAGAATGGAAAACGGAAAGCAGGTTACTTACGTTTTCAGTGACATGTCAGTTATGTTACAATGTCATGCTTGAAAACAAGTTTCATTAAGTTTCAACGTAGAATAGTTTGGCAGTCAAGCTGTAAACAACAATGTTTGGGTGCAAGAGCTGATGTTTGACGGTTTACATTGAATTAAGTTGATAATTGCTTGATGACTAATTATGCTTTCTAAATATTAAAGTACCTTACATTTTATAGATCATATCTAAAACTACAGTAACACCACCTGCACATCTTTTTAAAAATATTATAGAGGAAATTTCTTTTCAATAAAATCAAACAAATGATCATAAGGACAGAAGGAATTTACAAGAATATATAAAAGAAAAACAGGGAGAACAAAGTCAGTTCAGAGCTGACAGACCCTCAACCATGAGGTCCTGAATGGAAAGCAAGGTACAAGACAAAACGTAAAGAAAACAAAAAAACAACTCACAAGTCAGAACAAAACAATAAAGCTAAAACATATTTTTTTTTTTAAACTGCACATCTTCTGGATGAGTTAGGTAGATTTAGTGTTATGGTACAAATACTAAAATATGATCCATCGAAGATTATTCAGAATCACATTAATTTTGAAAACAAAGTCATCAGTCTTCTGGCTTGTCTTGTTCGGATCCTGCCTAAAGCGTGTAAAAATGCATCTTGACAAAAATAGATTTGTGAGTAATCAACTCAGGCCTTGTTTACACAACAACGTTTAAGAGACGTTTTGAAGACGCTCTGACTCCATCACCATAGAAAATCTGAGAAATTAAAATTTTTCTCAACAGAGGAGACAGGATGATGCTAATTTCTATCATAACTAACGCAAAAATAAATTCCATTTTTTACAATTTACAAATTCTAGTAAATATTGCTAATCATCATTTAATTGTGAGTTAACAGTAAACACACTGAAGTAACCATTGAGAGGAGTTGTTAAACATCACTATCTTTAAATGAAAATAACATTTTTGAGACAAATTTTGATAGTTATGCAGTGTAATTAGATTAAGTGGCCATTATCTGTGGAGCTGAGGTGAGAAGGATGCTCTTTAGCAGCATCATTAAACACGTCCAGGATTAGAATCGGCTTTTTACGAGGACCTGTGAGCTCATTCTCAAATGCCACAGCGTTTTGCAATAAGCCAGGTTATGAAATCCCGGCGCAGATGATGGAGCTGTGGAGGTCTGAGCTGTGACCGCAGGAGTCTGCAGAACACTCTGCATTGTACTTCCGGTACAAAACAGGGTCGTTAAGGTTGAATCAGTGCAGGCGCAAGTCCCAGATTAGCTAATTAACGTATACAACGCGCTTTCGGGAAAGTGGCGGGAGGCCCGACACCACGGTGCATGCAGCCTGCATGTACACAAAAACAAAATATATAGACCACAGTTTGTCATTCTGTTTCCAGTGGAGGAATATTTAAACCCCTGCATAGGAAAAAAAAAAAAGGAAAAACAAATGCGCCTCTTGTTTGTATCAAGTTTGAATCCTAATGCATTGTCAGTGTGTGCCCGAGCAAATCTTCCAATACATACATTACAGTCGTGTCAATGATTCTGTTGAAAGGGGCCTTTTCATCCATGAAAGGTTTGTTTTTGATTACCAAAGGAAAAGCTCAGTGCGCACCGCCCAGTCAGGGGTATTGGAGATAAATGTCTTTTAGTGATTGGCCGTCCCACACATCCCTCATCAAATATTCATGGTGGAGACATGGGAGAATCCAGAGGATGCAGGGATATAGGATATGCTCCCATCAGTCCAGCTGTGGGATAGGTAGTCAATGGATCAGCCGAGAGCCGCCTCCAGGAGGACTCTGTTATTCTCGATCGGTGAGGCCAGGAAGATTCTCTGCTGAGGTATTGTGCTGCTCCTCTCAATTTCTGCTTGTTTCTCATCCTCCTGCTCTCCGGAGGAAAAGATGAGGGATCTGTGGGATTGTGAAGCTCGCTTTTGAAGTGTAAACCTTTAAAGATTAGAGATTCCTTGATTGGAAGGATAAACACTCCTGCAATCCACTGTGAGCTGAGGAATGGAGCCCGGCTTCTTCTTCCTCCATCCAAACTAAAGACTGTTTACTGGCTCACGGATTAAAATCTTACTATTGTCACCAAACGCCTACAGACGTCCCGTCAGTAGGCGTTTAGTGATAATAGTAAGATTTTATTGTGAATGTTACGTGAATGCAAACTCATTTGGCTCAAAAATTCCAATGGAAATTAAAAAAAGAATGCAATGGTAGCTCATGTTTTTAATCCTAAAAGAACAAAAACAACATTTCCAATGTTGAAACAGACATTTTACCATTTTATACCATTAGCTCGTTGTGAATTTGAGTTGCAGTGACATATCTGAAAAAAGTTTCAAGATAACGTTTGAAAAGTAATTGGCAAAAATTATGAAGTGGAACACATCTGTTTGGTTTAATTAATAAAAAATCTTTAACCTAAAAGTTCCTGAGAAATATGTTGAAATCAGATATGCTCTTTCTGATAACAGCATCCCAACTTTTTGAGAAATAGGGTTGATGTTTTCAATTCCAATTACTTTTGTCCAACCAGCTGTTAGAAGCTGTTATACGATTAGATAATGATTCATGAAAATAAAAAACCTGAGTGGAATTTCTGCATGTGTCATCATGTGATACAAAGTAGTATATAATGATTGCATCGTAGCCTGGTGTGCTACTCAGTGTTGCTACGCAATTATCGGTAGCAGTTTCTGTAATTGCACGACTTTTCCCAGGCGGCTTGATCCGGTGTCAAAAGTGAATGTGAACTCCACCCGAACCAAATGAAGGTGTGAACCCCACCCCAAGTGAACATTAGAGTCTTGGAATATCTGAATGAGAAAGGCTCCTTAATCTACATCTGTCTCCTGCACTCCCTCCTCAGCCCTTCACAGGCAGGCCGCTACAAAAGAATAGACTTACTCGAAATTAGATGTTTATAGTTTTCTTGTTTTTTTTCAATGAACTTTCCTCAAAACTACTTTGGCACGTGGAGACAAAGTACCCCTTTAACAATGACAAGCCATTGGAATTCGTTCGGTAGGAGTTTAACCGAATACAACAGTCATTTCAAGGCACTTATACAAAGAAAAAACAAACAGTTCTACATGAGCCAACAAAGGAAACAGTGAAAAGGATTTTTTCTCCTTTCCACTGTTTCCTCTGTTGGCTCAAACAGCAACTCCCATTTAGCAGGGCAGGAATCAAACCTGCAGAACCAGACTCAGAGGTGGAGATTTTCTGCAGATCCGGTTGGGGTTAGGGAACAGAAGGAGCGAAAATGAGAGCACAGAGCGTAAGAAGTAAAAAATAGTTTGCCAGTATTTATGCTACAATTACCTTCAAATGCATGTTTAACTGTGAACAATGACCTAACAACTACCAGCGTATGGCCTGGCGTGTAATTCAAAGAGACCAAAACTCTTTGAGAAACAGATCTTGGTCGTATTGTTTGGTCCATCCTTCCACTCAGAGTTTTTTCTTAATTGACAAATCAGCCCCACTACAGAAACACAACCTGCGTGATGTGGTCTCAGATCTATAGTTTGATGTGTGGTTGAATTGGCTAAGCTACACATTCTTTCAAGTTCACACATCCATCTGCTTATCAGAAATCACAGTGGGACCCCAGGCAATACTACCCCTGTGTGCAAACAGGGCAGATAGGTTATAGGCATGTTTTATGAGTCACAGGTGCAAGCTCTTTATTTAAATACAGTAGCTGTAATTCAGCTTACATACATAACAAGAAAAAGAAATCTAGGGGCCCCCAGTGTCAAGAAATAATTTGCCATCAATGCTCTACCTTCAAACACTCTCATTCGATGACATCAATTCAGCTTTTATGACTCTAATTTGCACCTCAGGGATACTGTAGTGGGTATTGGCTGTATATTACTGGACTGACAGGGTTTTCTTCCAGTTTCAAGATGCAATTTCAAAATGATGCCAGCAAATTTCTAACAACAAAATTGATTCGTAAGGCTGCAGCTTTCAATGTACCTGAGTGATTAAATGCACAAGTTACTTGCAGTAGTGCACATTGAGGCCAGATTGACGAAAAACCTCATTCTGTAAGAGCACTTCAGCGTCTACATGGTCATACTGGGTGAAACTGGGCCACGGTATTGTGTCTCCACTTCCTGCTCCAGCATGGAGCCTTTTGAAAAGTCTGCCAGTGCCCCCGCCGTCCTCCCCGACTCTAAATGTGTAGAGGAGAGATAGTGCATTCTCATGTTATCTGCCACTGGCCCTCTGCCCCTTCAGCCATTTTCTCATTTCACAGATTTGACCAGGAGGTGACCTTGGCTTTTTAAGTGCTTTTAAGGCCGAGCCAAGGCTCTGGTATTCCTTTTTCTGTCTTCCAAATGAAAGCAGCGAGAGAGAATGATGGAAAAAGAGGGAGATGGAAATTCTTTCTATCCTTTTCTTCACTGGCCATTATTCCCATTTTTGTTTTCCAATCTCTCTGTCTTGCCCTTGGCCAATGTCCACACTTGCTACGTTGTAACAACGCTGACATGGGTCCATGTTTTTAATGTAGAAAATGTCCTCGGGGAAGCAGCAGCATATGTTTATCGCGCGTGACGTCAAACACAGGCCGGTCGCTGCGGGGGAGAGAAGGTTGTTCGAGACGAGAAAATCCATTAGCCGATCGTGATGTAACAAAGACTTAATTAAATCTCTACCCTTGATGGTACTCCACAACATTCAAATAGTAATCATCGTGTGTCTCGGATGTATGGAATAATTCATATCACAGACCATGTCTTTACAACATCACACAAGGGATGGGAAAGAAATGGACACCATATCCATCTGCCTGCTCCTGGGGTTTTGAGGGTTTACGCATGTCAAGTATGTTTCCTCGTGGAAATGAGCAAACCGTATCTCAGTCCTCCGTCGCCACCCTTCCCAAGTGCACCTCTGGCAGTCTGCTAATCTGGGTCAAAGTGCTAACTGCTTAGAAGGGCCTGGGAGAGGCTCGCTCGAATCATTTCTCACACCTCCTCAGTCCTCATTAAGCTCAGCACAGCTTGATCGGCGCAAGGCTTTTTATAAATCCACCTAACCCTAATTGTAAACATGGAGACGAGACTCTAAGGGCTCCAATGTACAGCTGGCTTGAAGCAACAGCCAACACAGCACAAGTTCCCTTCAGCATTTCAGTCTGACGCATTTGTTCCGTTGCTGCGGAGGAAGCCAATATTTTTGTTTTTGGCGTCTGGTCCAGATGTAGAGGATTGTACTGCGCATCAACGTTTTGTAATGTTGAGACCTATTGTGGTCTTTAGAGGAGTGTTCTTATAATTTCTAATTAACTGTACAGACAATAGCTACAAAAAACGTGGTTCTTTTCGATGTTACATATCAGGTTGGTTCTCACTTCCATTTATTTGTAGAAGCTTAATTTCTGAGGCCTACAAATATCAAGTATGTATTCTTGACACATCAAGGACATGACAGGTAAACTATAAACAAACACAAAATATATAAATATGAATTGTTTTAGGTTATTCAATCCTCTGAAAACCAAATGATGTCCCTTCCAAACTATAACAAGAAAGGCTGCATTTTACAGAAAATTGAAGAAGTCTTCCAGTGTCTGTTTGTGTGTTTATGCCCGATGAAAAACATTTCATCTGAGCCAAGAACGCACATATTTGTTTACAGTTTACAAACATGTTTTTCAGCATTGGTAAGAGATCGGCTGTTTTTTGCACGTAGCGCAAAACTACATCGTATTTACATTTTCATTTCAGAAGTTTTTTAATGACCGTCATCTGTACATGAAGTTTGCAGGCCAGGCCACAAGGTGGTGCTGTGTTTTGGGAAGTCTATGGCACAATGTAATGTTCAAGCACATTTTAACATTTCCGTCATCATATAGACCTAATAATTTTCCCATGTATGCTATATATGTGTCTTCACTGATCCTGGTGATGTAGCTGTACACTTTGTTGAAAAAGTGCTGCTAAATTACAAGATTTGAGGAACACACACAACTCTTATGTATGCTTGTTCTTGAGCTAATCGCATGTGTGCAGAAAAACATATTACTGTGAATGCAGTACACATATCCAGTACTCTGCATTTCAAACACATTGCACTTTCGAAGTCACTCACAACACTACTATCGTGCAATGAACAACCAAAATCCTACAACGTTTACCAATTTCACTTGAAGAGGGTATTGTGTATACAGGCGCTTTCTGGTTTGGATTTTCTCCCTATTTTGCTTGGTTTTCTTCAGGTATTCCAACCTGCTCCCATCATTTAAACTCCCCTACTTGCTTTTTTCTCATCAGTAACTGGAGTGTGGGAAATGTCACACTCATAAGTGGGAAAAATGAATATCAACGTGATCAAACGCTAAACTTTTGACAATATGTATAAATGTGGTGTGAAATCACTTTGTACACCCGGAGCTTCATTTGGTCCCCCTCTTGTTGATGTATGTGATGACTGGGTTGTTTGTCTCTGCTCTGGACTGCACTGCATCAATAAAGCAGCCCTGCAGGAGGTGGCCATATTGCTTCTTTTCTGTCACTGTCATGTGAACGCTGTGAACTGGACATTGGAACTGGAAACAGCCTCAAATTCCCAGCTGTGTGAATTCAGCAGTAGGCCTTTAAGATCAGGCTTTAAATATAGGCTTGCTGTATCAGCAACTCCATCATCAGTCTGTTTTCCTTGGAGAGTGTCTGCGACTCTTCACATCAAAGTGCGTGGCTGCAGCAGTGCTGAGAGCCTCTCCGTGATGACGCAGTCTTTGTATACATTGCCACCTCATCAGTGCATCACGCCCTCTGATTGCACTCAGTTTGTGTTTCATGATAAATGCAGCCTCCCTTTCATAACACTGATGAAGTTAAAGTGTGGACAGTCTAGAGATGGGCACAGCTCCATTCATAGCTATAAAAAAAAAAAGGTACAAGGTCTCCTCCTCTCCAGCCAAGTAAATCAAACGGAGGGTGTATGGGAGGAGAATAAGTGTGGACTGATCTGAAGAAGCTCTTTACAATCACATTTCAATTATCCGCCAGGCTGAGTGATCTTGCACGATTGTACTGCAGTGGACAGAGAGCCAGAGCTGTTTGTTCCGAGTGTTTTGGTGCCTGATTGCTCTGAAGCGAGCATCAACCGGTAGCTCAATATTTTATGAGGACAATATTCCAGTAGCTTGCGCCACCTGTGCCAGGCGCTGACGAACTGAAAAGCTCTGCCGGTGTCTCCAACGAATCCTGGATGTAGAACAAGGCACTGTGCTCCCATTGTATGAGCTTCGAAAGACAAGGACACAAAAACATTCCATTAAAAATAAAAAATTAAAAAACAGGAAAGGTGTTTTGTCGTTGCTGAAAAATATTCGTGTATCAGAGCGTTTGACAGGCTGAGTGGCTGAGAGCGTTTGAGGGGCTCTTTGAAGCTCTCAGGCTCGTCTCGCACATTGGTTCCTTGTGGGAGAACAGCTGGAAGTGCCTTTTGTCACTGGCCTGCTCCTTCTTCCCACGGGGGTAGCTGTGGAGCCAGCAGTGGCAGTTCGCGGCGGTGGTGGAGGGTGGCAGTGCATCCGTGGGGAAAGCTTCACATTCAGCACACACACATGCACACACTCTCCCGTCTGCCACTACCTTCACCACAACACCTCCTCCTCCTCTTCCTCTTCCTGTTCCTCTTCCTCTTCCTCCCATTAGAGTGAGTGAGCTGGAGCTGCTGACAGCGGTGACAGGCCCAGCGCTGGGAAAGGATGGGAGGCGGGTGACGGAGAGGGGGTGAGGGGGATTTGTCGCTGCCGTGGTGGGGTGCTACATCTGTTTGGATCCTTGTGCAATAGCAGCCTGGTTACTTTGGAGTTTGCAGCAGCAGCCGCGGGACGGATAAAGCATTTCACGTCTGGGACTATTTTACCATCGGAACAACAACACAACAGCTTACAGCAACTGCTCCTGTGAGATGTTCCAATCTGAAGGGTTCCATTCATATCAGAAGTGGTCCAAGGAAGAAAAAGCAGTGAACATATTACAAGTTCATGGACTAACTCCCAGGACTTAGTCACCGGTTAGGCAACGTTTCAAGTACAAGTGTATCGTTTTTGCATTTTTGCTTTGGAGAAGTTTTGCATTTGCACGGCAACATTTTGAAAATGATGCTTATTAACAAAGAACCTGCAGACATGCTGAAAATGCTGTAGTTTTCATGTTGGGCCACTCTTAGGCACTGTTGGTTGTTCCTGTAATGAACACATGCATGTAAAGAACAATATTCTATATTAACAGTGGGGAATACTTGGACTTTCGTATGGATAGACGTTGGCTTGCTATTCTGGGTGACTGAGCTATGAATCTACCAAGTCCCAGGTGACAATGAACTGGGACGCAAAAATGTATTTGTGCATATGCAGAGGAATTATTTACAATGGCTGTGGTACGCATGCGCAGTAGCAGCATTTCAGAAGAGTTGTGTTTGCTCCCATTTCCATGGAGTTGGACTGTTTTTGAAAAGTTCCTCCTCGGGAGCCGTAAAAAAACAAAAAAAAAACCTTATTTAAAACCAGGCCTTAAATGTTCTACTATGATTTGGTGAGGCTCATGCCATCATATTCAGAAAACTACTCATAATTACACAGGTGGTCCATGGCACTTTCAAATTGTTGCTTTGACGATCAAACAAGAATGACTGAAGTCGGCAGATCAGACCCAGTAGTGTGCTGGCTTCACTCATGTACATAGGGATTACACAGTAGATCTGCTCGTGACAGCATTCAGACTTTTAATTTACCACACGGCGAGCTGATAACACCCTCATTATCGATTCCCAATGGCGTCTCAATAATTAAGATCATTTGTGTGTTTCTATGAGGGGGCGTGGATGGCTGACAAGGGTCCCTGCAGATGAAGAACTCTTGTGTGCAGCGTGCTGTAAAAATGTAGTAATTGGTAAACCATTTCTCCAGTTTCAATTATTAACAAAACTGTCATTTCATAATAAAGGGATTTATTATCCACTCCTGGGCTACCTGTTTTTTGGGGGGTTTTTTTATGAACGAAAACCCTGTGTTGCTCTCAGCTTTTTATCAAGGAGGAAAATCCATTCAAAGTGGCTGAAGGCCTGACGCAAAGCAACTGCTGAATCCCTGCAAATCTGGAGGCTTAATTGATTATTTGTACAGAGCTGTATATCTGCAAGGTGCAGGATACCCAAGGGAAATAATGTAAAACAGATAACAAGATGAAATGTGGGAGAATTGCTTTCCGCTGCCCATTTTATTAATCTTTCCCCCTTTTCTTATTCACAATGAGTTTCCCATTTAGTTTTTCCTATTATAGAAAGATGGATGTGGGAGGGAAAAAAAAAAATGTGGCCTAAATCGAAAGTAGAGGGCTGATTCAAGCTGGCAAGAAAAGTGTTTGTTAAGAGGTTATTTTGATTTCTGAATAACAGGAGGAGGTACTCAGCAGTGGTGCGCATACCTGGGTCGTCCCAGAGGAGGGAAGCATTTTATTTTCAAATCTAATCTTCATTATTCTGTCTTTTCCTCAGCTTCCTGCCGGCGCTCAGATGAATGCATTCATTAAGCTTGCACTGTACACAAACATTTTTGTTTAAAAAACAATATTTTTTCAGGGGTCCCCCCCCCATTCTTTGTATTCCTGTTAGCAAGTGTCACTTTCGGCTCGAGTCAGGTGGCGTTCAAGGCTCTCCGTGCTTTCACTTTGGGGGGGAAATGGCTTTAAGAGAACAACCTCTGGAAGATGGGATGTGAAATTACTGGGGCTCGACTCATGTTTGCTGCATGTCCGTCCCCGCTCCACTCAATCCTATACCTTTCCTCCATTTACTCCAGCGCCACGCTTCTCTTTTAAAGCACTGAAGTGAAAGAAAGCGGTATCGTTGGCAGGCAGGAGGACTGCTGTCACTCTGCAGCAATCTAGCTTTTACAAATGGAGAGGGACTATTGTTTTGTTTTGTTGTGTGTGTGTGTGTGTGTGTGTGTGTGTGTGTGTGTGTGTGTGTGTGTGTGTGTGTGTGTGTGTGTGTGTGTGTGTGTGTGTGTGTGTGTGTGTGTGTGTGTGTGTGTGTGTGTGTGTGTGTGTGTGTGTGTCATATAGAGTCCTTGGCATTAGGTTGCACATCAGGCCAGACCACGTAATTGCCTTCCCCGCACAGGGGAGCTCGTTGTTTTTCATTTGAAGCCTGCCTCCGTCAGATTTTCAGCGCGAGAGGAAGCGAGCATAGCAGGGGAAAAGAAGACAATTCCTGGATCAGTCATCTCGTATGCACTGCCAAACATGGAGGACATTGAGGATGGATTCACATTGTCTGCCAAGGTAGTTTCTGCCTGGAACAGAGGGAAAGAAACAAAAACATAGCAGTTTGCTTGCAAAATATAGTAAAAACTCAGTCATACCCTATGATTGCCCTTTACCGCCCATCCACGCGTTCATCTCTTCGGCTTTATCCGGGGAAGGTTTACCAGGAGCTGGAGTCTGTCCCAGCCGACTCCATACGAAGGGATTGTTACAGCTCGGACAGGCTGCTAGTCGAACAACAGACACACAATTGCTCTCACACACGTTCTTTGGGCTCTTCGTCTTTGAGAATAAACTCATGCAGGCTCATAGCGAGAATGCAAACTCCAAATAGAAAGGCCCTGTTTAAATCAGGAACTATCTGCTCCTCAACATCCAAGGTGCTTATTTTAGACTAATTGATTTAAGAATCCACGAATCATATTATTTCAAAAACATCTTACCTGAGTCTTCGCTATGCTAACCAGTTAACTCAAGCCTTCCATGTGTTGTAGTAATGAGTTCCACTGCTTTAGAGTCTGTTTAAACACAGCAAGACAAATAAAGGAACATAGCGTGAAACTTCCTTGTGATTTTAACTTGGGATGCACCAATACCACATTTTTAAAGGACGAGTACAAGTATGAGGATGCCGTGTGGTATCAGACCCAATAATGGTATCTGTGCATCCCGAGTCCAGACAGACATTCAATTAACCTTTGCTGCATCGTGGAAGCATCCAAACAAAGGTACTCAGCAGGAAATAATTTCAGCATTTCTTTATTGAATGTTTTGGTCTTAAGATTCAAGCCTCTAACTAATGAAAGTCACAGTCCCAAATCCTCAGTGTGTAGCTTTTCTTTGCTTGTCACCGAAGCATACATTTTGCTCATTTGGAGACTGTCGAGGTCCTCACACTATCCTTCAGCTCCCCTCGCTGGTTGCGCTCGCTCCCCCAGGAGCCAATCCTTCTGCACAGGCACCTAACAACCCTCAGCTCGTGACGTCAAAGATTGATGGGCAGAAGATTTCCAGCTGAGAGCCATTTCTAAACCCCAAGGCGCTGCTGTGATACAACCAGGTGATAGTTTCCTTTGAGGATTTCTTGGAGTCCGTCTGGCTGGGCAGTATTTTCAATCTTTCCTCAGCCATAGAATTTCAGCAGGTAATGACATTCCATTCATTTATAGTCATTTAGTTTGTTTCCATTTAAAAAATGGTGTGATGATGAGCGTATTGTACCTTTACTGTTACTCTTGGTTGCATTTGTAGTATACGTAGCTCTGACACTTTAGCTGAGCATGTGGATTTTGGCAAAAGTGAGAGATTTATGAATTAAGCCACATGGCAATCAGCAGCAAAACAAAACGACACCCAGAAAGCTCTTTGAAAGGAAAGCTAATGTTTTAATTAGGTTGTTATTGTATCAATTTTGCAGTTCATCATCTTTAATGTTGGAGGATTGAGTTGAGTTTCTTTTTTTTTTCCAGTCAACAAAGGTTTAGCAAATTAACACAACAGTGACGGATTATCTTTGATTAGCACTAATGCTAATACTGAATTGTTGCTATTACAAAAGCTGTTTCACTCATTATATTTAATGTTTTATTTACCTGACAACGTTTCAAGTGAAAGGTGTGTATTTGTTTCACGTTTACATGGCAATGTTTTAAAAAACGTCCTTTTACACGGAAATGGCAGAAACACTGAAAATGATGTAGTTATCATGCCAGGCCACCAGTTAGATCAGATCAGATTAGATTTTGATAATGTGGTCATCACATCTCAACGTTACACAAATAGCCAAAAATAGCTAAACGAGGTTAGTGACACACAAGAGAATATATTATAAAATAGAATATTATAAAAACAGATTGCAGCGTTTCCACTGTTAAGCAGGAGATGGGCCCTGAGCGTTTTCGTAAAGTTCTGTCTTCAGTTGTTTCACGTTTCACGTAAACAGACACCAAAAACACCACAAACGTTTTACGTTTCCACTTGTAATTGTTGCCGTGTAAATGGGCTAAGCGAGTGAGGAGGAGGAAGATGCTCTATAATCTGCACTTCTTGAAAGAGAAGGATTTATTAACTGAATGAACTTGCTTCATTTAGGATGAGGAGGTGAGGCGATGAGGAGTTTAATGAAACCATGATGGTTTACATTCACTACAGATCTCAGCTTTGGATCATGCAAGTTATTTAATGCTGAAGCTGACAATAGTCCTAATGCTCTCACCACTTTATTTTTGACTGAATATAAAGAGAATGTGATAAACAAAAGGTGAAAGCAGACACTTGTGAAAAATCTTTACTATTTCAGCGAGATGGTGAAAATGTAATTGAATTAGTAAGGTTTTCACAGCGAGAACACTTTGTGTTGGTCACAGTTTTGTTGCCACAGAGCCGCTTTATGTCAATCTAACAGGATTTAACCTCTTAGCGAGTGCACGCTTTTCAAAGAGAGTTGGGGAAAAGACACTTCATATACGAGTTAAGTGCAGCAGAGTGCTGCTAGGGGCGAACGCGAGCAGCGAGGCAGTGTTGTTGTTTATTTGGTCCAGTTCATTCACACAAACACACACAGGCATGCACACACACGCACACGCACACGCACACGCACACACACACACACACACACACACACACACACACACACACACACACACGCACGCACACAGTGCATAATGGATATTTAACAGCCCCAGCCTGCTGGAAGTGTGCTGTCCTGAAATGGTGCCGGGGACATCTGAGGGACTGTGTGACTGCCAGGATGACACACCCATTAAAACACACTTAGTCCATTTCCCTGCTGCACTTCCACTCTGGATTCATGCCACAAGAATGAGCGCATGCATGCTGCCCTCCGGTTAATGGATGCTCACCGTGAGCTCATGCCATCCATCCATACATCCACGCGTACTACATTTCTAGCGTGTTCCAAGTATATCCAAGGGAAAGTTGCACTGTTGTGTTGTGTTCTGCTGTGCATCTCAGTCACAGTTAAAACTAGGCTAACAGAAGCGTGTTTCCCAGCTGTGCCTGTGGCAGAGCGAGCATCTCATCCTCCTCTTCCTGCTCTGAGCCCGTGCTGAATTATTGAAACGAGAGAGGCGCCTCGCTTTGTCTTGCATCGTCAAGATAGACGCTCAAGTCTCCAATCTGAGGGATCGGCGCTTCCTCAACACGGAACACAGAAGTTGTCTAATTAGAGCTCCCTCCCGAGATCACGCAACGAATTTCATTTAGTTTGATTGTGCGTTCCCCGGCGTCTCGGGGGGGGGGGGGGGGGGGGGGGACTGCTGAGCTCCACCAATGAGGATGTGGCATCACAGAGAGCTCCGTACCTGAGCCGCGGTGTCAGGAGGACTCAACTTTCCTCCAGAGCGACCCAAGTGATTCAGCTCATCATCGTCCCACCGCACTCGGATTTCTCCCGCCAAAAAAAAGAAATAAAATGTCCACAATTTATAGCGCAGACATGAATCACACATAGCGCAGATGTTGGAGTTGTGCACAGTTAAGAGCAGATGAGAGTGTGAGTCAGACCTCCTCAGCACTCATCTGCATATGATGATCACCGCAGCCCTGGCATTCCGTCCCGACTGCAGAAGCTGGCAAGCAGCCTGAAGAGACGATCCAATGGAAGTGACATTTATACATAAACACTCAGTTTGAGTTTTCAACCTGACGATACAAGGCGCTATAAATGTGAGCTTCAGCTGTTAGTATCGATTCTCCTATGATTGTGACGGAGCTGATGGAAAGCTATTACATTTCCAGGTTGACTGTTTGTGCGTACAAGCAGAGTGCCATTTTCCATGAATGATGGAAGCGAAGCAGCCTGTCATATACCCCAACTTATATGAAAGTGCTTTAATTGCAGGGAGGAGAAAATATCTATTCCATGTGGTGTGTAGTCTAATTGCATGTCAGTATTTGATACAACAATCTACTCGGTTTTTTTTGTTTTTTGTTTTTTTTTAATATAACAAAGAATGGCCTTACTGTTTGTTCAAGCGTCTGTTCGCGGCTTCATGTTTAGCATTGGGATGATATGAAAGAATAAAATGTATTCTGTGATATATCAATCCTTTATTGCTTATTTTGCAAACAGCCATGTTGTTATTATTTGTGCTTCCATCAGTTTCTTTACTTGAAACTTTCCATCTGATCTGTTGCGTGTTACGCATGACAACAGTTCTCAGCCCCACGAACTGCGTCACTTGGGAGCTCAGAGCTGATTGGCTGGTGCCAATGCATGCTCTACTTAAAAAAGCAGAACAAGTCATGACAAATTCCAGCTTCGAGCAAACAGTTAAGAATGGAAATGAAGGAGATTGATTATTTACAAGTTTGAAACTCTGACTTTAGAGGATAAATGTCTCTCTCTCTCTCTTATGGTGCGTTTGCACATAATGATGACAAGTCAGGAATGGCACGAATCACAATTCCTGACCGCGGATCATGATTTTGACCTGAATTATGATTCGCGTTACGCGCCATCACAGACATAGTGTAATAGCAAAAAGGTGGCTCATCATGAGTCATTACGCATAGTCACCAATTTTATTCTGCAGTGTTGCGTGCTAAAAAGAATAGCTACGCATCGTCATGTTCTCTCACCAGTCTGTCAGGAAAGCGGTGAATCGGGAGAATTTGGTATATACAATGGTGGATTTACTTTGTGGGCAGCCGCTCAGGACTCAATCTGTGAAGCAGCGCACGAGAGGAAAAGACAGCCACCTCGTCTGTGATGCGTCTTGTGGAGGCGCGGGTGTTCGTCCAGGGCATAAAACAAGCCAGGTCCACGACTGGGTGTATGTGTGGCTCCCAGACACCCCAGTCATTCTACCGTCAGCTGCTGTACAGTTCATATCGCTCCAGGTCGCTCCACATCCAGAGAAATGCCACAGAGTCGTACAGAGTGGAGGATGCTGCAGGGGAGCGAATGCTGTCACGCTGTGTAAAGCATCACAACTAATTGACAAGCTCAGTTGCAAACTTCATGTATCGAGGCGAAAAAACCTTTTTTGTCAGCCGATAACATGCTCCACGATTCCATCAGGAATGTCACGCACCGATACGCCCTTTTGACAACCCTACTCAGATGCGTTATGTCACATAAAGAATGTCAGGAATGTGTCAGGAATGATGGGAAAATGATATTTGTTACTCATCATGCCCATGTGTAAATGCACCTTTATCAGCAGCTTTTTTATCCCTGATGATTGTTTCCCTTTCTTCTTCTTCTTCTTCTTCACAGCGAGAACAGCAGTTGGTATCTGTGAAGTTTCACTACAGCCATCTGCTGGTCTAGTGGTAGAATTCTCATCTTGCACATGGGAAGCTGTGGTTTGATTCCCGGCTCAGAATCGCATATATATATATCATTTTATTATTATTTTTGATCGGTAATCCCCCAGTGAACTGGACTTTCTTTTGACTTTCACAGAAAAGCTTTAGCTGGTAGCAGTTATTTGAATCCATTAATCCACCAATGGTTTACAGTTACAGTTTAATAATTCAGCATAATAGTTTTACATTATATGTATCAAAAAAAAGTCTTAAATATATTAATCTCCTTTCCAACCCCTTTTTTAAAAAACATTTTCTCGTACAGAAAAACAACCAATATCTTTATACCTGTATAAATATATAACTTAAAACACGGTTAGCACTTTCACCACTCAGCCCAAAAACCCACGTTTGAGTTTGCCTGTTCCTAATTCTTTTCTTTATTGCATTTCTTAAACATCTTTCATTTATGACTGGATCTGAACAGTTTGCTTTCTCAACTACACCTCTTCTGGTTGATTGAAACAAATCTGGGATGCAACTGCATAAAGGCGGGAGGCAATATATTGCAAATTTGTCATTGTTGACTTATAATTTCATTTGCCTTTATTTAGTCAGGATAACCACATTGAGATTAATAATCTCTTTTACAAGTGTGTCCTGTGTACTTGTGCTTGCATGTCAACATATGTTGGCAATTAAACGGAAGCCCACCACCCTAATCGGCTGCCCAGCAGGTAGAGAAGAACTGAAGAAAGTCTGTCAGTGTTTGTATTTATCACAGATAATAATGCTAATGCAAAGCTCAACAAGATTATTGCACATCACAGGGTCAGCTGATTTTGCATAACTGCACATTATTCTTCATGTTCCTCATTTTGTCCTTCCTGTTGTCCAATTTAATTCATTTAGTCTATTTGATTTAAAACATGTTAAACCATTCAGGTGTGTCATTGTTTGAAAAGTGGGAAGAAAACATGAAGACTGGAGCACTATCTTTCCCTTAATAGAATACATTTGAATCCTTATAAAACTCAATTTTCTGTTTCACAACATTTGTTCTTCCACTGTGGCCATGTGTGTTTATTTGTTTGATGGCATGACGCAAGAGGAAGAATGTTCCTAAATGTCATAATTGCCTCTAACTGCGATCCAGATTCCGCCACGCTGAGTTGACAAAAAATGACGGAAAACACATTGCAACGGATGGATATGTTAAATTCGGTTTTCAAGTGTGCACAAAGAGGTATTGACGAGCTGAGTCCCCTGGAGAATTTGACTCTCGGTGCGTGTGATCGATGTGTGTGCGGTCATCGAACTGAGCTTAGAGGTAGTTTGTATTCTATTAGGCATCTTGGGGGCTTTGCGGCGCTGCAACAAAAGCACATCCTGATGCCTAATTGCTGACAAAGAAAAGACTAAACACCATTTTTACCACTGTTACTGTTTTTCCGTCCTCAGTCAGTTGCACTGTTTTGCCTACTTTCACTTCTACCTTCAAGCTGTGTGTGTTGTAACTTTCACTGCTGCTCATCAGCCCCCTCTTACAGGCGAGTTTAGCTGTCGGTCTCAGTTTGATTTTCTTTCCATTTCATCTCTGCTTTGCACAGAGAAACTGCACACACTTCTAAATCCAGCCATTTATTCAGAAGTCTTAGAATTTCACATAGCCACCACGTTGTCTCTAAAAACTGATCACAAGCCCCCTCAAAGGCCATGGGCATCCAGAATATTGATTGTGTTACATAATACATATGTACAAATAGCAGTTTCTTTTATTTGCATGAAGGTGAACCCAAACTGTGCAGGAGAGGAAAGAATTAGAATGAAATAATTAAACTTTGAAGGAAGGATTTGAAATGACTTGAACCATTTGGGACCATGGAATTTAATAGAAAGTTGATGTTTGGAGGTTTGACCAAGTGGCAGATGCAAGTCTTTTGGTTCCTCGTTGGGTCTGAGTGAACGTCTGATGATTAGAAGAAAAAGTTGCGAAATGTGTCTGGAATGTTTTGTTTATTCACAATGCATTTTTACATAAGAATTTATGCTATTATAGATGAAACCTTCTAACCAGAGGTGCAGTTGAATAGGAAATAATTCTTAAAAATCTTTTCATATGAGACATGTTTCATGAAGACGGCAGCTCAGACAATATTACCATATAGTGGCGTTTCATTAATGCAACCTTGTATTTTGAATCTGTAGCCATTTATTTAGATGTTTACGTTCAAAACACCAGTGAAAATGTCTGTTTTGAACGTAAAGGTTTGAAACACCCGTTCTAGGTGTTCATTAAAGGTACACATTGTTTTCTACACAACTGTGTGAGCTACATTATATGAACAGATTTGAAACAGTTCTCAAAATCAATCAAAAATAACCAAACAATAAGCAAATTGTGCAAATCGTGCAAACTCTACTGGACTGACCTCCGTCTCAGTCCTTAAAGAAACCAACTCTTCCAATGTTTTCTCCACCGGCTGTCAGAGCGGTCAGCAGGACGGTCAGCCTTACAGTTTGCATACTGGACTTCCCACCCCACAGAACAAGCCGATTCCTCCATAGTGTTCATGGCAGCGCATGCGTCTCCTCTAAAGATCAATAGGTTCTACAAGCACAGCCGCTCCTGCGCCTCCAGTCACATTTCATCTGGAAGCAGCTGTAACTGAGATTCCATAACCTCCACGCACACACACACACACACACACACACACACACACACACACACACACACACACACACACACACAAACCAGACTGTGCTCATGATATGAGCACAGTCTGGTTCAGTCAGGTTCAGTATATTCACAAATATAAATATTTAACGTTTTTTTTTTACAAAGGTGAGAACTTTCTGGGGAAGTTTCATTCAACCCTAGTGTGGTGGGGTGGAACACGTCGTCCCCACAAACTGCCATGCTGCACATATTGTAGTTGCTTATGATTCAATGATGGACGTTTCTGACATTTTTTGCATTATATTTAACAGCTTTTGAGATTGAGTGGCTTTCTTGCTGTTTCTGTGCTTATTAAAGATTTTGTATTGGATTCTGGTACATATTTATATAAAGCCACTACATAAAGTACTGTTGTCCTTATTGTTTGTATTGTACTGTTTGTCTGAATAAGTTGAGTTTTTAGAAGGATAATTTATATTTTATACATCATCTGGCCCCATCCTGTTCTCACAAATGGAAAAAGATATAGATCTTACAACAATTGCAAGAGAAATCTATGTTTTAATAAGAATAAATGGTTTTTATATTAAAATTACCTTTGTGTGTGTGTATTGATACTTTTCTATAGTGTGCTTTAAATCATTTCATGCTAATTTCCATTTGCAGCTTAATGCAGAAGATGAGCTGTTTTTCATTTTTGCAAGCTCCTGAAATATGAGCAAATATGAATTCCTGAAAGTACATCTTTTTGGAAACTACTCCCATTTACAAGGGGAGCCATTATTTTCTCAAACACTGTCTCCTTGTTGACAGCAGAGATGCTGCTTCTGCGAAACCTAACCCTGAATCCCGCACGCGTGTGTGTGTGGTTTCACTACAAAAACAATCAATAGTGCCAACTCGTGACCTGGCATGCTAACTACAATGTTTTCAGCATTTCTGTGATTGCCGTGTAAACAGACATCAATGTCAAACGTGAAACCTTTCTGAATGAAAAAGTCAGAAATTATGCATTTTTACTTGAAACATTGTCGTGTCAATAGAGCCTGATTCACTCTTTGAGTTCAGGTGGAGATACATCGGGGGGAAGATGCTCTAATCTTCACATCCTAGCAGTGTTTAAGGTTGACTATATAGTGTCTACAGTACTCATAAAGCAGTGGGTAGCAGCTACGCAGTTCCTTCACGCCACAAGATTTGGCCAGAAGAGGTTGCAGTTCACCACCATAACACTAGGGGGCGGAGAAGGCTCAGCCAATGAAACGGCATGAAAGTCGTTGGTATTGAGCAATTTGGCTCAGAGATTGGTATTGACGCTGTAAATGTTATCTTTCGGTAGAGGCTAGCAGACTGTCGCGGTGTGCAAAGCGTTGACGACGGCACCAAGACCATTACATTTGGAGTTTGAATTACGTTTTTTTTAACAAACCGATTTATGCAACAAAATATCGGAGATAAACGACCAACACAGAAGAGTCCTTCTCAGTAAACAGGAGTAAAGTTATGTAGTAATGAAAAAGCTTCAGCGGCGGATAATGCTGAATAATTGTGTTTTGGAAGAGTAATCATCAACCAACGTGTTCCTTGGCAAAAGAAGTGGTGCTACAGTAACAGTTCACTTGGTGATGCATTATTCACCTCGCTGGTTGCAGCCTGACACAGTCTATTGGCACCATGTGTGAAAAATCCATTTTATGCTCTGCTGTGTCTGTGTTTTTTTTCTTCTTAACTTTCTCATCTTTTTTTTTTACCTTTTGTCTCTTCGATCTTTTTTTTTTTTCTTTTATCAGCCACAATTCTGAAATAAAGTGAGATGAAATGAAAATTGAATTGACTTCTCTTGTGCGGTGGTGGCCTGCAATCTGCAGAGAAGAAATAGTCCCCTTTTCTCTAACAGCGAGAGAGTAAGAGCCAGTGAAAGTACCACGTCTCTGACCACAACCGCGTGAGAAAGGATTGAAATTGCACATTGTTGAACCCTTCAACACTTCAGGGCTCCACATTAATCCTAAGCGGTAAATATAGTCACATTTTATAGATAATTCTGTACTTCCAATCGTTCTCATTTATGTTTGCTTCAGATCTTTTTCCTCATACGTTGTCGTTTTTTCTCCACATTCAAAATTGTGATGCTCGCGTGAAAACTTAATGAACAACAGAAAGAATGGAAAAGAAACCCAAGGGGCACAGAAATATAAAATTACCATACGAGTGAAAGGCACAAAGCAAACCTCCATAATGTTTTTCAGTTTTTAGTCATTTTAGATCTCTCTGACATTGTTTTTTCTGCTTTTTTCTCCTCATTATTTTTTATTTCCATCTCCATTATTTTTGCGTCACATCTTCATTTTTTTTTATTGTTTAGATTTTTCATTTTTCAAGTAGTTTTCTTTCATATTTTATCCGTTTGTTATATGAGTTATGATGATTTTTTTTTCATATTATCTACCATGATTTGGCAGTTTTGTTCTGTTATTCACATCAGAATTATATATATATAATTCTGATATATATATATATATATATATATATATATATATAAATTTTTATCTCATTTTGATAATTTTATACACGTGTTTCTTGTCATTTAACTTAGAATTTTTTTCATTTTCTGTCACTATTTTAGCTTTTTGGGGTTGTAGTGTCTGATTTAAATGTTTTGTTTTGTTTTTATTAATCATTACTTTCCTTAGTTTTTGTCAGTCATTTGAAATATTTTTTCAGGATTTAAATTCAATTTAAAATCTTGTAATGGAGTTGCAGCTTTTGCATTGTTTGATCTTCCAGGGGGACAGTTGAATAAATGATAGTTTCATCAGCGTAAGGGCATATGGTTGACCGTGATTAAGCTACAGGAGACACATTTTGATGATTTAAAATCTCTTTACACACTATGTTTGATGTATTCTGCCACATTTGTATTACTTTTGTCTTCCTGCCTGAATAAAATCATGTGGATAATATCTGGATAATTACAAGAAGCAGCAAAAAAATAACTGCGATAAATGAACAACAGTCCCAGTAAAACAGGAGTTGAGTCATATAGTAATCTTCCGTGCAGATAAGGCTCAGTAATTTAGCATTTCATTAGAGACTGAAAAGATCATGGATTTACTTTTTAAATCCAATCTAAAATCTTGCTATGGAGTTGCAGCTTTTGCATTGTCTGATCGGGTAACAGGTGAATAAATGATGAAAATGCCATCAGCATAAAGTCAAATTGTTGACCTTGACTTGAGCCACAAGAGACCGTTTTTGTTGATTTGAATTACATTTACACACTGTTTGATCTATTAAACCCCTCAAAAAGCCCCCAGGCCAAAACAGTCTGTGTATGCTCAATCTGAAAGGAAAGTCATTATCAAAACGAACAAGCCTAACAGCTTTCTTCTTTTCTCCTTTGTCTTGTACAGATTCCAGCGAGTGCATCATGAGGCTGGTGTGGAAATCCCTGGACAAGATGAGGTGTCTGAGGAAACGCTCCACGATTCCTTTCCTCGGCTTCCTCATCACCTTCCTCCTCTTCCTGAACCTCTATATTGAAGACGGCTACGTCCTGGTTAGTAAATCGATGTCCTAAATTGCGACGATTTTTCCTCAAGCGATATCTAAATTAGCACACACTTAATATTTGCATTTCCTCTTAAAGTTTTACTAACAAACATTGCAAAATGAAGAAAAGCAAGTTCATCTAAAAATGTTGTTCGCTCCATCCCTGTTGTCTGCTTTTATAATTACTTGTTTTTAAAGGGAATCTGTTTAAAGTTTCATAGCACGGACCCGTGCTGAATTCATCCAGATGATTTATTCTTTATTCATGATGCCATCAAAACTTGGCGATCGCAGTACATTATCTGTGTTTGTTATTTAAATTATTAAGAGGCTGCTAGCGTTTTCAGCTCATTGCCGCTCTTCACAAGTCCATCTGCTCAGCTGTGCAAACCGCCCGGAGAGGTTTTAGGATTCCTTTCGTCTTCCAAACATCAAGGGTTCACATCAGAACACATACTGAGTCAAGTTTGTACAGGATGGTGAAGACAAGTTCAGAAACAAAAGCCTGGGTCGCCTCTGAACGCAGCTTTCACAGTAGAAAACAGGCATTTTTCAGACAAATGTCTTCTCTGTTCTCTTTTCATTTTCCAGCGAGTCGTTCTTCTGTTATTCATGATGTGTTTTGCATGTTACAGGAAGGGGATAAAAGGCAGCTTAGGGAAATGTCTGTCCACCCCCCGAGCTCGGAACGATACGTTCACACCTTCAGGGATCTCAGCAATTTCTCTGGAACTATCAACGTCACGTACCGCTATCTCGCTGGAACCCCGCTGAACCGCAAGAGTGAGTTCACTGTTTCTTTGCTCACACATTTGCCTTGAGTATTTCTTCCCTTCAGCTTCAGCCATTTGCAGTGAATTGCTTTTGTGAACATGAGCTGAGAATAAGAAGTTAAAGTCTGTGACGTGGGGATTTAGAGCCCAGCAATAAAGTCAAACTGCTCTACAGATCTTCTTTACCTCAACATAAAACACTGTGCACAACTCTTCTCCCATATTTTACAATCTGCTCTCTGAAGCTTTTTTTTCCATTTCACCTGAAAAGACTTCTTTAGCAAAAAAAAAAACCAACATGTTTTCCAGGCCACAAACCTTCAAAGAAATTGCCTACCTTAACCATTTCCAATAAATATCTTTTAAATTCCGTCAACATCTGGTGGACAACAGTCTCTTAGGTCCGTTTACACAACGACGTCTCGCGTGAAAACACTTAGTCTTTCTGTGTGTGTGTGTGTGTGTGTGTGTGTGGGGGGGGGGTTATTGAAAACGATGTTCGTTTTAGCGCTGCAACAACAAATCGATAAAATCGATTCAATTCGATTATTAAAAGTGTTGGCAACGAACTTCATTATCAATTCATTGTGTCCCACGATTTATGCGTCACTCGCCATTTACTTCACCTTCGGAGCTTTGTCAATGCTGGCTGACTAAAATAAAGTTTAAGAAAAAAAAAGTGAACAGAGCAAGGCAGGGCCGAGACGGTACAATAGAGCCTGTGATCAGTGAACCGGTAAGAGCGACACCCTGTACTGGACGACATGTCACTGTGCACGGACAACTATTTAACTGTTTACGCACCTTAATGAGCGACAACCTGCCTGACGAGGACAACGGATACGTTTTCATGGAAAATTTCAAGCTGAGCGACACTAAAATGGTCAAATGCTAATTATTGGAATGTCAAGACGTTGTGGTGTGAGGAGATTAGTTTTTGAGATGTGAATTATCGTCACCTCCTGCAGCACTGTGCTGCTCTGTGAAGCTCCTCTCCGTTAGGTTCACTTTCTCTTCACTGCAGAGAACATAAGGCCCGTGGGCCAAAACCTACCAAAAGGATCCAACCTGGTCCCACCAAGCAAGGAGCTTATTGAGGATTTATACACGTTTTTTGTTTGTTTGTTTTTGGGGGGGGGGTTACATTTCATTGTGTTTTGCACCAGAATGTTTCATTAAAATTGACTTTATGTTGAAATTCTAATCATTTTCAGTACTAACTGTTTGATCTTATAAAAATTTTGACAATTTCAATCCATACACTGTGACCACAACAAAGTTGTTTTGTTGTGTAAATTAAGTGTAAATTTAAAGGTTATTATAGCAATATTTGACCAGTGTGGTCCACTCAGGATGAAACTGGACTGTATGTGGTCTCTGAAATACATTAAATCTTATTTAATAATTATCTTGTATACATCTGATATACATGTGTCTATTTGTAGATACATTATTATAAGCAGTATAGATATAGATATATTATAGATCTTTGTATTGGTTCAGTTATGTGCTTTTAAATCAACTTAACATATTTGGTTTGGTTCGTTCAATTTGAACTGGTCCTACAATTTGAAATGTTTTTTAACCAATTCAACAATTAATCGAAAACATGATCGACCGATTAATCGATTATTAAAATAATGGTTAGTTGCAGCCTTAGTCCATTTAACCGACAACAGCAGAAACACTGAAACCTACATAGTTAGCATGCCAGGTGACAACTTGACGCTGGTGGTTGTTTTTGTAATGAAACAACATACACGTGCACAGAGAACATTACGCTATAAACATTAGCAATGGTGAGGACACAGACTTTCATCCGGACTGAAGATGGGGTTGAATTGTTATTATGGTGACTGTCCACTTTCTCTGCTTGCCAAGTCCCAGCAGAAAATGGACTGGAAGTTATGACACCTTGGAAGCAAAGTATGTGCAGAAGAGTTACTGACCCTGGCTGTGGTGGGCAGTAGCAGCGCTTCTGCCTTCTACTCAGGACGGAGCCCGATCGTTTATACAAGGTGTTGCTTCCCTCCCTGTTTACATGATGATGGAGCTCCAGCGCTTTCAAGACGTTTTGTTGGGAACCGTTTGCAGTTGTTCGAAGCACTGTTGCCATCAAAACGGTCACCTAAAATGCACAAAAAAAATGCTTATTCACTTGAAAACATTGTCATGTAAACTGGCCCTTTGATTCTCGCGATGCAGTTCCACATGACAGCAGACTTCTTGTTGGGTTTTTTTTTTTGCTGTTGAAACACTGTGTTACTCAACTGACGTGAAGACAGTGAGGAAAACAGGTCAGCTCGCAAGAAGTGTTTGCATGTGGGAATTTGAGTCACAAAAAAAGAGCATGAATCAAATCATTTTAGAGTTCAGGAAACACAAAGTTGTACTTGAGTTAAGGCTATATTCCTCTAACATGAAGAACTTTCACATTTGAAGTGTGTTCAGTCACTTATATTATTGAATTTCATGATCTGATGAACACTTTTTGAGGTGCCATTGCGTCACTATGCTGTAAAGTGAAGGTGTGGTGTGTGAGATTAGGACAAAGACGTCAATACTAATGATTAGTTCCATTCAGTTCTCTTAGACTAAATGATCACTTTATGAAAGACATGAAATAGCAAAGACTCTTTTATAAGCTGGACTTTGCAGCATGAAGCAGTCTTTGGTGTAGTTTGATCTCCAATGAAGCCTCTTTTTTGCCATCAATATTAATTTAATCTATATTTAGGCACTGCTCAAACACCTGCTTTGTGTTGATCATTTCACAGCAACTTTGGATCAAGTTCATTTTCAAAGGGTCCACCGACATGAAATATTTTGTACGAATAGGATAAAGAATCAGAAAAGGAAGCATTCCTTATTAATCTCCTCAGGCAATTTGCTTCTATGCATTTCACCCATGCTATTCGTTGGTAACCTTAATGGAGCGTATGGGAGCCGCGGTAAACCAAGGTGCTGCGCTGAGGGAGCCACAGTCTGACCTGTCGGGTCTCAGATTCAAACCCCTGAACCAAATCCCTTTTCTAACCTCTCAGTCAGTCTTTCATGGCAGCGTCACTGATGTCTCAGCTCATGTCTTAAGAAATTTAGAAAAAAAAATTATTTGAAGTTTTTACAATTTGCTTGATGGTTTGGCCGGATTGGAACCTCTTGAGAGCCGGTTTTGACACCCCTGCCTTAAAATCAAGAAGACTTTGCAACCCCTGATGAATCTCTGACCCCCACCTAGTTGGGAATCAACTGGTCTAAGCCACCGCTGCACCTTTCAGTTCAAATTCATCTGTCAAACCTTGAAGAGTCACCAAAAACAAAAGCCACTTTGCAATTACAAAAGCAATGAATTGCAAAAGAAGCAACATGCATAGCAAAGCAACAACACAAATGAAAGAGCCTCAAGATTACAAAAGCTGCAACATAAATACAAAAGCAACAACACTAAAATGAAGCAACACAAAAAAAACACAAGAGAAATACAAAACCGATTGCAAAACCAATAGCGTTACTATCAAATCATCAACACAAATGTAAAAGTTGCACTCAAAAACAAAAAAGTAACAACACAAATACAAAATTTTAAAAAGTGTTTCAAAAACCAGCAACACAAATGCAAAAAACAAAAGTCCTTGTCACATTTACAAAAGCAACAACACAAATATAAAAAGCACACATGAAGAATGTTGGTAGCGGTCGCCTCTCAATTGAAGAGGTTTGATTCCCTGTCGCCACCTGTCTGCATGTAGAAGTCTCCTTGAGCAACGCACTGAACCCCCAGACTGCTCCCAAGGGATGAACTGAGCGCCTTGCATGGTGCGTGCGTGTGTCTCTGCGTGTGTCTCTGCGTGTGTGCCTGCGTGCGAGCGTGGGTGTGAATGTGATAGATAGATAGATAGATAGATAACTTTATTAATCCCCGAAGGGAAATTGTTTTGTTGCAGCATTCTGGTTTATAAAATACAATGGAATAGAATATAAAAAGTAGGGAATAAAAATATACAAATATACAAATATAAAAATATCTGGGTAGGACATAACTTAAGAAATGAGCGTGAGTAATTATAATGAGGCTCTGACGGAGGTAGACGAGTTAAAAAGTCTTATTGCCGTGGGGAGGAACGACTTCCTGTAGCGTTCCTTCGAGCAGTGGGGTTGAATCAGTCTCTTGCTGAAGCTGCTCTTCAGCTTAGCAGTGTAAAACACTTTGAGGACAATTACAGAGGCCACAATGAACAAAAAAACACAAATTCTAAAACAAAAGTAACAGTTGATAGAATGCTTTGTGAGGAAAGTTCATAAGAAGGTGGACGAGTACAGACTTTTATGCCTTAAGGCTCCAACAAACAAAATGAAAACTCAGATTATGGGAGAACCGTTCGTAAAATCCCTGATCACCGCTAAAATCGATCAGGCTTTGTGTGTGTTTGCAGGACAGCCGAGAGACCGGTCGGAAACACACTTTTTTGGGCGATTTCTTTACAAACACATCAATGCCACAATGCTCCATTCACGTGTATGTTTACATCAACATGGTGATTGCTCAACCAAGAGGTCATTCCGGGCACTAACAATGAGATATAACCAAATGTGGTCGTTCCACATGTTTACATTGGAAACAACAATGGCCCAACAGGCAATCTCCGAATCCAAACTTGTATGTGGTTGAAGGTTACTGTATAAAAACATGGTAGTTGTAGAAGTGTGCAATTCAAAGTTTAAGATGCTTATAGTTCCACTTCTCCTTATGGAGCACACAGAACTGTACATTTTGAACTTCAAAGGTGTTTCTCCAACATTTGAATCTTATTTTTTTGTTTTCCACAGAGTATCTCACCATCGGACTGTCATCAGTCAAAAGAAAAAGAGGAAACTACCTTCTGGAAACGATCAAATCCATCTTCGACCAGTCCAGTTATGAGGAGTTGAAGGAGATTGTTGTTGTCGTCCATCTGGCAGACTTCGACCTGGTCTGGTGTGAGAATCTGGTCCAGGACATCACCAGGAAGTTTGCTCATCACATCATCGCCGGACGCCTCCTGGTCATCCAGGCCCCGGAGGAGTACTATCCATCTCTGGACGGACTGAAGAGAAACTACAACGACCCGGAGGACCGGGTCCGTTTCCGCTCCAAGCAGAATGTGGACTACGCTTTCCTCCTCAACTTCTGCACAAACCTCTCACACTTCTACATGATGCTGGAGGACGACGTGCGCTGCTCCAGGAACTTCCTGACGGCGCTGAAGAAGGTGATCACCTCCAGAGAAGGTTCCTACTGGGTGATGTTGGAGTTCTCCAAGCTGGGATACATCGGGAAGCTGTACCACTCCAGAGACCTGCCGCGCCTGGCTCACTTCCTCCTCATGTTCTACCAGGAAATGCCATGCGACTGGCTCCTCATCCACTTTAGGGGCCTGCTGGCTCAGAAGGACGTGATCCGCTTCAAGCCCTCTCTGTTCCAGCACATGGGTTACTACTCCTCTTATAAAGGAGCAGAGAACAAGTTGAAGGACGACGACTTCGAGGAAGACTCCATAGACATTCCCGACAACCCTCCCGCCAGCATTTACACAAACATCAACGTCTTTGAGAACTATGACGCCACCAAGGCTTATAGCTCCGTAGACGAGTACTTCTGGGGAAAACCTCCTTCAACCGGAGACTTCTTTGTCATAGTCTTTAACAAATCCACCAAAATTAGTAAAATTAAAATTGCCACTGGCTCTGATGACCGGCAGAATGACATCCTTCACCACGGAGCTCTGGAAGTCGGGGAAAAACTAGTCGGCACCAAGAGAGGGAAACAGTGCTCCTCTTATATCACACTGGGGGAGTTTAAAAACGGCAACATTGAGGTTCAAGACGTAGACCACAAGATTGCCTTTGACATTGAGTGTGTTCGCATTGTGGTGACAGCCAGCCAGAAGGAATGGATTATTATTCGAAGTATAAGTTTATGGACTACACAGCCACCGAGCCAATGAGGACTACACACACACACAGACTCTTAGTATGTCGTAGAGGCAAATCTTTTTAATATTGTTTAGTAATGTATGTATTTCCAGGTTTATTTATTCATTTTGTAAGTATTTGTTGATACTCATTTTGATTGCCAAATTGATCTATACTTTTTTATACCTGCAAGTTGTGACTTAAGTGTTGCATCTCCACAGTCTCATTCTCCAGGACTGTTTAACGGACCTCAGAGTAGTCATTGACATTCGTCAGCATTATCTAAGGGTTTTTTCATACCAGTTTTTGATAGTTACCATTAACATATGGCTGGGTGACCATTCAGTGTTTTTTTTAAGCTATTTAAGTCATGATTATTACAAGTTCCCATGGAGTGATGCAGTAATGACTCCTTCAAACACAAATATAAAGGCCTGCTCACATGGCGAAGGTTTCAAGTGAAAACACAAAACTTTGGTTGCATTTTGGGGTCAGATTTGGGCGTGTAACAGTACACACAAGTCACGGTTTGGTACATACCTCAGGGTGGGGCTCACGGTTCGGTATGAGATGGTACCACGGGAAAAAAGCAAAACGTCAGACATGTATGAGACGAGTTTGTTTTTTTCATTTATGATTGAAGAGAGCACTCAAATATTTTTAATACTCAGTCAGAAGGATTCTCGTATACCGTGACGCCCATACCGAGATGGCCATACTGTGATGGCCATACCGTGACGGTAAAAGTACAAGTCTTTGAAAATGACCCCGATTTGTGTCATTTTTTTTTCAAAATCTCGGGCTGCATCGTTGTGTCAATGGGTGAATTCCTGACCTTCTGGAAACGCTGCCGAAACACTGCTACTGCACATGCACACCACGAACATAGTAAACAGCTCTTCTGCACATGTGCGAGTCGATGGACAATAACAACAATGTTTTCCTCCGGAGTGTCGTGACTCCCAGTCCATAACCTCCTGGGACTTGGTAGTTTTAGACGTGAATCATCATAGTAACAAACCAAAATTGTTGTCTGTTCATACGAATATCCACATACTTGCTATTGTTATTGTTACTAAAACACCCAAGAGCGCCAACTCGTGGACTGGCATGCTAATGACATCACTTTCAGTGTTTTTGCCGTTGCCGTGTAAACAGACATCGCTTTCAGATCTGACACAAATTTGCGAAAACAATCCGTTTTCACTTGAAACGTCGTGTAAACGAGGCCTGTTAGTATTTTTGCTCATATTCCTTCATCAACAGACGTTTTTAACGGGTTTCTGCTTGGATGCGCAGATTGCATTACAAAGAAATCAAGGAAGTTGACCCTGACAATCACACTCCTTCTCTTCACTTGGCTCGTATTCATTTCTACTCTAACATGAGTTGAGACATATAAGTTATCTACCTAAATCTAACAAAAATGTGAGTATCATAAAAAAAAATTTGGTAATAAAGGTGGTTGCTAAAAAGTAGCTAATTGGAAACAAATATAGCACAGTCGGCAAGTATTTTCATTGTATTTTCAATTCATTTTATGAGTTTGAAGATTCCGGAGTGTACAATATGTTTCATACTGTGCTAACATGAGTTCAAACATCTGTGTTGTCGTTTGTAAGCAACATTAACTTTTTGTTACGTCCCATTGCAGCTTTGCTTCAGCAATCGACAAGTATTTCTTGCATTCTCACTTCAACCTACTGATTTGAAGATTTAGGAGTGTACATTGTGTATGGTACCATGAGTTCAGGGGTTTTTTTGTGTTTTGACGGCCCCCATTAGCTTTTTACATCATCTCATTGCAGCATTAGTGTTCAAGTCTGAAGGTGGTCTAACCGATCAAAGAATTGTTTTGTGTGTTTTTAAATGTGGTTCTTAACTACAAGTTTTTTTTTATCTTCAAGTCACAACCCAAAAATACAAATTAGCCTTTTCTTTATTTGCACAATATAATAATTTGATACAGAATTACAAGAAATATAACCAAACAGTGCAGCAGAGGAAAGGAGCTCAATGGGCTTATATGAAATCCTTCCCATAAATTCATTGAACATTCCAGAATTTAAAATAAAATTACAAGGATCAATGAACAAGTAGAGTCGCAACACGTCAACTCAGAATCAGTGAGACACTAAAAGGGGCCAAAGTGAAAAACATTTCTAATGTTCTGTTCACTAACTTGCAGAGTTTTACACTATTGATGATGTTTTGTTGCAATAATAATCCACATTTTTTCTTATTTCCCAGGTAAATTAGCATTCAGCAAACAAATTAAATCCCGTCTACAACTAATCATCCTTTATATTAAACCACATTAGTTCCTAAACATGCTGCTGTTATACCACTGGTGATAGCCAGTTAACCCGTTACAACAATAAAATGTTTTGCACTGTAATGTTTGTTCACAAACAGCAACTACTTTTGTCTTGTTTGTTTTTGGTGGGGGTTTATTGAGGTTCAGGTGGAAAATTGTGAACAATAATGTGACATCATAAGTCTTTTAAGGTTCCGTCTAACTAGACATTGTTTAGACGGGATTCATTCACATATTTTCTAATCATTCAAAAGCAATGAGATTAATAAATAAGAAGGTCAAAACTTTTGCTTCACACTATTAATTGGGCTGTTGATTATAAAGAAAGAAAAAAGAATCATGTCCTTTCTTGAAGATTAAGGTCATTGATGCATGATTATGCGAACATTTCACCGATCCACGGCGTGCGAAGACATTAATTCACATTCATCGCCCAGCCCAACAATGACCACACAAGCCATTCGTGGATGATGAAAGTGATAATTACTCGTGAATGTTTTTGAAAGCTCCTCACAAAGGTGCTTCGAGTGAGTAATGAACCTAAATCTCGGTCTGGGAACAAAGTACTGCTGATTAACTGCAGGTTTGTTTTTACTAATTATTAATGGATGAGATAGAAGGTTACCTATTTTCAAGTATGATGTAATATTTGAATGTTCTCCTTAAAAAATGCAGTCCAATTGAAGGCGCTCAGCAATGTTTCATGACCTGCACACGTGTCACCCTGAGGGTTTCTCGAATGGCCCTGAATTATTTTACTCCTTGAAACCCTTTCTAATCCTCAATTTATGCTCAAATTAACCAGCGACATGGCCAAAGGCTTCTGCCCACACTTGGGGATCTGAACCAACAGAGCAGTACCAGTCGGAATGTGTGGCCAGTGTTGAGAACAGAAGCAAATAACAAATGGGGTAAGAGTGGTCATGTGACACCTTGATGTGTTTAACAACCTCACAAACATACTGCCACCTCCAATTGAGCACCTTTCTCAATATCAACATTCGTCCGGCACCTCCATCTGCTGTTCTTCTTGGTCATTGGCCAGCATTTTCATGTTGAACGACACCCTCTGATGGATTGACGCTTTGAAGTGCACGTATCTGTTTTTGTTCTTACATAGTGTGTAAATACACTTTTTAAATGAAAACACAAAGACTTTTTTTCAAATTACATGACAAAGATGGCCGAAGCCACTGGAAATTCAAACTTTGTGAAAAACGCCTCCCAAGGTGGAATTTTTCAAAAATGCTCAGAATCCGTCTGTCTCCAGGGAAACAGGGGGAAACACAACTTTCTATAAATGCTCGTGCTCCATCTCCTTGTAGACGGTGGAAATCACAGCTGTGGTAAAGAGTGTGCGAGTAGATGGACAATCAGAATGGTATTTGCCTCTAGAGTGTCATGACTTGGTAGTTTTATTGTTAGTTTTTTGTTGTGTTTTGTTAGTTTTATATTTGAGTCACTCAAACAATCCAACTTGGTCGTTTGTCCATATGACTTTCCGTGTACGAGCTATTGTTGACGTTAATAGCGTATTGTTCTCTGCGCACGTGTGTGTGTGGTTTCGTAACAAAAACAAACAACAGCTCCCATTAGTTGCCCAATGTGCCAACTACATCATTTTCAGTGTTTCTGCTGTTTCCATGTCAACGGACATTGTTTTCAAAATGTTGCCGTATAAATGTGCAACTTTTCTGCAACGAAAATAGAGAAATGTTGCGATAACGGGGCCTGAGACTTGATCAGAGCCAGGTGTCATTGCTGCCTTGAATATTCTTCATGCCATGTTGCAGACTTTTACCTGTTTTTAGCATCTCCTCCGGGGTTTAATAAGGTACTTGGTTGCGTGAAGCCGGACTGAGTAGTTTAACCAGCACTGTATGTTCTGTCAGGGCTGCTGCCAGGAGAACAATGTTTGTTTTCGCCCATCTTCTCCAAGAGCCTAGATTAGATTGCACGGTGAAGAATGGGCCGGGTCTGCTCTTACGTCTCTCCCTCTCTCTCCTTGTTTCTTTTTTTTTTTTTTCCCAGCACAATTTTCCTCCTAGTAAATTGGTCTGTGTTTGCCTCACTCTCTACACCAGCAAAACAACATCTTCCCTGGAGCTATAGGATCTCAATTCGTTCTTTCCCCACCCCGATGCTGTGCGCTCACAGCTTCGGTGTTTCTGCTCCTTACATGGCTGCCTCTCTGTGATCTTTCGCTCGTCTCGGCTCCGACGTGTCTGTCACTGCTTCGGGGGGGGGGGGGGGAAATCTGCTCTGCTTTCTCCTCTGAAGGTGGTTTTCACTTTCCCCACCTTGCTCTGCGTTGTTAGAGATCCAACGTTTGTCAGATTTAACATCTGATTCGTTGACTCATGATGGTGAGTAATTTAGAGCTTTTCACACTTTCATGTACCAGAGAAAGAAAATGTGTGTAAAATGTAACCAGGAGTAAACTGCAATGCTGTGCAGTTGGCTCAGCACGCACAAATAAGTACAAAATTTCACAGTTACAACATGTAAAATGTTCAAATTGGATTTGATTTGAAAAAGAACTGATGCCTGCAGGAGTGTTGAGATGGGATCTTGGACACTGTGTTGCCTCAGCTTCTTTTTTAACAAGCCCCAGGAAGTATTCGGCGTCTGAATAAACTGAATGTCTCAGCTGGTAAAAACACTTCAACAAACACGAGAAAAAAAATAAATACTGGTTCACGTTTCTGTGTGACCTTTTTTCACCATCGCCCCTGCAGCTCTTGTTATTGCCTCTTTCAGGAATGATTTTTGATCTCTGATATGTTTTATTTATTCCCATCCATATACAGAAGCAGAAGCTTTCAAAATAAAACAATGAGCAGTCTCCAGGTCTGCATTGGTTTTAGGTCTTATAGGGTTAGGATTTCTTTTATGACCGTTGTATTTTGAACAACCATTGTAGGCCAAGTCTTCAGTTCCCCCTTGTGATTTCCATTGGCCCCCCCCCCAACAGTCCTTGATGAGCTTGAGGTTGTTACTGTTATGCAAAGAGAATGTGGTCGTCAGTCCTTCGCTAAAACGACACAAACTGTCGCGAGCAGACTCTGTGGGAACATTCAGGGAGCATTACTGACAGGCGTGCAAGTCGCACATGCCACAGACGTTGGCATCCAAGATTTGCAAAAGCAATTTCATGCTTTGATTTAGTTGGACCTCAGCATCATTCTCTACTTCACCTGAGACCCTCGCGAGTAAGTTGAGAAAGTTTTCTTCTTTTTTTCTGTAAACAATCGAATGCATGCCAGCTCTGCATTCACAGACAATGGTTTTCAGGAGTGCTCCTCCACATTCTTTGAAACATGGAGATCCCAACCATCCAGTATTAGATGTTAGCTTTGTCTACTTCATGTAGAGATTCTCCTGACGTCTCAACCTGATGATATCATATCTGATAAATGGTGAGATTGGCAGGCCGAGTCCAAGGATCGTTGAATCCCCGTCTCAGTTTTTATTTCAGAAAGAGAAATTGTCCTTTCAGGCCTGATAGTGTTGCCCATTTATAGTGAAGATACGTTTGTCTTTCGTTGCTGTTAGCCCAACATTTCAATGTTTGTTACTGGCATCATGTCTGAAAGTGTCAAATTCAGTTAATTACAATATTTAAAAGGTTCCATTGTGTTTTTAATTGACATTTTCCATACCATACTATCACTTTCAAGAATGAGTTATAGCCAACATCCATTAGTTAGCAATAATCTGATTGGTAACTAAAGACTGACTTAACAATGCAATAAAGAGGTAAATGTTTACATACTCCTGACTTTCGGTAGGAGATCGCCGTGGAAGTAGACTGACATTGAGCATGCTGCGACAGTTTTGTGAAGCTTTCTTCTGCAATACAGCCACCTGTTCTTGTGTTTTCCCTCAAGGTCTTGTTCAGTGTTACAGATCGAGACCTTTCGCAGATTGGCTCGTTCCACCGCCTCAAAATCCTTCCGCAGCAAATCCCCCACGTGCTCTCTGAAATCAAATTAGAATGCCCACCACCTCGCTGTGTGGCTTATTGTTTTTCCTCAGCATTTCCCCTAGAATGCCACTATTCATTGTAGTGAATGATTCCATGACCTGCACGGATCAGCTCCTCGGAGAGGGGGCGTCGTCACAATGGACGACGCTCGGAAAACACAATGTGGTGCGGTTCCTGGTCCTTTCTGGTGCCAATTCATCCCAGCATTACCTACTTATGAGCTTTCAACACACAAAGTCACCGCGAGGTAATTAAGTGTTGAGTAAGCATAATGCACAGCTTTGATAAGCCTCATGTCCTAGTAGAGCAAACCGTTTCATGAAAGGTTGATATTTCCAGCGGAGAAATAGCCGTCTGATCTTTAATTGAGGCAAGATTACAACCAAAAGTAGCTGCGCGCTGCAGATTTATAGACAGATTTACATCTTGGGGATAACAACAAAAGCTGCATAAATTCCTCAACTGGATGTCGGCAATCTGCTGCGCACAGCATTCTTTTGCTATTGGCAAGCATATTTAGAAATCTCAATCCATACACAGCCTTGGGTGAAAAGTGTATGCGAGATCTGTTATACATTTAGTACCTTAGAAAAACTGTTGTTTCCTCTCGTCGAGTACTTGTAACTGTCAAGAATCAAACACTAAACTGCATCGACAAGCCCCTGCAAGAAGGAAAGAAGCCGAGGCAGGTACCTATCCCGAGTCAGTTCAAGTATATTGAGTGTGAAAGGGCCAAATCCCCCCAAGCCCTGAGCAAAGTGATGAATGTGAATATGATGTGTGGGTTATTTGAAATGTGAGCCGTCTTCCAAATGGAGCATGTACAAAGTGCATGAACAAAATACTAAACAAAAAAAAAACAAAAAAACATTTGAAATGGATAAAACAACTCAGCTTTTTGTACGTAGGGATCTCTTCAATTATTGTCCAGCTTCTGCTAATGAAATTATACCAAGTTTGTACGTAGAAGCCCTTACCGATACTACCTTACAACGGGTTCAGAGTCGTGTATATTGTCAAGTGGAGCGAGTGTGTGTCAAGATGTCGTTCCTGTGTTTCTCTTACTTTCCATCGTTCTCCAATTGGTACTGTATTGTAAGATGACATATATTTTTTTACACGTATCATTTCAAATGTTGTAATGTATATAATGTATTGGAATTGGGATTAGATTAAACGACATGAATGCCAAACCCTTTGGTCTTTGACTGTGTTGAGCCTTGATTCATATTTTTTTCCTTACAGACACAAGAATGTGGTTCTGACCATATAAAGCTCCACTAAATGCTCCATTTACGCCGAATGGAAAAGTTTCATTGCATTTTGGGTCTGTTCACATGCCAATGGTGCTCAGAGCCACTGAAAATGCAACTTTTTGAAAATGGCATCCAAGTTGAAACTTTTTGACAATGCTTCCACTCTATCTTCGAGGAAACGGGACAAAAAACAAAACTTTTATGAATGTTGTGACTCCCAGTCCATGTTCTCCTGGGACTTGGTCATTTTATAGTTGACAGTTGCCGTAATGACAATCCAACTTAGTCATCCTTCCATATGAATGTCTGTGTTCTCATAGTTCAACCACATTCATACACAGTTTATTGAAATATGCAAGAAATCATTATATATTGTATTCAGGCCATATATTGCCAAATGTGTGTTATTACATAATTAAGTAAAACTGTATTACATTTTGTTAGTGCTGTTAAACAATGTAACATTTGTAATCAGATTAATCACAGGGTTGCTTTGATTAGCCATGATTAAATGTTGTTCATTTTTAAAGTATACAGTTACATGTTATTTTGTGTGAGCAAACAGACTCAAGGAAGAAGGGAAAACATCTGAACTTAATGTGTTGAATTAAAACAGTTCATGTAAATAAAAAGAAGTCTCTTTTTGAGAAAATGTTTCCACATTAGTATTCCTGTTTCTCCTTTTTCAGCAGCTACTAAGACAAACTAACTTGTTGACATTGTCTGAGAGGAGAGCTGACCGCTTCTTATTTACAATGTTGCTGCAGGCAGCCAAGACAGTGAGCAGAATCTAGACGTTTGCCTCACGTTAATGTGGGCTGTAAGTGTTCGGTGAAAAGAAACTCCTTCCTGAAGAATGAGCATAATACTTTATGTCGGTCAATTGTTCATTATTGGGTTTTTTGGCCTTAGAATTTCCCACAGAGCGGGCTAAAGTGGCGTTTGGTTTCGACAATATGGAGTTGGTTCGGTCAGTACTGAAACACCTGCCCATTTGAGCATGCACAATGGTAAAGTACAAAATATACTTTCCACATTGCATGGACACGATTGCAACCATATTACACTCCTTGGTTCACGTCGGTCCGCGTTCTATCACGTAACATAACGATCCCGAAAATATCTCCACTTCTGGTGGCCGGCTCTGAGTCATTCTGCACTGCACATGGGTTAATTAGTTCACATTTTTAATCATATTAATCATGATGATGGATTAATACACATTAATGCAGCTCTGTTTACTACTTAAAACAGTGCAACTACATAATGTTTTTTGTAGAATTATTAAAAATGTTGAGAAACAAATAAATCACATAATAATATGTATAAAAAAATGCGGTTTCAGGATAACTGACATTCAAAGTTGTTTTAAACTTGCGGCGAGAGCAAGCCTGTTTGACTCAGATCTCACTGTAGCCAACAGCGAAAGCCATACATTATTCATTTCAATATTCATATGCTTTCTGCTCTTTTTGCAAACTGCATGATTAATGAAGGTGTGGGAATTACGCTTGGGGGGGGTAGTGTTCTGTTTAAAGCTTCTTGCTCTTTGTGTGTTTGTTGGGGGGGTCATGGATTTTCCTCGAGAGCAGAAAAAAACAGTTTCAAAGGAGACAACTGTGTTGATAAAGCAGTTCATGCACATTATGCAGTGTGTTGGTTTCCTTCTGAATGCCAGTACATGTGGACTTTTGGGGAGAGTTATTGTTTGATTAAACCAGAGCAAAAACCTACATCAATGTGCCAGGACTCTGGATGTTTGAAAGGTTTTTGCATTTCAAATGAGAATATGTCAGGGGTGTCATATGAAAGGTCCACAGCCCAAAGCCAGCTGAGCACTGGCTCCAATCCGGCCTGCGAGATGATGATGGAACTCTTTCAAAAGACAGTAGCAGTAATTTTCCAAATAAAATAAGTGTTGTTCCCAATTACTCCACTGTTTTGGCAAAAAGAAACAGATGTATCACTCAAACTCTGAACTTAAGCCTCGGTAGTAGAAGGTAATTGCAAGCAATACTGAATTAAATCTGTACGGTGACAGCAAGTTGGTGAAAACACACCAGGCTATTGCCAAGATGTTGGTGTAGCAGAATACTTTTGTGAAAGAAATTAGAGTTGCTTTACCCTAAAAATCCAAGTTGGGAAGTTGTATGGGAAGTTTAGACCATCCATCCATCCATCCATCCATCCATCCATCCATCCATCCATCCATCCATCCATACAAATGTCAGTGTACTTGCTATTGTTTGTAGGGTTTGTAGAGACTTGTAATGTTTACAGAATATTGTTCTTCATGCAGAGGTGTATGTGGTCTAGTTCCTGTAGTGGCCCTACAGGAAAACTACATCAATTTCAAAATGTTGTTGTGACACAACACTATTCTTAAACAACAATTCTTAAACAATGCAAAAGAAAAACCCCTGTATTTTTACAAAAGGTCATGTGAATGGGTCGCGAACACTGACATGCTTTTGTTTGTGGCGCCGTTATCTGAACTGTATGAGATTGTATCAGTTTTGAGGATAGCAGCTCTGTTTTTTCTTGGCATCAATTCTCTCGTTGTTGTTTGAAATCATGCATCAATAGTGTTTATTCTTTGTTGTGGTACTTTTTTTTACTTGCTGAGCCCATTTGGGATCACATTTGGCTATATAGCAAATAGAATTCACTCCCAGTGATCCTCATTTAACTAATAGGATACTTTAATATACCTACACATGCACTGATTATGCTCTTCAAAAAGATGGAAAGGGAACCAAAAACAAATCAACCTATAGCTGATTTTTTTTTTAAATCAGACTTATTCCTATGATAATTTAATGGAAATACAATTGCAAGATCTTCAAACAGACTGACAGACAAAAATATCAACTTTTAATAAAAGGAATTATGAATGACTCCTTTTAAGCTGTAACATTCCTCCTTGGTTTCAAAGGTTTTGTGAAGCTGAGAGAGTTTGGGAATTCTCTCATACCATAGAGAAGTACATAATCTATTAATTGAATAGAGTGGGAATTTATAGTGTTGTGCTAATTTCCATTGACAATTTGATGTTTAAATAATGACAAGTAATTCCAACAGTGAGGATATATTATGCAAACATCTCCTTAAAAGGACAAATGGGTGTTAACCAAGATGCAGATAATGTATCAGTACATCGAATGATGGATATGAGGGATATGGCACTTATTAAATGATGGTCTCTTTTAGTGACAGTGCAGCCTTGGTAGTACCTACGAGAATGTGAGCCAGTACCTTGAAACTCATCCAGTGGGCGAGCTTATACGACAATCCCCACACCTGAGAAACTACATCATGAAGGGGACCAGAGAGGCAGGTAAAAAAAACAATATCCCACATAACAAGGCCCGCACTGTGCACAGCCGGGGCTGTCGGCCAATCAATTGCCTCAGTTGCTATGGTACTGCCAGCACGTACCTGCATGAGAGTGTTGGGTGGGGGGGGGGGTCCACATGATAGCAGGCTGATATAGATGAGCCGATTTCCACATTTGCCTTTTGATCCGCCCTGCTCCTGTGTCTCTGGGAATCCGCCTCTGTGGAGGGATTTTTAATTCCATCCCACATCTGCTATCCGCCTATTAAGCTGCAGCAGTGTGTGCAGCAAATCAAAAGAACAATGGACACGGCCTGTTTGATTTTCTTTTTTTTTTTTTTCTTGGCTGCTTCTTCTCTCAAGGTGCAGAAGCAATATGTTGTCAAGCACACACAGGTGCAACATCAAAGATTGTCAATAGCTTTCAATTGAGTCTATTTTGTGTGCTGCGAGCGATCGCAGGCCCACTCGGGGAAGGTGCTGAGGGGGAGGAGGAGGAGGGGAGGATGGCCAGCTGAAATACTGCTGGAGACATGAAAGACGGGTCGAAGAAGCAGGAAAGACTGACGAACAAGCAAACAGGGGAAGCGCAGGGATGTGAAAGTGTTGGAGATGAAGCAGGGCTGAGGGCAGGTAAACACAAAACCCCGGCACGCAATGATGAATGGGTCGTGATAGCCTGGCGAGCGACCATGTGATTGTGTGTCTGCCGGTGATGGAGGGGCCGCTCGGTGTTCAGGTGCTCTCGGGTTGATGAGGAGCCAGTTCCATCGGATGGCAACAAGCCTGAGCCAGCAGAGATGTTGAAGCAGCTTCATGATGGGAAAAGAAAGGGGGAGGCATCCTTACCTGCCAAAACAGGGAAGAAAATGGCTGAGGGTGAGGATGAAACCACATCAAGCACTCAATCATCATTTGATACCAGATGGTGGCAAAGCAGAGCTCTATAAAGTGGAGTCCACACGGGGCCAACATGAGCCTATTTTCGAGTAAAAAAAAAAAAAAAAAAAGATGAAGAAGAAGAAGAAGCACAGCCTCACAAAACTATAAGCAATAAGCAACAGGGTTGGCGCTCCAGGGGCGACCAGACGAGCACAGGCCTCCTCTGAAATCTGATGGGAAACACCACAGGTGATTGACGGGCAACATTGTGTTGAATGATACAGAGTAAACGTCTAAACAAGTAGACAAGTGGCTGATTGAACACATCAATATGAAGTAAGGCCCTGTGTATATTCCATTTTAGAATTTTCAGGATTTTTTTTTTTTTCCAATGCAGCAACCACTTATCATCACAAGCTTCAAACACTGACCTTCAATTGTGTTTTCTGCACACAGATATCAAACCTCTCTGAATAGTTTGATGGTATTCTGGTTTGGTCTTTGCAAGGCGTCGTTTTCACATTTGAAGTATATCTGATGGATTTTACATTATTGTTTCAGAAAGGTTTTGTGTTTAGACTCTGTTAACATGAAAAGGGCAACAAGGTAAAAAATGACTTAGCCAGGGCCAGAGTGGGACTCATTTACAACCCTGGAGTTTCATACCTCAGACCGGCCCACTTTAGACCACGACCTATTCAAATCATGTCATTATAATCTTGCATGTCAAGTTTATAGCACTGTTCTGTAAAGCCTTGTAATTCAGGATATACATTTCAAATACGTGCTAAAAGATATTCAAACCTTAAAAATGAAACAAAAACTTAAAATATTAGATTCAAAATATAGAATTAAAACATGAACTTTCTTATAACACTAGCATCTTCTCCTTCTTCTTCCTGCTCTTAACCAAGGCAGACGCTTCTTTTCCCTCTCCCTCTGTCCTGCTTGCTGCTCTTTGTCTTGTCTTGTATTTGTCAGAATCTAGTCGGAGCCTCTCTCTACACCTCTATCCAAACTGAAATTATGGATTTGATCAGCTGGTCTCTCAGCGCAATCGACCAAATCTTTTCGACAAAAAGAACGGGCAAAGGGGAGCCTGCCTGTCCAGATGCAACGTTTGCTGCCAGACACACTTTGGACTCCCGGAGCATCATGTGTCTGTCCATTCTTTTCATTGAAGACGTGGAAGACGTCTACATAATTGGATTTATGATGACAGGTAAGCTGCTGAATGGAGCTGGCAGTTTTCTCATCTATCGCAAAGTTGGGACGACGCAGGCAGCCATTTTGGGAAGGCTGCCAGGCATCACTGGTGCACTGTGCAGAACTCCTCACTCTTGCCATAAACGAACTCAAAAGATGCGACTTTGAACGTCCACGTGGGATGGAATCCAACTGGAGAAGCTGGCAACTCGACTCGAAGGTTGACAACTCGGCTGGAAGCTAAGGGCAACCATGTTGGACTCACTGCAGAGGACCGAGTACTCAAGGCTGAGAGAATTTGTACTCGGCCTGATCAAAAACAACTGTTATCAGAATTGACTTCCCAGCCAGCCAGCTGCCTTGGCTGGTTTGTTTATCAACATTCTCCTCAATGCTTGGGTCGAAGGACGCTCCGTCCCTCCTCCGATCTTCTCACCCTGTTCAACCCGGAACCTTGTTTTCTGAATCACAACTAATCGAGGCTGCCTCACGTCATCCTGGCCTGTACAGAAGGGAAGGACGAGGCTTAATCTCACCGTCTTCCTTGGCTCCTTTCTCACCCCCTCCTCCTCACGAAGTGGCAGCATAGAGACGTAGCAACACGCCATCACGTGGCTGTGTCCACGTCCGCCAGCAGCTGGCTTCAACCCCCCCACACACACACACACCTGCCCGTGCCACATATGCTCTTGTTATGTTGTTATGTTTTGTTATGTGTTGTCGTATTGTGCTATATGTGCTGAGGACTTTTTTTCCCTATCCCCACACTCTGCCCCCTACTTGGGGGGGCATAGTTCGGGACCTGCTCTGTTTTTTTTTCTCCTCTCCCTACCTCCTGTTTTTACCCTTTTTTCCCCACCATAAATTTCTCTGTTTGTGAGATGAATAAAGAGATCATTCATTCATTCATTCATTCATTCATTCATTCATTCATTCATTCATTCATTCATTCATTCGTTCATTCATTCATTTGTTTCACAAAGAACCCCTAAAACATTAATAAGTGCCTGAGCAATGCACTGGTCTATGCTACTTTGTTTATGACATATCTTTGTCCACAGACGTGAGGATTCCTTCCTCAGTGCCCATGAGCAGGAATGCCTCAAGTTTCTTCTGGGTCAAAGTGCTCCTGAGTCCGTTTTTAATCAAATGGACTGTTGAGAAACTTTTCATATATTGGAAGTAATGCTTGATTGTTCACACACTAGAATGGCTCACCTGTTCCTTCATACTGACGGGATCAATCCCCTTGTCACCGCTGGCTCTGCTTCTCACATCAAATCACTTTTTACAAATGCTCTAAATTCTCAGCACAAATCTCCCCTTTTCACAAAATCTTCTGATCAGTTCAGGTCAGTTTCATTAATGTGGTGCTGAATCATTGAGCATCTCAGGGCATTTCTCATATGGAGCAGGTCTCCATCCTACTCTTCATTATATTGAATCTAATAATATCACCTATCCTGCGATCAGTCCTGCTTGGAACTGCTGGATCTGGTTTCTGAGGAGCCAAAAGACAAAGTTTCTCAGTAATGTGGAGTTGCATCATATTATTATTCAAATTATATAATTTTTTGTTATTTGCCACAACGCCACATAATTCGTTGACTTGATAATTAAATTGAACGGTGGCAAACTTAAACATCTTACCCATTCCAATCGTCATTTGTTGTTTCAAACTGTGAGATTGTTTTACAAAAACAATCTCAAAAATCCGAAAAAGTTGCCAAAAGTTGCACATTTTGTTTCATCTGTTTCCAGAGCTTTCCTCTTTTTTTTAATTCGCGCCTTCTCTGCTCCACCTTGTTTTTTCTATCCATCTTTCAAACACCACTGAACGACTGAATGGACGTGTTCCGTCACCAGGTTGCTTCTGCAAAAAAGAGAAGCTGCCAGTGGCAAACTTTAAATAAAATTAATTAAAAGTTTTTTTTGTTTTTAAATGGCCCTCGCAGCCCAAACATCAGACCGGCCCACCGGGAATTGTCCCGGTCCTCCCCAATAGCCACGCCAGGCCTGGACGTACTTAACACACCAGGCCATGAGCTGGCGCTTTTGTTTGCTATTGTAATGAAATGACACTCATGCACAGAGAACAATACACTGCAAACATTAACAATGGAGAGTTCACGGCTTCCGGTTTGGCGACGAGATGGAGTAGTCGCATATTTCCAGGCTCCCACTAAATTCAATAATACTATTCTTTACAGCTCGACTGAGAGCACTAACTGCCGCTGACACTGCTGCTGACTTTGAATAATACTATTAACTCCTCGCGCTGAACAGGAATATGTCTAGCAGAGCCAAGAAAGAGGAGCAAAAAAAGGAGGATCCGGCTGCGAGCGCCATTATGGCTATGCTAACAACGATGCTAGCGGACCATAAGACGTCTCTTTCATCGGAATTTAACACCGCCTTTTCCAAACTGGAGAAGAAACTAGACAACATTCAGACCACACTTCTGGATCACCAGAAGCGTCTCTCCTCGCTGGAACTATCCGCCGACACGACAAGTCAAGACGTGCTCGCCATGGATACCAAGCTAACTTCCGTAGCTGAGGAAAATGCTAGGCTAAAAGTGAAACTTATAGATCTAGAAAGTAGAAGCCGCCGGAACAACATACGAATTGTTGGCTTACCCGAAAACATCGAAGGTCCACACCCAACAACATTCTTCTCTCAACTCCTGGTCGAGGTTTTTGGTGAACCTACGCTGACGTCGGCCCCGGAGCTGGACCGTGCTCACCGCTCGCTAACAGCTAAGCCAGGCCCCGGTGAGAGGCCTCGAGCCGTCGTGATTTGCTTCCACAGGTTCCAGATGAGGGAGCTGGTGGTGCGGGAAGCTCGGAAACTTAGAGGCAAACTGAAATACAAGGACTCCCCGATCCACATTTTTGAAGACTACTGCCCTGAAGTTCTGGAACAGCGGGCCGTGTACCGAGACGTTATGAGGGAGCTCTACAACCTCGGCCTCAGACCAGCCCTCCATTACCCGGCTAAGCTAATGGTTACGACGAAGGATGGAAAGAGACGGCGGCTTACATCTCTTGAAGATGCCCAGGACTTTGTTAGGTCCCAGAAGCGCAGCCAAGGTGCCACAAATGACTAAAATCGTTTGAAAGGGCTTTAATGTGAAATATGCTTGCTACATAATGCACAGTTACATTGCACTAGCTTGGCCCATTATGGCAGCGCTTATGGGCCAAAGCCCGGTTATTGGCCTTATTAATCAGCATACGGACTGATAGAAGCATTTGACATTGTGTTGACTGTTTTATTGGGGGCTTTCTTTACCTTTCTTCTTCTTCCCCAGGTTCATGAGGATTGTGTTTTACCATGTTTAGCTGTGGTTATATGGGGTCGGCTTGAAGTTTGATTATAAATATTACATTTGTTTTAAGCATACATGTGTATATATATATATATATATATATTTTTTTTTTTTTTTTTCTCTCCTCTGGATCTTCGAAGTTCTTTGAGCATTCTACATTTTACGTTAACTTAATGAGTGTTAGTTGCAGTTTTGTACCACCTTAAAATGATCTGGCTCAGTTTGAGCTGAACTGTTCTTAAGGGATGGAAATACCGGAAGCCAAAATGGATATTTCCATGCAGGCGCAAGGACAGCGTACTGCGGTGAAAAGGACACTAAAAGTTCAGTTTCGACATTGGGGTTTTCAGGTTTTGGGACCATGGTTTTGTAAGGGGTTGCCAGGTTTGATTTACCTGGCATTGCTGCCTATTGTTTTTGTGTGTGTGTGTCAGAGAGAGAATGTTGTGTTTTTATGTTTGTGTTTTTGGTTTGCTTGTTTCCTTGTTTTCTTCTATCATGCTTCTGTTCTCCCCCTCCCGTTACTAGTACTCTCTGCAGTTTCCAACAGCCACTCACCGGTCCTCCATCTGGTCTGCTTGTACACACCAGCCCGCTCTGCTCTCCTAATTGGATGTGGTGAGATATGACCAGAACCAGTAATGCACTTAGATTTATTTCATGGAATGTGAGAGGTGCGGGAAATGTTACCAAAAATGATAGGATTCTGACCCATCTTCAACATCTTAGAGGAGATATATTTTTCCTTCAGGAGACCCACCTTCGCAACAGAGAGGTTTCGCGACTAAAAAGGGGTTGGATTGGCCATATCTTCCACTCAAAATTCAACGAAAGGGCCAGGGGCACTGCTATCCTTATTCGTAAAAACATTCCATTTGAGCTCGGCAAAACTGTAGCGGACCCAGCTGGCCGTTATGTTATTGTCTCCGGCAAGCTGTATGATACCTTGGTTATATTCGCTTGCGTCTATGGCCCCAATTGGGATGACAGCTCGTTCGTGACAAAATTATTCACTTCCTTTCCCAATATTGACAACCATTACATCATTATGGGCGGGGATTTTAACCTTGTACAAGACCCTATACTGGACCGCTCATCTAATAAATTGCTTCCCTTATCCAATTCAGCTAAAACATTAGATACCTTCACCAAACAGTTGGGGCTTATAGACCCTTGGAGACATACCTCTCCTACAACTAAACAGTTTTCCTATTTCTCCCATATACATCGCACTTACACTCGCATAGACTTTTTTCTCCTTGACAATAGATTACTCTCCAAAATTGATTCATGTAACTATCATAGCATCGTAATCTCAGATCACGCTCCCACATCAGTTGATATTAATATGTACACTCAAATCAGACCCTTTAAACAATGGCGATTCAACTCCACTCTACTGGCAGAAGAACAATACAAGCATTTCGTACATGATCAAATAAAAATTTTCTTTGAACTAAACGACTCACCAGAAATAAGCAGAGCAATATTATGGGAAGCATCTAAAGCTTATATGAGAGGTCAACTTATATCCTTTGTTTCAAACCAAAATAAAACAGAAACCACTCGCATTGCTGAGTTGCTCCGAAGGATTAAAGATTTGGATGATAGGTACGCTTCCAATCCAGACCCAACCTTGTATAAAGATCGCCTTGGCTTACAAACAGAGTTTGACCTCATGTCTGTTAACAGAGCAAAATTACAAATACTCAAATCGAGACAATGCTTTTTTGAATCTGGGGAAAAAGCTGGGAAGCTTTTAGCCCACCGTATCCGGGAGGAAGCATCCTCCAGGCTTATTCCATCTATCCGATCTAATACGGGAGAACTACTCACTGATCCAACCAAGATTAACGAAACATTTGCTGCATTCTATACTACACTTTATACCTCAGACTGCCCCCCTCCTTCAAATGAACTGTTTGGTGATATGCCCTTTCCTCAAGTGGAACCTGAGGTTGCGAGGGGCTTGGGTCAACCCATTACTGTTGCTGAAGTCACAGAAGCCATTAAATCATTGCAAAGCAGTAAATCACCTGGCCCGGATGGCTTCAGTGCAGAGTATTTTAAGACTTTTTCCAATGCTCTTGCTCCAGCTCTAAGAGACATGTATAATGAGGCATTTTTAAACCGCCGTCTCCCAGAATCCTTATCAAAGGCCACTATTTCTCTTATCCTGAAAAAAGAGAAGGATCCCTTGCTCTGCAGCAGTTATAGACCAATTTCACTCCTAAATGTAGACCTAAAAATTCTCTCCAAGGTGCTCGCTCTCCGGCTCCAGCGGGTGATGTCTTCCATCATCTCGCTGGACCAAACAGGTTTTATGTCTGGTCGGCAGTCCTCACATAATACTCGGCGCCTTTTGAATATCATCCATTCACCAAATCCCATGATGCCAGAAGTGGTGGTATCTCTTGATGCGGAGAAAGCCTTCGACCGGGTTGAATGGGAGTATTTATTTACGGTAATGGGTCGGTTCGGTCTTAGTAAAGATTTTATTCTCTGGGTTAAACTCTTATATTCGTCCCCAGTGGCTTTAGTGCGTACGAATAACACATTATCTCCCCCCATCTCTCTTAAAAGAGGCACTAGACAGGGATGCCCGCTGTCACCACTCCTGTTCGCTATCGCGATAGAACCCCTTGCTCTTTGGCTGCGTGCAGAAGAGGGCTTTCAAGGTATTACCAGATTGAATACTCAACACAAAACCTCGCTTTATGCAGATGATCTGCTCTTGTATATTTCAGACCCTGTTACCTCTCTCCCTGTGATTATCGACATTTTGGAGCGGTTTGGCATGTATTCTGGCTACAAAGTTAATTATCAAAAAAGTGAACTGTTTCCGGTCAATGCATTAGCTAAACAGCTCCCACGTTCTCTAACATCATTTAAATGGGCAGACAACGGGATCCGCTACCTGGGAATTTTTGTCACTCCTAATATGTCTGACATGCTCCGGGCAAATTTTTTACCTTTAATTGAAAAGATAGAGAAGGATTTTGCCCGTTGGTCTGTCTTACCTCTATCTCTCGCTGGTCGGGTTAACTTGATCAAGATGATCACCCTTCCTAAACTTCTCTACCTTTTTCAACATGTCCCCATATTTATCACAAAATCATTTTTCGATAAATTAGATAAATCAATTTCCAAATTCCTATGGGGAACTAAACCGGCTCGAATACGCAAATCAATTCTACAATCCCCTAAATGTGAGGGAGGGCTTGCCCTCCCCAATTTTAGGCATTATTATTGGGCAGCTAACATACAGAAACTTCTATATTGGATGGTTGGAGGCTCTGAGCCCCTCCCAGCTTGGGTGCATCTTGAGACTGCAACCCCACACTTTTCACTACGTTCTGCCCTATGCTCATCACTCACTCTTCCTTTAAAACCTGTAGGTACTAGCCCCATTGCATCGATCTCCATGCGAATATGGAACCAGCTCAGGAAGTGTTTGGTCTTGCAGGGCCCCTCCATACTAAGCCCACTACTGAAAAACCACTTATTCAAACCTTCTTGTACTGACCCCGCATTTGCAATTTGGCATGATCGTGGTATTATTGCCGTGAAAGACCTCTATAAAGATGGCATCTTTTTATCCTTCGCTGAACTGTCTTCTAAATATGACTTACCGAACTCCCACCTTTTTCGTTTTTTCCAGGCGAGAGATTTTGTAAAGAAGCAGTTCCCACACTTCCCAAATCGCCCTCCGGAAACTTTGATCGACACTTTGCTATCGATGGGCCCCAATCACAAAAAGTGCATCTCCGTACTATACACCTCCTTACGTTCAATTGCCCCAAACCCCTTATCATTAATTCGAGCTTCATGGGAGAGTGATTTAAATATGAATATAACAGAGCAACATTGGAACTCCGCCCTGAAGTTGGTCCATTCCTCCTCGATATGCGCCCGCCATAGCCTCATCCAATGCAAAATCCTCCACAAAGTTCACTATACCAATTCAAGACTATCTAAAATCTATCCCTCTGTTAGCAATATCTGCACTCGATGTAAACAATCTCCTGCTGATCATATTCATATGTTCTGGTCTTGTCCTAAGCTATGTTCTTTTTGGGAGAGTATTTTCGACACTATAGGAGGGGCATATGGTCAGACAATTCCTCCTAATCCGTTATCAGCTATATTCGGCCTCTCCCCTGACACCACATTTTCTAAGTCATTAAAACATTCTGTTGCCTTTACGACCTTGTTGGCCAGGCGACTCATTTTGTACAATTGGAAGTTGGCTCAACCCCCATCATATGCTCGTTGGATTAAAGAAGTCCTCTACAATCTAAAATTGGAAAAACTCCGGTTCTCGTTAAAGGGCTCTACTCAAACGTTCCAGAGTTTGTGGAATCCCTTTCTGTTGTACATCAAGTCTCTTGATTTATCCCCAGATCCTGATGAGGAATGATCTCTTCTATTTATTTATATGTTTATTTTATTTATTTATTTATTAAATTTTTCCTCCCCCCCCTTTTTTTTTTTTTTTTTTTTTTTTTTTTTTTTCTTTTTCCCCCCCAATCTTTAATGTCTGTCCTTTACGTGGTATGAGTGTGTGTGCGAATGTCTATGTTTGTATCGTAGGTTTGTGCCATGTGTCCAAGGTTATATGACCTGAGTGGGGTGGGTGGGTGAAGGGTGGGGGGCATGAGGGGCTTTATTATTTTTGAAATGTACCATTTCATTTACATTTGTTTTGAAAAATGTCAATAAAAAGAGTTGGAAAAAAAAAAAAAAAAAAAAAAACAATGGAGAGTTCACGGACATTCACATTGACAGACAACCTTTTTGTTTTATTAACATGAACTGTTAGAATACATTAAGAGCAGCTATATTCCCTTCTGTTTGCGCATCCAAACTAACATGTAATTAATATGCTTTAAAAATGAACGACATTTAATCATGATTAATCAAGGTTAATCTACAGCAACCCTGTGATTAATATGATTAGGAATGTTCAATCATTTAAAAAACTAACGTGAACGTGATGACTGCTGACCTTTCCAGGGTTCAACCTGCCTTTCACCCACAATTGTTAAGATTGTTTTTTTTTGCACACAGTGTTGGTAAATATATTAAAGAAAAGGGATGGATGGGAATAGCCCCTCTTCACAAAGAGACCCCCCCTTAAAAAAAAAAAAAAAAAACAAGCTAATAAATGTATAAAGAAATTGGCTGAAGAAACACATGCACTAATAGAACTCTAACAACCTGATATATAAAGGCCTTGTAGGAGTGTTGTGTCACAAGTTAATGTGAATCGATTGCATTCACTTTGTATGTGTTTAGCATGAGACATGCATTAAGCTTCGTTGAAAGGAGAGCAATCTGCTGGTATTATTTCTGTGTTTCTTTGCTTGAGTTCACCATGGAATGATTGAAGAACACAATAGGCCGTGGTAATCAATCAATAAAAGACATTACATATGGTAGTCCTTGTTATGGCTAAACTTTTAGAAAATACATCATTACAACCCAAACAATAGTATTTTTCATTCATCCTGTGCCTAAAGGAGCATTCACATTCCCCTCTTTGATCTGGACCAGAGTTCTCTTCAGGGAACAAACTGTTTTGTTTCGGCGATGTGACACTCTAAACTGGATCTAACAAGCAAACTTCTGAAAACATGGGTCTCGGTTCGTTTGCAAACGATCTTTCCAGCAGGCAGGGTGAGAGGACGTGATGTAGTGAGCAATGCATTCTGGGTGGTAAACAAAGAAAGCTAACCGCACGAATCAGAAGAAGCAGATGCAGAGAAAAAAAAGTTGGAAAATATCTAGTGGCCAGACGTGGAGTAGTGAAGAAGTAAAGAGGAAGACTCTCATTGATAGCTGGTCTGAAGACTATATATTGCGGTTGTATGTAGTTACCCATTAGCCACGAACTGATAAGCTTAGCCGTCATGGGTTGAAGTGGCAGGACTTCTGTTTTTGGCCCAGGTCAATCAATGAACTGTGTTTCTTCTTTACTTCCTCTCAGCGGTCAGTGTTAGTAGTGGGTGACAGCGCCCCCAACCGGGCACCTAATGTAATTGCGTGATATTTTCCAGTCGGTTTGATCCGGTTCCAAAAGTGCAGCTCAAATGCCATCCGAACCAAATGTAGCTGCCAATACCATCAAATATATATACCGGTAATCGATTGTTTTTGAAGTCAAACTTTAAAAGTTGTAAAAATTGCAACACACTCTTTGAACATGTTTTATTTGTCAGAATTGAGGCTTTAGCAGTGGCACGTGACCAGGGTTGGAAAGGTTACTTGAAAATTGTAATCATACCAGAGTACTTTTAGGTACTTTTGGATTACTTCACCAGCAAACATAAGAAACAAAGACAAGAAAGAATCGAATGTGTCGTCTGCTCAGTGTATTGATACATCTCATACACAACAGATACAAACTACACTTAACAAGTGTTGAACTAAATCAAAACTCGGTAACCAATCAGGTGTCGAACACTGATTTTGTTTTTTAAAGAATCAAAACCACAATACAAATAAAGCTTTCAATTATTCAAGTGTTAGTCCTCAAAACTATTTCTATTCAAGAAAATGTGCTAATCTTTTCAAGAACACTTTCAAAACTCTCTCTCTCTCTCTCTCTCTCTCTCTCTCTCTCTCTCTCTCTCTCTCTCTCTCTCTCTCTCTCTCTCGCTCTCTCTCTCTCTCTCTCTCTCTCTCTCGCCCCGTTTCCTCGTTGGTTTTAATGTTGTTTATTTTCCGGACTAAATATGAATGTTTGATGAGAGGCTGTATCTGGAAGCATGAATCACTGATTGATAATAACTGAACAACCCGCTGGACCTGCTACTTAAAAAAAAAAGGTGATGGCACGTGTCGCCACAATTAATCCCTAAAACATGAGATCCTCTAAACGTAATGAGAATGTCTTCCTACCATCAGCACTAGTACTGGTATTGGCAGGTTACTGACAGGTTATGAGCTAATAAAACTAGTTGACAGAGTCCAGGTGTGTATCAGTGAGAGTGAGCAGGTTTTATTCTACCAGATGTTTCTTCAGGTGAGACTTCGAGTTCCTGGATGTTCACATCACTTTCACTGCTGGGAGGCATCATTGGCATTGTACAGAGAGGTTAAGAGACTTCTCCAACTTTAAAACATAGTGATGAGAGCAACTGGCTGCAGTATCCATGGCAACGCATCAGTGCGGCCAGGTAACAAGTGTTTTGTTACCTGAAAGCGTCAGGAAGTGTTGCAACGCCAGTGGACGGCGCATGCGACAGCTGCATTTCTAGTTTATTCCATCTGGTTTTCTATTGTAATCCTGCTCAGTAATCCCAGTTTTTATCCAATATACCTGTAATGAGATTACACATTTTTTTATGTATTGTATGTATTGTACAGTTACATTTTGTTGGTATCCTAATTAACATAATGCTGTTAAAAGTAGCCCATTACTACCCAACCCCGCACGTGATTCAATTTTGGGTTTTTTTTATAAAGAGAACGGTGTATAACTGCAGGTCACGAGTTTAATTATATGGGTTAAGCTTTACTCCTACTGCACAGATGATCCATTGCAGCGGCGCAGACAACCTTAGAAATTCCTTTCATTTGCTGTCATGATGTTGAACATTAAGCATGAACCAGCCCAGCAGAACACTGTGTGCTTCCCTTTAACAACTCCCATGGCATTTACTGGGCCTTCTTGAGGAGTGGAGATAAAAGGCGCTGCTGGAGCCAGCTTCTGCCTCCGAGTGGATAGTCCCTACGGCGAATGAGAGTTTAATCGCTCCCAATTGCTTTGCCTCACAAAGGTGTGACCCCCACTTCCCCCCATCACCCCCCTACTCCAGCTCCCACCACCACCACCACCACCACCCTTCCATCTGTCTCTCATTGTTGCCAGCAAATAAATCTTGCCTCAGGGAGATGTGCTGCTACTTCTCCTCAGTCTCCTCTTCCCCCTAAAACCCTTCACTCTCGGCTTGGTAAAGCTCACATCCAACTGGGAGTGAGGGGAAAGGAGTAATCAAAACAATTACGCAAGTCCCATTTTGTTTCATGAGAGACTTGTCTTTTTTCATGTGAGTCTTCTTGCCAGAAATGAAACAGGTTGTGTCTGGGGGACTGTTTTGTGGAACATCACACAGGCAGCAGCTGTCACAGTACAAGAAAAGCTTCGGTGGCGTGCTGGCCTCACCAGACGCTTTATCACGTGGCTGTTTCAGTCAGAGATCCGCAACCACATGCACGCAAACAACAGTGTGTGCGTGCGTGAGTGTGTGTGTGTGTGTGTGGGGGGGACTCACAAAATGTTTGATTCAGTAAGAAGTGATGAAAGTCGGAAAGTCAGAGCACTGACATTACATTCATCACAGGAATGAACTATTACTATAAAAAAGTAGTGTAATAGTGTAAAAAGGTGGTGCAAAAGAGCACCTTATCCTTTCAATAAACCTCGATGACTTATACGAGACGAGAACCTTGAAAAAGTTCAGGAAATCTTGACCGACCGCAGCCATCTTCTGTTTTTAGTGTTTCTCTTGTGAGGTTGTCAGTTCAGTTTACCTCCATGCAGAACCAACAGGCACTATGACTCTATAGCTCCACTGACCACTGGACTGTAAATAGAGGTGTCAGTATGCGTATTATTGGGTATCGGGTCTGACACTGCACAAATTACAGTTACTCCTACTCGGAAAAAGATCCCTGATAGAACTCAGCGAGGACTCTGTGGCATTGTCCATCAGCAACGGCCGCCATTTGGAGATTTTTTGATAATAAAGAAAATGACAAAATTAAGACAGACTGTAAATTATGTTTTACCAAAATATCAAGAGGAGATGAAAGTTGTATGTACACACAAACAAATGTACTAAATCAGGAAATTGGAAATCTAAATGAAAAGCACAAATACAAGAACCAATTGGTATTTTCATTTGACTGACCTGGAATGAAGAGCCACATGACGAAGGATATGCAACAGTGGACAGAGATTTAAGTTACCAGAATCCACACAGGAAAAAAAATCAAAAGATTTAAGACCCAGTTTTAGTTGTTGACGTACATCTTTAATACCTTTCTGAAGGAAATGTGTCATTCCACTTATACATGTATTTCAAGCACATCAATTTTGTGGAACATATCCAGTTTGTTGACATCTTAGCAGCCATGGAGACTCCTGAAGATTCTTGAGGCAAGAGTCGGTTTGTACACTCATTCTCATGAGATCTCCATTGGCACTGGAAAAAAATATCTCCTATCCGTTTCACATTTAAGATGTATCTCGTGACTTGATGACTTTTTCTTTGCCTTTTTTTCAGGCTGAATCAGTGAAATGGTGATATTTTCACTGTAGCCATCTTTGATATCCCAGAATCCCATGCGGCAGGTTTCCAAAGATGTCAATTAGCGAAACATAAACATAGCTTAAATTCTGGATTGTTTGTAAATATCTACTTTGCTGTGATCGATTTAGGAAACCGCAGATTTGAAATTTGTGAAAATGAGTGGTGAGGGTCTTGTTTTCATGAATTGGTTTATTCTCTGTGCAGAATTGATATATTCTATGGGAAGTATATTTTATAGAGTTGTTCTTATAGAGTAACTTTAAACAGCATTGCTTTTTTGCTCAGGTACATCCAACACATGTGATTCGCTCCCCGATCCCAACTGGTGCAGAGCTCAAGCAATAGCCTCATCAATGGGATTCACTAAAACACCCTCTGCTTACTTTATCTGGGTTGTTTTTTTGTTTTTTTTTCCCAGAGCTGTAGGCTTAAGGATCCATGCTTGCTGTTGTGGAAAGTGCAAACGTTTTGCTACAAACAAATCCCCCCAGAGTGCATGACTTCAACATGGCCAATGCTTGGTGGTCAATGCAGTGGATGAGTCAGAAAACTAGCTCTTCTACGATTCCATGTGCTGTTCGAAAAAGAAATGTGATCATTTGTTCATTCCAAGTGAACAACCAAGCTTCAGAGACTAATCTGTCCAACACGATGACACAATGTTCAAGACACTTCCTGCTGGCTTATTTATTCATGAGTTCAAAATAATTTGACCAAAGTCTTTGGAGAAAATATTTTCTAACTAAGAACCGTTTCTCCCCAGAAAGCCACAGACTTTAAAATGATCATGATGAAATGATGAAGGTAAATAGACTGGCTGGAACAGCTTCAATCTGATTTTGCTTGATCCAACATATCAACACATCAGGCCCATACTAATGTTGATTGGCCACATATGGCCCTTCAGCTCTTCTGGAGTGGCTCCCTGAAGCTTCCCAAAAGAATTATACATAAATAAATATTTTAGCTTATTTTTACCTTATTTACATGTCAGTCCATACAGACTCTTAACTCTTAGCTAAAAGGGAATGTAAAAATAAAAAGCTAAAGTGGGAAAAATAGTAGAAATTGTCATAAATGGATAAAAACTGTAAAATGAAAATGAGTAGAATTACAAAAAAAAAAAGGCTTCAAAGTGAGTTGGAAATATGCAAAACTGCTTTAAAGAGCTCAAAAACTCAAATGTCAAAATTCTGAAGTAAAAAAAAAAAAAAGGAATGTAAACTTCACAAATGCACATTTTTGTACATATATCAAAAGCATACATGAAACTTTTTAAGCTGTGTTCGGCTAATTTTTCAAATTAAATGTATTTAAGCAACAAAAGAGGCCCGTTTGGTCAAATGTGTGTGGAGAAACACATTTATTGATGTGGATTCATATATAACTGGAAGCCTTGTCTATGTACACAAATATGAAAACCTCCAGCATCTGGGTCACATAAGCCTCTTATTTGCATTATTGTTAATTTCTTTACAAACATTTTGGAGAAAGTTAATAACTTACACAGCAGATTTCACAACAATTATATTCAAAAGACTTTGTAATTTTCTTCCAAAGATAAAACCGATCTTTCTCTATGCCAAGCCTACCTGACAGTTTGCCCCATGTTGAGCCAAACAGCTGAAAAAAGCCAGGCAGTGTCTTGGCAGATCAACAGAGGCTTGACTTTGATGAGACAAAATGAGCTCACCACAAGGATACATTACGCTGCCCGGCCCTCCCGACTGCCCACTGTTCATATCTATCCCCTACAGTAAGGCTCATACTCTCGGGCATGTCGTCTGAAATTGTAAAGGCCTTAATTAAAGATTAATGTCAGGGTTTGTCACATGCGCCACCAAGATAACTCATTTCCCGGGGCGCGTTGCTGAAAAACGCCCGGGCTGGACACCAGATTTTTCAGCTTGAAGAACAAAAGCCCTCAGCACGCTGGCCAACACAATCCCTTTCAGCTGAAGGACAAGCAATAACAGCTCTGCTGCCGTCTTTGCAATGCCACCAGTATGATTGGGAATGGGAGGGTTTGAGTCATTTTAATAATCACAGGCAAGCAAAGTGACACAATCTGTACCAAGCGCCCATCCCTCCAGCACTCCGAACAATTACTGATGCTCATCTGGTGAAGCCCGTTTATAATGTTGGGGGCACGCCACAGAGTCCACGAGATCTGTCGCTGGAGATCAGCTTTTTATTATATTCTTCTCCACAAAGGCCAGATACGGCCGCATGCTACGTGTGCACAAGCAGGGGAGTTCAATCGTGTACGTGCACGTGTGTTCGTGTAAACATGTGTTTCAGCAATTTCCAACCGATGTGGATGTGATGTGACCGAGTGCTGCCAGAAGCACTGCGGCGGAGCTTGTTCAGTTTCACCGCCACCTAGTAATGAATCCTTTGTCTGTCTTCTCCAGGCCATTTCCAGTTTCTCTGACGAGACGAGATCCGCAGACAGTGAGCTGCTAGCATCCACTCCCATGCCGTGTGAGGATAAAGTCTTGTGGAGGTGCCGTGAAAAAAATTGGTGATTTCTGTGCACCACCTCTGTCACATCCTCAAAACTCACATCCCCCCTGAAAAAACCCATGGAAAACCTCCCTCATTTTGTTTTGTTTTTTGTTTTTAATTGTTTTCTGCTGTAAGTTGGCATTATTGTTAATATTGTTTGTAACTAAAATTTGAAAAAGGTCAAATAAAAAGTGATATTAAAAAAACAACAACTCACATCCTCTGCTGTCCAAGTCAGTACATAACACATGAATTCTTACTCATAATTCAAGACCCTGATTTGTCACAAACACAATGTCGACATAATGAAATGTGTTTGGTACCATTGCTCTGAAAACGGGTGTTGACAGCAGTGTGACTGAGACCTTTCCTTGCCGTGGTCATTTGGCTGCAGTGCTACACTACATGTATTTGTGTTTTGATAGCACCAGTTAATTAAAAGGGGGATGTAGAACTTCTTGTAATCATTCTTATAAACTCATATACTTCATTACAATCTCATTCAGTGGAGTTTGACTTCATAATGTTGTTGGGATTTATGGTTGGTAATTAGCATAAATAATTACTGTAAGTAATGGATTACTGAAAGTAATAGATTACTGAAAGTAATTTAGGAAAAATTGGAATTACTAATAAAGTAAACGGTTAGTTACTCACCAGCAACTCCTAGAGTAATTGAGTAATTACTCAAAAGTTAATTAATTATCAAAAATAATTTATTAATAAAAATTATTAATTTGCATAAATTGGTTATTTATCAAATAATAATTAAATCGGGGCACCACCAGCTAAGCTGGAAATAGCTAATACCAAATTTCAGTCTCGTTTGTCAAAAAGGGTTATTTAAGTAAAGTTAATATTTCTGTGTAAATATAACAATGTTAAATAACAAGGAAGGTGTGAGATTCGAGCACAGACTGTTACAAACCAGTGAATTGTCAACAATAAATACACAATGATAACCAAGAATCGATCAATTCAGTTAAAATGCATTTATTAACAAAAAGTATTTATTCAAAAATAATTCATAAATCATTTATTAAAACAACACAATTAAGTAATAAACAATCAAACACGAAGATCTAATCTATTAAACAGCAAACACTATGTACAAAGAAAGAGGGTGTGCGTGGGTGTGTGAGTGTGTATGAGTGAGTGTGTGGAAGCCTGAGTGGGGTGTAATGACCACGAACGTCCACCAGGTGGCGGCAGGCGTTGGAGGGTCAGTGTGTGTGGGTGTAACGACCTCGAACGGACACTAGATGGCGGCAGGCGTCTAGTTCGAGGTAGTAACCGGAACGACCACTAGGGGCGCGGCGGCGCACGGAGGGAGAATGCAATGACTCGACTTGTCCACCGAGTGGCGGTCTTTCAAGAGATTGCAATCACCAACGCGGCCACCAGAGGCGCTTGGTGCACTCTTTCTGGACAGCGTGACGTCACTGTGCTCGTGCACGGCTCGTGAGCCTGCTAGGAGCGCGCCTGGGGGCTCGTGGCTGAGAAATCCCAGGGACAGTGAACTACACACGGTCACAGAAGCGGGTGCAGCAGCGCGCGGCTGCTTTTACGCGATCGTTTATGAGGAGGAGAGGAAAAATGAAAAGGAGGGAGGGAGAAGGGCAGTGGACAGAATTTGTCTAGCTGCACAGTCCCGCGGTGTGTAACTATGGAGCTGTACACACCAGTCCAGAAATGGTCTGTACAGGTTGAGAGAGAGAGCGAGAGAGAGAGAGAGAGAGAGAGAATGTTCGCGTGGATGTAAATCCAACGCGCAGACACAGATTGGTTGGAAACAGGGATCGGCGTCCCTGACTTCAACACAATAATAAACACACAGCAATATTACAGTCACGTTATTCTCATTGCCTGCCCAGACTCTAAGCCTTACTCAGTTTGATGAGGGTGAACGTGCTGCGGCGGCCGGGGAAAGTGCGTTGATTTCCCGGCTGGAGATTGTTTTTCTCTCTGGCGTCCCAGGGAAAACAAGCTCAAATGATCTGTGGACAGGAAAAGTCCACAGGATGATCCGAGGAGGATCAAGCGCTTATTTTGAGGAGGGGGAGAAGAAGCGGCTTCAGGTCTGCAGGCGGGAGGACGGTGCGCTGGCAGCTGCACACTCGGACTCCGGTGAAGAAGAAAAAAAGGAAAAAGGGAAAAGTAGACGTAGTTCCACGGTGGTTGTCGGCTCGTCCGGCCGGGTGTGGAACTCCGGGCCCGGTCAGCGGGCACACGTGGCACTTCGTCTCCGTGCGAAACGGATGCGTCCGTCTTTACGCAGGTTTCAACATTGGAGAGGCAGAAATCACCCCGGCGGGGGTGTTTTATACCTCTTGTTGTGGTTTCGTGTTACCGGTCGGCTCTGGGTCATGTGGACCAATCCTGACGGAGGGCCCGCCCTGGACCTTCCAGCTGGTGAGGGAGCTCTCAGGCTCCCCCTGCCGTTGGCCTCTAGTATTGCACCTTGGAGGGGGGGTGATCCGGGATGAATGGCGAACTTTTCCCATTCTGACCATGTGATCTCTTTGTTCTCAAAACGTGGTCTCCCCTCCCCCTTCCATGAGGTTGAGTGGCCCCAACATCCCCCCTTTGGTCCGAAGAGTGGGATGCGGATCTCAGGCTTTGGAGCAAACCTGGGCCGAAACGTCTATGAGTCTGTGAATGTCCCAATGTCCTGTGAAACACAAGGTCATTTCTGTCCAACAGTTCCTACAGGAGGTTATTGTCCGAGCAGGGCAAGGCTAGTCTGGGCAGGGCAAGGCTAGTCTGGGCAGACCTACTATTCCTGTTCTAACTATCTAAGCATTCATACATTTCATTTCTTACAAGTGCATCACCAGTGAAAATGAAAGAGGTAGGAAAGGGCAGGAAAGTTGAAGAACAGGAGGGAGATGGGTTAGTAGGCAGCTCGAGGACAAGTTTACAAAAGCGGAGGTACCGGATACAAGGAGTAGAGTCTGATCTGTAAACTGTGGATGTGGTTGCACCAGTGAGCAAGTGTCCAAAAGCCACCAGCCATCTGGGGGGTTTTGGTGCACCTGCTCCGGTTTGGAGTGAGAGTGAAGTGTGGTGTGTGGAGGTGCACGTGTGTGTTCCCTTCCAAAACCCAACTTTCACTACAGAGGCTTCAAACTGTACACATTATTTCTGTTAATAATGGCTAAGTTTTGAAGAAATCACAACTCTTGGCTCTGTGGTTTCACAGAGGTTAAAATAGCACTGCCGAGACTGTCAGATGTATCTGTGAAGGTTGTATAACCGTGGTGGTGTTAGTCTTGACAAATTGCTCAACCCGGGTTAGTGGAGCTAAGTAAGGTGGTTCTACCTGTACTGAAGCTGCTAACGGAGGAGCTAATCTCCCTTCGATCTCGTGTGAGATTTCTGACTATACACAGGGGTTATTTCTCCTAAACAATACTTGACTGGTCTAAGGCATGCTAAGTGGTGTTAACAGAGCTGGATATGAGTTTACAGTGACTATATTTCCCTGAATGGTTCAACTCAAGCTTTGTAACTGCTCATGTTGTCTAAGGAGGCAGGGTTAGATTTCTGATGGTGGCAGGGGTTAGTACATGCACCTGCTGGTTAAAATCTGTTCTGCTCCTGGAATGGAGGTTCTCCCCCCTCGCTAGGGGAGGAGTCGACCTTACTCCGAGGGAGTAAATTGATTGAGTGGCTCTGCAGTGCAGGCCGTGACAACACTGACCTCTTCTGGCTGGTCCAGAAGGTGCAGTGTAAGGTCATTTCTCTACCAGTCATTCTTTGGAGGGAGTGGAACCTGTGGAGTGGTGTATGGTGGACCGATTGGTCACCAACACCCGTTGGAGGCTCACGTCTCCATCTGCACCACCGCTGTTGCCATACCGGAGTATGTGGGTGGTGCTGTGGTTGACTCGGTCAACCTGGGAAAATGACTAGGAGTGGTATGGTGAATGGAGGTTGGCCTCCATTACCAAAATGTCGTACAGGGCAACCATGACACTGCGTGTGGCATGTGTGCCTGTCTGAGTCGACCAAAGATGGGAAGCTCCAATGGGTGAACGCTTGGTTCAGAAGGAGGGCAGCAGCCGGAATGGCTGTGTCAAGATGGAGGCTCCCAAGTTGTGACACGTTAGTCGGGCTCTGAGGTTTTGACTGGCGTGAACTCTCCCTGCTGGGGGTTCAGTCCCATCAGCGCCACCTATGAGCCCAATGAATTCAACTTTGGTGTGGCATCCCAAACTATGCTGAGAGCAAGTTTGGTTCACGCTACCAGAAGTTGATAAAGGACGTGTCGTGTCTCGGCTAAATGTTCCTCACAGGTACAGTGACGCATGAGGAAGTCATCCACATAGATGAGATTGCCGTGAGCAGCAATGTTACTCATCATGGTGTGGGGAAGGATGGTAGACACCGATGGTGGGTCTAAGTAGCCGAAGTGGCACCGGTTCCAGGCGGACTGGCGGTTGCCAAAGGAAAAAAAACTAGCTGATACTGGTTAGCGGGGACCACCTCTGTGGTTCCGCGCCGCTTTACCACGTATACAGCTAGAAAGAGTATGTACTGGTGTACAGAAGATTGTGGTGCCTCGAGGTCAGTGGGGACGCACGCCAGGTGGAGGTCTGTGACCCCCCTTTCGTGCGAGACCCGCGCGAAGATCGTGTGATAATCGCGGAAGACCTCAATGGATGCATCTCCTCGCTTCTGCTGTGTAAAGCGCTAGCTTTAGCAGGGTGTGGCTCGGTCTTTGACTCGAAACCTGAATAAGGTTCTTCTGGTACAGACGCGGTCTGTTTCCCTGAAGTGTCTGTATTCTCTGGTTGAGTCATCGGAGCGTGCACAACCAGGTCACCTTCAGTGCTCGGTTTTGTTCCATGGAGAACCTGTTCAAGGTTAACATGGTGAGCGCTGGTGATGGTTTTGGTTGTGGGAATGAGGAGAGCGGTGTCATGCGTGTCGTCACGGGTGGGGGACGATAGCAGGTTGTCAGTGAGAGGCACCATCAGTTCAAGATTGTAAAATGAACTGTCAGTTGACATCTCTAAAGGTGGAAATGAGGTCACTTTAGTCTGACCGTGTGTCAGATTGTGGACCTGCGGGTTGGCTGAACGATTGTTCAGCTCCAGAAGAGATGTGTCACAGATCACCGGGTCGGGATCTGGACAGCGAGTCGAGGAGGCACATGAACCAGGGACCTTGGTTAAGGTCTGAAGTGACCATGCTGAAAGTGAGCGGTGGCTCGGAACTTTAAGCAGGCCGGCGTCGGTGGCCGATCTCTCGGACCAGCGCGCCAAAGGTGCCTCCGGAACCGAGGTTCCATCCATGTGTGCACCCCCCACGGTGTGGTGGGCGTGCAAAGAAGTACTCATGTACAAAGAAGAACTCACGTCCTTCAGTGACAAGAGTAAAGAGTGGTGTGCTTGAACTGGGTCTCGGCTCGTCACCTGCGGCGGATGCTGACTGTCAGGGAGCCCTGAAGTGGATTGGCTGGGGTCAAACTCTGGGAGAGACCCAAGGATTGGTAGGGGACCTCTAGACTGGATGGCATCGACTCTGCTGTTGAAAGCTTGGTGGCCTGGTTCAGGGCCAAGGGGAGTCGGGCTGGTGACTTGAGACCAAAGGCGCCATTGGTTGCAGTCCATCAGCACAGCCAGTCGGTTTAAGAGGTCCTGACCAATAAGCAGTTCCTCTGTGTTCAGGTCAGTGACATAGATGGGATGTGTCACCGACATGTCCTGGAAAGTTATGTCGACCCAGACACGTTTAGTGATGGGAGAAGAGTCCTGAGTGAAGCTTCTGAGGTTTATGCTACACTCTTCCACCTGAAGTGGCTTTCCTAGGGCACGCATGGTTCTAGCAACCTGCGTGAAGGTGGCTGAACACATGAGGGTGATTTCTGACCCAGAATCAAGCAGGGCGAGGGTGTCTACACCCCCTGCCATCACTGAAGTGTATACGCAGTTGGCATTGCCATTGCGTACAAGATCACCCAAGAATGTCAAAGGGGGCTCCTCTGTTGGTTCTGAGGGCCTCTTTGACCTCCTGGATCTCCTCCTCCTCCTCCTGACAAAGCAAACTTTGTGTGCGGAGGGGAGAGGCGACCGGCCTAGTCATGCGGTCAGGGGCCGGGAGTCCGGTTCCTCAGGGGAGCCGGGTCCCTTCTGACCAGGCGGGTTCAGGTCCTGCATCACCTCCTTGAGGCAGGTTTTAATCCACTGTGGGACGTCTGCGTCCCAGTGGTTTTGGGTCTGACCTCGGCCTCGGTTGTGAGACTTACCTCTCCGCTGGGAGTGGTGAGGGCTCGGTCTGCCTGATCTCTTACCTCTGGGCCGTTGTCCACCTCGTGGTCGAGGTTGTGGACATCTAACGGGTCCCCCATCCACAGCAAGTGCGGGGGAGGGGACCTCGTGACCTACAGGTGCCAGGTTCGTGTTTCCAGTCGCCTGCATTCTCAGGACGCCTGGGTCACCATCATGGTTTTCACCTGAACTGTGACGCAGCTCCCACACCATCTGCGCGTGTTTGCGGAGGTCTTTCATGGTGGGGTTTTTGGTCCTGCAGAAAAGAGCGACATCGAACCGCACACTGTTGTGGAGGTTGTTCATGAAGAGCGACTTTAAAGTCTGGTCTTCATCCAACCCCGGTGCGCTGCGGCCTTGGAAGTAGGCGGCCCTAAGGCGCCTATAGTACTCTCTGGGAGGCTCCGCCTCCTTCTGAGTAATGGCAAGTGCACCAAAGGTTGAAGAGGCAGGATCATTGTACAGAGAATACTCTTCCCTAAGTGCATGACAGAGGGATGAGTAATGGTCTCTGACGGCAGGTGGGAGGGATTCCATGTAAACATGGACGCTCCTGGACGTCGTCTTCCAGAGAAGCTTCAGCTTCTCACGTGACGAAGGATGAGGCAGGTCGAGGAGGCAGCGTTCAACCTCCCAGAGGTAGTCCTCTATACTAACCTCCCGGTTGTTTGGGTTGAACTGCTCTATGTCCTCTGCAAGGGACTCAAGTTGGCGGGTCCGAAGACCACGTTCCCTTGGGGGACCGGAATGGTCCGAGTCATCTGAGCTGGACCCCCCTGGTTCTCTCCGGTGGAGAGAGTGAGGGTCATGATGACCAAGAGGGTCTCCAGTGAGTGGAGGACCAAAGCTGACAGCACGGTGAGGTGCTGCAAAACAACTCCTTTCATTCTCCTGGAAAGGAGTGAAAGAGCTGTGAGAGCGCATTGAGGTGCGGCTAAGCACCGATGGATGTGTGTCGTAACACACCGGGACCCTGCGGTCCTTAAAGTGAAAAGCTGGGGGGACTGGGTGTCGGTTCAGTGGGATGCAGTCAACTCCCACAACACTGGGCAGGTGTCTTATGCCACGCCCCCCTGGCTGTGTGTCAAGCCCCCCCCTCGCCATGGCTGCGGGGAAGCTTGATGCAGTCTGTCCCCCTGACGGGACAGCTCCAAGTCGATACTCACCTGTGGTGGTCGGTCCACCTGACTGGACCACCTCAGGATTGTAGAGACCTGGAGGGGGCTGTCCACCTGACTGGACAGCTTCAAGAATGCGCATAACTGGGGTAATTTGTCCATCTGACTGGACATTTTCCAGACTGCGGAGATGTGCTGCGTCTCTGCTGAGAGCTGCACCAGGTTTTACCCCAATGTGGTTTGGCTCATTGTGCTGAGAGCCATAACCTGACTCATCTTCTGATGAATCATCAGATGATGTGTTTGTTTTGACTTCTTTCACAGAAGTTCGGGTTAGTAACCCAATGGGTTCCGTATAAGGAGCCTGATCATCCCTGGCCTGGATCTCCTGTCGCAGGCGGGAGTTCTCCAGCTTCAGCTGGGCAGTGTTGATCCTCAGCTGCGAACTGTAAAGTTGCAGCTGGGAGAGCCGCTCTTGAGCTTCCAGAGCTTGCAGCTCGGCCTTGCGCTGGTAGAGCAGTGCAATGTGGCCTAACACATCCGGAATGGTGTGCTCTACCTGACCAACCGGGTTCCTCACATAGCTTAACAGCTGCCTGATCTCTGCTTCACAGGTCTCTAAGCTGTAGCTGTTGAGGATTCTTCTCTCCTGTGTGGAGAGGCATAGGAGACCAGCGACCACAGTCTGCAGGGCTGGGTCATGTGGCTCCCGAGGAGTCTCTGCTCCGAGCACGCAGTGTCTCTGACTACTCATGGTAGGAGTCACGCGACAGCTGTGTTTTGAAAAGTGCCAAAATGTTGTTAATGCACAGGTGATGGTTACACCTGTAGCTTACAACTCTAAAGGTTGCTAATTGCTCTAACTGTAACCTCTCTGAAGTTAACAGGGTGGTGTTAGCACCTTGGGTGAGCAATAGCGGGTAAGTGTACATCTATCTCTCTGCTAGAAATAAAAGAATGCATGAAAATGCAAGAAAAAGAAGGCTTTACCACTTCACAAACACAATTGACTTTGCTTAGCAGTGCTGCAACGTGTTCTTCGAAAAACTAAGTTCTGAGAGAAACAAAGTTATCGGTTGTAAAACTAAACAGACAATTCTGGATAAATTATGCAGATATTGTGACAATACTGGTTTTAAAACAGCCTCACACGGGGCACCATTATGTTGGGATTTATGGTTGGTAATTAGCATAAATAATTACTGTAAGTAATGGATTACTGAAAGTAATAGATTACTGAAAGTAATTTAGGAAAAATTGGAATTACTAATAAAGTAAACGGTTAGTTACTCACCAGCAACTCCTAGAGTAATTGAGTAATTACTCAAAAGTTAATAAATTATCAAAAATTATTTATTAATAAAAATTATTAATTTGCATAAATTGGTTATTTATCAAATAATAATTAAATCGGGGCACCACCAGCTAAGCTGGAAATAGCTAATACCAAATTTCAGTCTCGTTTGTCAAAAAGGGTTATTTAAGTAAAGTTAATATTTCTGTGTAAATATAACAATGTTAAATAACAAGGAAGGTGTGAGATTCGAGCACAGACTGTTACAAACCAGTGAATTGTCAACAATAAATACACAATGATAACCAAGAATCGATCAATTCAGTTAAAATGCGTTTATTAACAAAAAGTATTTATTCAAAAATAATTCATAAATCATTTATTAAAACAACACAATTAAGTAATAAACAATCAAACACGAAGATCTAATCTATTAAACAGCAAACACTATGTACAAAGAAAGAGGGTGTGCGTGGGTGTGTGAGTGTGTATGAGTGAGTGTGTGGAAGCCTGAGTGGGGTGTAATGACCACGAACGTCCACCAGGTGGCGGCAGGCGTTGGAGGGTCAGTGTGTGTGGGTGTAACGACCTCGAACGGACACTAGATGGCGGCAGGCGTCTAGTTCGAGGTAGTAACCGGAACGACCACTAGGGGCGCGGCGGCGCACGGAGGGAGAATGCAATGACTCGACTTGTCCACCGAGTGGCGGTCTTTCAAGAGATTGCAATCACCAACGCGGCCACCAGAGGCGCTTGGTGCACTCTTTCTGGACAGCGTGACGTCACTGTGCTCGTGCACGGCTCGTGAGCCTGCTAGGAGCGCGCCTGGGGGCTCGTGGCTGAGAAATCCCAGGGACAGTGAACTACACACGGTCACAGAAGCGGGTGCAGCAGCGCGCGGCTGCTTTTACGCGATCGTTTATGAGGAGGAGAGGAAAAATGAAAAGGAGGGAGGGAGAAGGGCAGTGGACAGAATTTGTCTAGCTGCACAGTCCCGCGGTGTGTAACTATGGAGCTGTACACACCAGTCCAGAAATGGTCTGTACAGGTTGAGAGAGAGAGCGAGAGAGAGAGAGAATGTTCGCGTGGATGTAAATCCAACGCGCAGACACAGATTGGTTGGAAACAGGGATCGGCGTCCCTGACTTCAACACAATAATAAACACACAGCAATATTACAGTCACGTTATTCTCATTGCCTGCCCAGACTCTAAGCCTTACTCAGTTTGATGAGGGTGAACGTGCTGCGGCGGCCGGGGAAAGTGCGTTGATTTCCCGGCTGGAGATTGTTTTTCTCTCTGGCGTCCCAGGGAAAACAAGCTCAAATGATCTGTGGACAGGAAAAGTCCACAGGATGATCCGAGGAGGATCAAGCGCTTATTTTGAGGAGGGGGAGAAGAAGCGGCTTCAGGTCTGCATGCGGGAGGACGGTGCGCTGGCAGCTGCACACTCGGACTCCGGTGAAGAAGAAAAAAAGGAAAAAGGGAAAAGTAGACGTAGTTCCACGGTGGTTGTCGGCTCGTCCGGCCGGGTGTGGAACTCCGGGCCCGGTCAGCGGGCACACGTGGCACTTCGTCTCCGTGCGAAACGGATGCGTCCGTCTTTACGCAGGTTTCAACATTGGAGAGGCAGAAATCACCCCGGCGGGGGTGTTTTATACCTCTTGTTGTGGTTTCGTGTTACCGGTCGGCTCTGGGTCATGTGGACCAATCCTGACGGAGGGCCCGCCCTGGACCTTCCAGCTGGTGAGGGAGCTCTCAGGCTCCCCCTGCCGTTGGCCTCTAGTATTGCACCTTGGAGGGGGGGTGATCCGGGGGGTGATCCGGAATGAATGGCGAACTTTTCCCATTCTGACCATGTGATCTCTTTGTTCTCAAAACGTGGTCTCCCCTCCCCCTTCCATGAGGTTGAGTGGCCCCAACAATGTCAAACTTTACCTCAAAGGTGTTTTTTATTGCAGCCATTGTATCATGTAAATTAAACCTGCTCGCTGAGCACAACCTGCAGCATGTTATAGTACATTTAAAATTGAACACACAAAATGTTAGGGGAGTTTCAAAAGTCTTTGTATCACAAACATGGACATAACCGGGAAGCAATTATCTATTTCATTGAATGAAAAAGATATATGAACACTTTCTTTTGTGCTTATGTGAAGGAATTAATTTGACGGTAAATCGTAGGAGTATTTGTTTGTTTATCACATATATTGTGCAATTAAGCACTAATGACTAAATTATGGCTGCTTAAAGAATATATTGAAAATGAATAGTGAATATGGTTGTAAAGCTACGTCAACTGTTTTTGACCCCCGGTCAACAGGAGGGAGTTTTCTCAAAGAAGATAAAAATGTGTGGAGGAAGCAGAGAGAACAAACAGCCTTTTTTCCAACCAGCGACTCTAAAGCAGGTTGGTGGTGCTCCAGTAGGATTTCCTCTGATTTTCCTCTTGTGCAGCTGCAACTAGTAACAGTTTAAGTTGTTATTAAGTGTTACAGTGTTGGGGGCACTTTTGCATCATCTCTCATTTGCATTCTCTCGTTGTCATTCTTTTTTTTAAAGCATCTGAAAAAGTTCCTGCTTTTTGATTAACTCAAGGACGTTTTCACAGCACTGACTTCAAGTGAAAACTCAAAACTTTGGTTGCGTTTTGAGTCATCTGTTGACATGACTGAAAAACTCCACTCTCTGAGAACGGGCTCCATCATCGTGTTTATAGCGTATTGTCGTCCGCACACATTTGTGTGTGTGTTTTCATTAGAAACACATCCAACAGCACCAGCTCATGGCCTTGCATGCTAACTACACTGTTTTGAGTGTTTCTTCCATTGCTGTGACATCATTTCAGAATGTTGCCTTATAAACACCAAACTTTTCTGAAACTGCTGCGTTTTCACGGGAAACGTCATGTCAACAGTTGTTAAGTTGTATTATTAGTGTCCTTCACATTCTCCTCTGCACTTTTTTAAATGTTTCCCTGCCCTTACATCCTGGATTTGAACATTTTCCAATCCCCATCCTGCACTGTCTCATGTGTTGAAGTGTCTGTGAGCAAGACACTGGTTAAGTGTCTTGCTCACAATGTGGTTTGATTACCTTGCATGGCAGATTTCACTATTGGTGTATCTGGTGAATCTGCCTGTTAATCACCATTAATACTTAATTTAGTAAAACATTATAAATTCTGAAAGAAACAACATTATTATTATTATTATTATTATTATTATTATTATTATTATTATTATTATTATTATTATTATTATGTTATTATTGTTATCGTTATTATAATAACAATAATAATAATAATAATAATAATTATTATTATTATTATTATTATTATTAATAATAATAATAATAATAATAATAATAATAATAATAAATTTATATTTGTAAACAGTCAAATTTGTTGAAAAGTGCAGAAGAGACCAGATTCCAATTTTTCTTCAGCTTAAAACACTTAGTAATAAGTTTTACCAATCTATTGTTACATATTTTACTCTACTAATACTGTTTTACTGTGTTACTTGTTATAGATCGGGATGCACTGCATGGTGTACTTTAAAAGATCCCAGATACGACCCTGCGAGTATTACATAACATTATCCATCAGCAAGAGCAGAGTTAGTAGGATTTCACTCATGAGTTTAGCTGCGCAGCATGGACCTCCGAACTGTTCTACATGCTACATGCTAAAGAGATTCGCAGCTCCCACACCAGCGATGCTACATGCTAAATATGATTACAGTATGACTCATACACTGATTAACAGCAAGCTGGAGTGTGTGGCGGCACACAATAAGCTCAGGCCCTCACTCTGCCGTACGCGTAGCGCAGTGTGTGGATGGACGCTACGCACTATTCTTTGCATTCTGTAGATGCAGCAGTATACTGGAGGCTCTAGTCTGGAGCATTTAATGCTTCTGGAGGTGTGCGTAGCATCGACACAGAGACTGTGTAGAGGTGGTTTGAGGCAACGCATAGCCTCTGGATATTGTTTGTGTATGGAGCATTAATTAGGCTTTATGGCATTGTATCAGTATCATCAAGTAGCGGAAGGTTAGTACTCATACTTATACGTGTCCTTTAAAGAAGTGGTACTTGTGCATCCCCAGTTAGAGATATAAACTGGATGCAAATAAAGTATCCAAACAAACACTTATTTGATGTACTCTTTAAAGGTTTGCATTCTTCAGCTTCGATCAAGCCTTACATATTACTATTATACCACTTGCGTGCTGAAGCAAGAATAGAGTCAGGAATAACCCCCACAAGCAGGACATGATAGATAGAGGTGGATATATACTTTATTCATCCCCGTGGGGAAATTCTCAAATCCTAAAAGATAGACAGCTAAGAGTATAATTCTCAGTTCCAGATATGGGCAGGCTGATAGCGGTCTGAAGGAGCATGCATGCAAAGCAGAAAATCATAAACCGATAATGCAGAATTGAACTTGGTGAGTGAGCAGATTTGAACAACAGACAAAACAGCACAAACCACATGGATCGCACCGCCTCTACACTTGAAGGAAGGAAAGGAGATACAGGTGGACACAATCAGGGTGAAGAAAACAGGAGTCAGCATGCTTGGAGGGAACGAAGGGACACGTACACAGGACGAAAAGCCGAGACATACGCAGGGGAGAAGCTGTCTTCCTGGACGCCGTCCCGGCTGTCAGTGGCAGCTCGTCCAGTTCATCTCCCTCCAGGACTGTTTCCTCCGACCTGTCTATCTGACATGTCTGACCTTCTGCAGTCAGAGCCATACTAATCAAAGCTAACCCAGCTGTATTCTCATGTATGTGCTCCTCTGTTACCTGGTGTGTTGGGTGTCTTTCCTCTTTTATTCATTTATAGTGGCGTTGAGTTGATGGTCAGAGTTAGTTTTTTTGGATTTGATTTCTTGAACTGGCTCTTCCCTGGCTTGAGATGGTCCGTGGAATCTGAAATCGACGTAGCCACCTGGTGAGGATAGTTGGAATCAGTGGTTTCAGGCAGACAATGGCTGACTGCCGGCCTTATAATATCATGGCCAGCTGTTACCCAACGCTCCGATTGGCCGTTTTTCTTCCCTGATTATAAAAACAGCCAATCACCACAGCAAAACTTGCGAAAACAAAAGATTTTATTCATGCATTTCGTGCAAGCACTGAAAATAGTCTCTTTATTGTTTAACTTTACCAGCAACCATCCATTTTTCTTTCTTTTCCTAAAATTACATTGACAGTCTCACCTGTGATAATAAACAGCTCCGACGTGGCTCTCCCTTCACCGCCACCGCTGAACATTTCGGTAATGGCGCCCATATGTGAGGCCTAATTACTTTCTCAGCTGGCCCCTGCAACAAGGTCACACTTGTTATGCCACTGTCCTATCCAGACAATCTGATTCCTCACAAAGGGAGCTAATCTCATTCCTTCACAAACCATTATCTTGATCGCAGCAGCTTTTTACGCAATTTGCAACGCTGTCCAGATGAGAGAATGACTTTCCTTTTCTTTAGTGGGAGCGAAGACGCTCATCAGCATCCCACTGAGAAAGCTTCAAACTGTCAGCCAACATCCACCGATTCCAAATTGGAGTTAAATTGAAGAGGCGTCCGGCTGGAGAAAGGCCAAGACAAGCGGGGCCCGAGCCGCGCTGCTGCAGCAGATGTCGATGGAGCTTTTTAATGGAGTTGAATTAATTCACGCAGTGTGTAATTTGTCCCGTGGATGTGGGAGGCGTGCTAAGCCTGAACTTTTTCAGGGTCACGGGAGTGGTTACGTTGATAGACATCTGCTGAGGCGGCCATGCAAATTTACAAAAACTGTCAGATTCGTCGCGAATGTTGAGATAATGATGAATCGCTTGTTGTGAAGCCTGAACTGTGTCCTTGCATTTGTCCGCCCCAACATACTTCACATGCCGGGTGTTCAACCTGCTGGAGAGATTAACCACTGAACTACAGGTAAATCGAGTGATTCGTTGACAATTTAAATCAATCAAGTCATTGGTATTCCACGTACAGCACTTTGCAGAAGGATTTGGTACTGAGAGTAAAATGTGAAGTAAGTGACACTTTTCGCAACATCAGCAGCTCAAACCATTTCTCCTCCTGCACTTCTACACATTTCAAATCATTCTTGTTACTTTTCTACTTTCTCACGGTACTTTTACTGATCAAACCATAACAGCAATCGACGTTGAAGCTCCTCAGCTGCTGAATTCCCCAGTACAATTCATTCAGTGAATTAGCTGTATTGATGTCGATGTTCCACATGTTTCTATGCCTGCTGCCACCTTCATGCAGCTGGACGCACGCGGGTCAGTAAAAATAAACAAAGCCAGTAGAGTTCTTAGCAACAAGGTGAGTAGTCTCAAACAGACTGTTTAACAGTGTAAGTGCACTGAAGAATTGGATTCAACTAAACTGCTGGTTGAAAACTATTCAAAGGTCTGCGCTCTGAATGAATCATATAAAGACAAGCTGTTATGACAAAGTTTTGAGTGATGAAGAAAGGTTATTCTTGGAGGACGTGCTGTTATTCTCCTGCCTCCTTCTCCTCTCTCACCCAGCATGGATTAGATCTGTTATGTACTGCCACCTGCTGGTACCGGGCCTGCATGTGCACTTTGAGAATGTGAAGCCCCGTTTGAGCTGGACTAATAAAATGAATGACAGCATAACAATCTATAAATAATCCAAAACAACCACAACTTCATATTGTCCCTATTATGTAGTTCAAAGAAACAGTATATACAATTATTATCATCATCATCATCATTATTATCATTATTATTATTATTATTATTATTATTATTATTATTGGAGTTAATTGGTATTATTGGAGTAGTAGTAGTATTAAACTACTTTCCAACATAATGTTGGGATTGATCCTGCAGAGACGTTGAGCTGTTGCTCAGGCCTGTATCCCTGTCAAACTTCACAGTCACTCACCCAGTAAATCAGGTCGTTTTGAACAATACTGCCACCCGCTGTTTGTGATGGGCACGTGCACCGACATGCCAGGAATGATAACGGCCGCTGCCTATATGATATTTTTCCAACCTTTATTAATGCAAACTATGACCTTTGCTGGCCACACGAGGACAGTTTGATGTATTCAGATAAATGTAGGTGAATTGTCACAGAACGCTTAGCTGCGTTCTGCACTGATGACACGTTTGAGATGTGCATGAGAGTTTTCACCCTGTCCACACGAGCCAATGCGATCTTTTGACCTAATTAAATTTTGGGCTCAGTCATAACATGAGTTAAAGTCTGAGGCTTCTATTACACTCCAACATGCTTGCGGTCATTATAAATTATGGTGAAGGAGGTTTTCATATCTTTAGTTTGATTTGACAATTTTATCCTAAAGTGTCCTGTAATTGATTTTAAAAGTGCAGAGGGAAACTGGATTAAATTCTTCTCTGTATATATACATTAAACAGATTTAATAGATAAATCAGACCTGATTTGTGACAGCGATTGAAGTTAAGCCATCAATTTGGCAGACATTTTGACTTCCCACACAAAATACCTCATCCAATACAATTTAATTGGAAGAAGACAGAGTTTTCCATCTGAGGCCCCATTTACACAATGTTTTCAAGTGAAAATCTAAAACTTTTATTGAGTTTTGTGTGTCCGTTTACTGTGGTTCTCTGAACCATTAAAAACCAACTTTTAGAACATGGCTGCTGAGGTGGAACTTTTCAAAAACACTCCGACTCCATCATAATATAAATGGAGGAAATGCAACTTTTCTGAAACGCTGCTACTGCGCATGCGTACAACAGTAGTAGAAGTAGTTCTGCACATGTGAGATTAGATGGACAATAACAACGATATTTGCCTCTAGAGTTTCATGACTCCCAGACAGTCCTTATTCTCCTGGGACTTGCTAGTTTTAGAGTTGACAGTCAACCGTGATAATAATCCAACTTCATAATACGAATGTCCGTGTTCTCACCATTTTAAATGAAAACACATTGCTTGTACGAAAAGCTACGTATTTACATGGAAATATTGGGAAAACAATGTTTGTTTACAAAAAGAAATCATGATTAATTGATGTAATAAAAGATGTAAATGGTACATGTATTTCAGGGGTGTCAAATATGAGGCCCACAAGAGGCTCCAATCTGGCCGAACCACCAAGCAAACTGAAAACATTTAAAAGAAAACACAGATTTTTTTTTTGTCGTGGACACAACACAACACTGCCACCCGGGGTGAGATATCAGTGATGCTATCAAACTAGCCTCAAAGCCATGGTGTCAAGCTGAGGTTGTGAAAATACCCACAATGCAACAGCTATAATAACATAAGTTGTTTTGGACATTTCACTGTATTTTGCACCAGAAGATTTCATCCAAATATTTTATGTCTGGCAGCGGTGGCTTGGTTGGTAGAGCAGTTTGTCTCTTAATCAAATGGTTGCAGGTTCGATTTCCCCTCTTTCCAAGTGTCTTTGAGCAAGGTGCTGAACAATTTTTGCTCCAACGTGGGGGACTGAGTGTCTGGCAGCCGCCTCCATTTGAGTGTGAATGTATGTGGGACTGGGTGAATGTGATTAACAATGTGAAGAGCTTTAGGGCTGCTCAAGTGGTGGTGAAAGTAAAATTAATTTAAAAACAAAACAACAGCACCCACTTGTGGCCTGTCCTGCTAACTACATCTACATCTGCATCTACATCATTCAGTGTTTCTGCCGTTGCCGTGTAAACTGATATTGTTTTCAAAACACTGCCATGTAAACGCAAAACTCTTCTGAAACAAAAAAAAACACCGTAAGTTTTTCCACTTGAAATGTTGTAAATTAGTCCTGAGTTTTTCTTTCTGCCAGAAAGAAATCCCAAACTGAAAGATGTACCTGTTCTGTGCTGTAGCTGTGTTGATTATGTTTTACTCAGCACTGTCTTGCTGAAACTGTAGTATTTTGGTTTCGTGTTCAGCCTTTCTGAAAAAACCTTAATGTCAGTGGCTTTGAAGATTATTGGTTCTAATCACAATGAATTTAGAATGACTCCCTTTGTTTTCACGGTAGCACAAAACGAAATGCAGTTGTTATGCCTGAAATCAGACTTTTCATATTTTATCAAGTGTAACGGAAGCTTTATGGGGAGAACAAAAGAAGTTATTTGTAGCTCATCCTTTGGCACCGATCGGCTTGTCAGATGGCTTTGTGGGGGCGTTGAACACACAATCATACAATCATACAATCAAAAAGGATGTACTCTTTTAATTAAACACATTCAAGTGTGCACTGAGGGAAATGCTTTCATTTTTCCTTATAGTGGAAAAACTGACCGTGACAATGAGTGGCGAATGAGAGAAAGTGACGTTTTAAAGCTGCACTTCATCCAGGCTCTTCGGCTGTCGGGGTTAAGAACCGGGTTTCAAAGCAGGCTGCGACTCTTTCATTCGGACATGAAAGTGTCATTTATAAAAGTCAAGACGTTCATTCGCTGCATTAAAGATCTGTTTTATCTGCCAGGGCTTGATGGGCTTCGACAGCCTTCGGAACAATCGACACCAGCAATTTGTATAAGAAGGAGCTGCAAATATGTACTTGTTAACATAAAACTATAACATTATAGTGTTGATTATATGAATGACTGTTATTACAAGTGGATCACTGCAGTAGACATGAGCTCTTTCAAAATGAACAAATGTAAATAATTGCCCCCAGTTTGAGAGCAATTATGGGTAAGTTGTACTGGATTAAAAGATGCCAAAGTCACAGTATGTAAGTGCCCACTGAATATCAGTTGTCACTTGCTCACCCTGAGGCCCCGTCTTTGCATTTTTATGTCAGAAAGGTTGTGCATCTCCACAGCAGCACTTTGAAAGCGATGTCCATTTATAAGAAAATGACAGAAGCACTGAGAGCAATGTAGTTTTCATGTAGGGTCACTAGTGGGTGCTGTAGGTTGTTTTTGTAATAAAACCACACACACATCCGAGCAGAGAATAAGCTATAAACATGGACGCCTCCACTGTTGTTATTGCCCGATCTACTTGCACATGTACAGTAGAACTATTTACTGCAGCCGCAGTGCGCGTGTGCTCCAGCAGCATTATCAGAAAGTTACATTTTCCCTGTTTATATGGAGACAAAGTCTGAAATTGCCCTTTCCTCAGTTTACAAAGAGATTAGGTGGAAGGATTTTCAGGAAGTTACGTTTTCATTGACTCCGTGCACTGCTATCGTGTGAACCAACCCCCAAAACACAACCACAGTTTTACATTTTCACTCTGTGTCGTGTGAACAACAGAACCTATGGTGGCCACCAAAAAAACATTTCCTTAGACTGACACGATGAAGCTGTCGTGCTAAGTCTGTTGTGTAATTTGCATCTTTATTACAAAATCAGCCCATAATGTAATCACTTTTTGCAATCTCTTTTGGCAATATTTGAAAATGACCTTTGACTCTGTTGTCTTCACTACATGAGCTCAGGATTACTCTCACGCGTCGAATAATCATGACATACACAGTTTTTGTATCGTGACTTCTTTTAATCACACCCTGAAATAAAACAATTATTGTGCAGTGAAGAATGTCGAGTAAATAAATACAGGTTGTTTGTTTTTCAGAGATACGCCGCTTTGCTTGAGGCTCAGGCTTTTCTTTTCAGGAGCAAAAATAACCACAGGACTCGATGCTGGACGTACAATTGAAAGGGTGAAAAAAACCAAAAAAAAACAAGAGGGTGAGGAAAGAAGAAAAAAATACTTCGTAGCTTACGAGAAGACAGGGAAAGAACGACACGAGCACATCATCACAGGAAGTACACGGCGCAGGCCCCTGAAGTCGCCTCCTGGCTGTCAGTAAACTGTGCTCCTCTTTAGGATGTATGGCCTCCGGGACTTGGTGCTGTGGCCGGCCTGCCTCTTCAGGATGTATGGGGATTTCCGTTTCAGCGGCGTGTCGTTGCTCTCCGCGGAATATTCTAGAGAGTCTTGGAGTAGCTGTGAGCAGTGAAAGAAAGGGAGTTGAAGGAGCCTGTATGAGTGCCATCTTACTGCACTTGGGTTGTGCAGAATTTCACATCTGTCTCACTTTTTTATTTTGGGATTTGTTGCATTCAATTTAGCTTGTATTTTTATTTTTATTAATGTCTGGAATTGATCAACAGATAAACATTTTGTAGGATTTGTAAATTGGTACTCATATCCACATGTTTTTGTGGTTGTGTGTGAGTATTTAGACACATTTTTTTCTGAAATGATTAAGCCCCTGTTGACACGACAACATTTCAATTGAAAACACATTGTGTTTTCGTTTCAGAAGAGTTTCATGTTTATGTAGCAACATTTTGAATATTATGTGGTTATCATATTAGGCCACTAGTGGGTGCTGTTGGACACGACATTCATATAGACAGACAATCAAGTTGGATTGCTATTATGGGTGACTCTCAACTATAAAACTCCCAAGTCCCAGGAGAATATGGACGTGTAAACAGAGCTTACTATGACATGGACATGAGAGGGGGGAAAAAGCAATGCCGTATGAAACTTCACATGGACGAATAAAATGTCTTTTGATGCATCCATTGTAAGAGCCAAGACAAAAAAGTGCATTATTTCATTAAAAACGGCCAATTTTGTGTCTAAAAAGGAATTCCGAGAAAACTGGAAAGTTTTTGGTGGTACCACATCAAGTTTCTCAGGAAACTTTGAGGAGATATTGCAAATCTTAGTGAGAAACTACTTTCAGAAAAGCTCTTCAGAATATTATGGATTTTATGGAGACTGGGAGACAAGAAAATGTTTCTGAGATATTTCAAAACATTTTCACAACTGCCACCTAGTGAACAAAAGTGGTATTACCAACATCAGACACGGCACCATTAAAATATAGGGATACACCGATGCCACTTTTTTAAAGGACCAGTACTACACTTTAGCTACTTGCCAATACCGAGTATTAATAGGAGTATTTACAACCTCTGCATCAAAGCTACCATTATCAGGGATCAGGTCTGAGACTGCACAGAGTACTTGTACTCAGAAATAGCTTCCCGATACAACCTGGTGAGAATTATGTGTATTACTGAGGGCCTGAGCGCACAGTAGATAATGAGTGTATCAGTCGCACTTTAATAATGTTTAGCATGTAGCGTCACTACTATGTGAGTCTGTAGCTTGTAGCATGTAGCATGTAGCACGGGTTGGAGTATAATCCAGTGAGAACCGTAACCCTAAAATGTTAGGGTTAGGGTTATTAATTTTTATTATTGAATGTTGACAAATACGTTGGGATGTTTTTACGAGTTCTCATATAATACTGGTATCGGTATCAGTACATCTCTCCTTTAAACATTTATCCATATAAATTACTTACACGACTTTTTAACACTATGTGTGTGTGTGTGTGTGTGTGTGCGTGTCTCACCCTCTCCTCCCTGCCCTGCAGCGCTCTGCAGATGTGTTGCAGGCTGTACAGCTCCTCCAGCAGCTGGAGGCTTCCCTCCCTTAGCTCGGCCTCCGCCTGCTCCTCCGCCTCCTCCTCACCGGTCCACACCTCCGGCCTCAGGCCAGTCACCATCCTGCACAGGTTGGCCAGCGACACGCGCCAGTAGGGGGCACTCTGCTTATTGTGTTTCATCTGCAAGGAGAGAAATCGGAGGGATTGAGACATACAAATGTATTTAATGTCCGTTTGGATGTGGAGCTTCTCGGAAACAAATTATTCTTAATAAGAAAGATTTCTGTGTCGATTTATCTCTTGGAACGGTGATCCAGTGCCTCTTAGAAAAGGACCCCAGCGATCTTAGTGAGGGCCACGTCACTAAGGGACGCGTCAAATAAAACCATAAAAAGGACTGTTTTGAAATTCTAAATCTGTAATTTGGAGTAAGTTGGCTTGTTAAACTGCAGAAATCGCTCGTCCTCTCTTGCATACCTGCAGGCAACGTTGGTTCTCCATGCAGTATTGGACCCGACATCTTAACCTGGTATCGCTGCATCCCTAATTAGAATTATTGGGAGAATTATTTTGATGGCTCAAATATGTCATTGCCTTATTGACAAGTTATTCAATCATTGCTTTATTACATATTTTAATATAATGAAGTATATTTATTCAAAATACAATACTATTATTTATCAAATATACTCATTAATATTAGTTGTGGTATATCAATTATATATCTTAAGGTATCGTCTCAATAGCTATTAATACATTATTTGTTTAAACAACTCCTGAAATAACTTCTCAACATTTAGTGAGTAATACCACTGTGAGGAGAACATGTTTACGCGGTGAATCAGACGTTGACAGTTCAACGTGTCGAGGATGCTCGCTTTCTCACTCAGGACAGCAGTTAAGAAAAATGTGTGCTATTTCTTCGGCCGTTCATATAAACAGTCAGACGCCTTAAGAGCCGTGCAGCCACTTCTGACCTCATCTCGCTGAGAACACGACGAGCAATAATCTACTTTGAGTGCTTTGAGTTGGCGAAGGGCCCCTGCAGGAGATGGAGGGGGGAGGGGCTTCCCGAGAGTGTAACACACCTTCCCTGCAAAGACCTCTGGATGTCACCGAGAATGATGAGGACCATCACATGGCGAGGGAGAGGGGAGTAAATCGTCACCTGTGAGGTTATTGCAAACAGCCCCGAGGCCCCGAGGCCCCAGTGACACTCACTTCGGCTGCGGTCGTTTACGGGCGGCCGAGGAGCGACGCTAATGCCGTTAAAAAAAACAAACCCAAACAAACCAGAAAGCAAAGCAGGTTTCCTGTTTGTTTGCAGACGGCAAAAATCGCGTAATTAAATATTCTGGAGACGTGGTAACAACAGCACGCTGTGGATCAGACCTGACATTTGGAGATCGATGGTGCGGCTGAGACGTTGAGGGTTTCAATTCACTTTTAAATAAACTGAGTGAGAGGCAGACAGGTGTGGGTTTAATTACTAACATGGAGGAGATTCATTAGAATCTTCCTCGCTGTAAAAAAGAATTCAGTGATGTGGGAGAAAAACCGCCCCGTATTCACAGTAACAGAACAAATCGAAGAGCCATACTTTCTAAACACATCAAGTCTGCAATTTATCAGTTAATATTTAGTCTTTGCAGCATTTCTCAAGCACAATCATGACAATCTTTGATTTTGCTTTGATTTGCCATCTCATCTCATCTCATCTCATTTCATCTTAGATACATGAGGTACATGTGAAAATGATATTTATTTATTTATGTTTGTTTTTTTGAATAAAAAAGGAGCAGGAGGACACATGATCACTATATTATTCTAAAATCACCAAAGCTGGGATGTCATAGATCTTCAGGGCAGGGTCAGGGATTTGTTCCCAGCATTTTCCCAGTATTACTTTTTTGTATCTTTTTGATAAAGGAAAATAGTTTTTAAAAGTTTATAGTTGGATGGTGAACTTTGTGTTTTGTGTTGGAGGCTGAATTAATTGATTTGAGACTAAAACAGTGCAATGAAACTCAAGTGTTATAGCAGCTATACTGTATGTAGAAACTATATATCAAGATCCACCTAACTTATGATGATGATTAGCAAAAAAACTGATTAGCAAAAAACTGAGTTTATTGCCAGAGGATCAGAACTGCGTGGATAAAAACAACAGAGAATCGACATTCAACAACCCATATATCACCACTGCAACTATAATTAACATCATCTCGAGCAGAAATAGCACATCTGTAGTGCTAATAATTGAATTTATTTAACAAAATGTTACAGTTGTGTTTGTTTGTACATAGCAGTTCCTGTGTTTCATGTCTCTAAAGATATCAACGATATTTGAAGGAGTTTTCATATTCTTCCTGTGTATCTTTGGGTTTCCACAGTTCAAAAGCTAAAGTGTTCAACTTGGTTCCCCAGCATTGAGCATAATGTGTGTTTCTGTGTGATTGTATTTGTGTATAAATGAAATATTTGTATCATTATTGGCTTTCCGACAAATCTGAATTCCAGTGTTCAACCAAACACACATCAGAATATAAATATAAAGTATGGTTTTCAAAATCATTATGGTTTGAAAATAAAACCTGCATTCAATAATTTACTTTTACTGTAATTTCATGCATTTCAATTCAAGTGTGTGTGTGTGTGTGTGTGTGTGTGTGTGTGTGTGTGTGTGTGTGTGTGTGTGTGTGTGTGTGTGTGTGTGTGTGTGAGTTGTCTAACACACTCAAATGGAATAAAAGAGTTAATTTCAGATTTTGCGATTTGCCTGATTTTTGAGGTAAATTATGTTACATTTGCAAAAAAGTAACAAGAGCTTTCAAATCATTAAAGTCCTGGTTTGAAGATGGTTTAAATACTTGATGTTAAATTATTTCATTATAGAAACTCCATGGACTTGTTATCGCAGTCATTTTGGAGTATTCTGATTGTGTTTCACCACAAAAAAAACAGGACTATGATGTAGATTCAGGCGTCTGATGTTAGCAGGAGGTCAGTGCCAAAGCGTCCAGGCTAACAGATGAACCCTGTCAGAGCTGTAATGTAATCACGTTGAGCGGAGAAAGGAGAGCCACGGGGGGAGAAATCTACGTCCTCCGTCTAATCAGATAAAGAGAGCCGAGTCGGTCAGTCAATTTAGTTGTCACCAAACTGAAAAGAAGGGGGAAAAAGGGACTGTGCGCATTGTTCAGATAGAGTGTCTCCGACAACGCTGCACTTTTCCAGGCTCTGAGTGCTCCATCAGTCATCCGCTAAGTTATTATTACAATCATCACCCCTGAGCAACCTCGGAGCATCGCAGCGATGAATCACATGGCTGATTTGTCGCCGTCACGTCTCCCATGGTTATTTATCAGGGTGGGCGGTGGGGGGTGGGGGGGGGGGAGATGCTGTCAGGTCCATCTGAATCCCATTAGGTGTCTGCCTCGTGCTTTTCCACTTTCTCAGCTCTGGCGGAGTCGAAGGAAATGTGATAAAGATGTAAAAAAGCTCCGACTGGACGTTCTTCCCCTGAACTAAGTGACGGATAGTTTTTCTGCCCACTTGAAGTGAATGAGAGGGCTGATATGAGCTACTGAGTGCAGGTTAGAGGAGGGGAGCTGGAGCCTCCCGGGTCTGGGTGTGATGGAGGACCACCTGGATGGGGGTCACTGCCTGACTAAGCAGGGTCAGAGGAGCCTCTGATGGTACAGGTGCAAACGCAGCCGGCGTACCTTGGAGGCGAAGAGGCTGCCGAGGAGCTCCTCTTCCAGCACCCGCTGCTCCTGGTCGACATCTGTCAGGAGAAAGCACCATTAGCACCTTCATCCTCACCATCCTCAGGGAAAAGAGCACATAACTGAAGGATCCTCGGCGGGGCGGCGAGCATTTCTACCCCGGCTGTGATGGAAAGTGATCCATCTTTAAAGTCATACATTCCTTTTACAGGAGCTCATAGCTGAAGAAGTGATGCAGTAACATCAGTGTCACATTATCAAGAGCAATAACAATAAAACCCCTTCTTACCAACCAGTAAATGTACATTTTTCTATTATTAATTGGCTCACTGACACTGTCGGTGCTGAACTCTGGCTCCGTCTTTTTTCACACCCGTTCTCTCATTTCAGACCTCACATCCACTCCCACAACATCTGAAATACTTCATGGTTCCTTCTCTTTATTCATTACTTTAGTGGCCAAACGTGAAACTGAATTCCACAAAGATACTGACTTTCAAAGCCTCTGTTTGTAATCTGATTGAATGCACAAGGAGTGACAGGAAAATCTGTGTGGTTGTGTTTCATTTAAACATGGAGTACATTTGATAAATGGTGGTTGATGTCTGTATTAAATACAGTAAATTGTTCATATTGTCTCACGTTTGATTATTTGGATGTAAAAAAGGGTTTTTATGATTCTATGGCTAATGTTTCCCTGCATCTCGTCGCTGTTTTTCATGATTTCCTTTTATAAATGTGTTTAACATTCATCACATATTGGTTCATTTTTTTAAATGAACAAAACAATCCTTCAAAATTATCTGTTGTATTTGTCGATAAAGTTGATTCTCATCATATTCTCAGGTAAATTCACCTACAGCTACTAATTGTTCTTTGTTAAAAGTCAGTTTTGACTGTGTTCTCAGTCAGACAATTCATGTTGTTTCTTTTTTCTTATTTCAAACTGCTCCACTTATCAGAGTCACATCCAAATGAGACAAATCAAATAAACATATAATCAAAACCATAATCAGAATCACAAAGCCAGAAAGTGGAAAGGTACAGTGATAATTAAATATAACTGAATTTACTGTATCTTATTAGAAAAGCTACTTAGTTTGTAGCCACTGGTATAAAACTCTAAATCAGGCTTCTGTACATCAGTTATTTGAGGGGGGGGGGGGGGGGGGGGGGGGGAAGAGATTTTAACAGTCTGTATAAAAAGATCGAGTAACGAAGGGAGTCTCAGTTTTGAAAGAAAATATCAAAAATCCTTAAATAGGATGGGTCAAACAAAAC
>NC_137660.1:5913522-6135882 GCF_963422515.1 Blennius ocellaris | reverse complement strand
TTTTCCCGTCTTTCTTTGCGTCACAATTTGAGACATTTGGTTATTTCCACCCTGGAGTGGTGCCACGGGAGGTTTGTCTGACCTGTCTCGGGCGATGAGGGAGGATGCACGAGTCGCTCCTTGTGTCACACTGATATTTTTCTTCTCTTCAGGTCTTTCTCCATGCAAACAGGTGGTGGAGCTCAGCCACCTTATAGAGCATCTTCCTTCCAATGAATGGAACTTCTGCTAACGTTAGTTAGTGGATCTGTCAGAATTATCGTCAGGCCACTGCCACATGCACTACGCATTATTATATGAAAAGTAAAAGGACAAACATGAGGGCTGCACCGATACTGACACAACCTGGCGAGTACCACGTGACTTCATCAGCAGCACATAGAGAAGAGAGCACGATTGATTTGTTTTACCGAAACATTAAGGGGACGGTTCAGTAACTTCTCGTATTGGTACTATATGTTGGCAAGTAGCTTAAAAGTTAGTACTCAAACTTGTGTTCATGTTTTAACAAAGTGGTATTGGTGTATTCCAAGTATTTATTTATATGTTCTGTAACTGTGAAAGCATGCTGGAGCTGTGACGGAAGGGTGACAGTGTGGCCCCAGATCAACCAGTTTCAGGCCTTTGGAGTGTCATCACAGCTTCTTTTGTGATACTCATTTAAAGAAAAATTCAATTTAAAGTGAAGGTTATTTTAAAAATTATTTTAATTTTATAATTTATGGTTGATAAAACTTCAATCTGACAATCTCAGTTACTGAGAATGATTTTCATCTTAATTTGAAGTCTTGGCAACCTGGAGGGGCCGTTTATATTGTAATGATTTCAAGTGAGAAAAGTAAAACTTTTTTTGCATGCTGTGTGTCAATTCAAATAACAGGGCTAAGAGCCACTAAAAAACACAGCGTTCCCAAAACACTCAGGCTCCGTCGCCGTGGAGACAGGCAAAAACAAGACTTTCTGGAAACGCCCAGCCTTCATCTTGAGTAAAGTGTCATTTTATTAATGGTCACCCAAAATGCAATGAAAGAATACAATAACAACAATAACAACAATACAACAATACAATAAGTTTGAGTTAAAAATCAATCACTGATACAGTAAATAGTGTAGAATTGACTAACTGTGTTACAATTAGTTGGAATGAGGAGCTCAATCAAATGTTTCAGTAAAAACAAATCTCATTTAAGAATAAAGTAAATGGTCCAGTTGGAACAACATAAGAAACCGACAGCAGAGACACAAATGAGTTTAAACAGGCTGCATTCCTCTGATATCTGAAATTCCTTCTTTACCATTAGAATAGTGGCCCAATGAATGATATCTGTTTGCTGATATAGAAACTGTCCTCGTACCATCACTAGGACCAACTAGTGAGGGCAACAGTTCACAAGGGAGACGCCATTACAACAAATATTACAATTATGTATTAATTATTGTTGCCAGCCACAGTCAGACTATACGAAGCAGCAGCCTTGTGACGACATTATTCAACACTTTACAACACCTCTTTCTAGATCTTAAAGAATATCAGCTGTTTTCATCAAATATAAAGGAAATGTAATATATATAGTAACAGTAATAATAACCTTTACTTAACCAGGAAAATAAAGCCCATTGAGATCCAGATCTATTTTAAAAGAGTGCCCTGGCCAAGAGGTCCGCAGCACATATCATATCATTCAGAAACTGATCTAAAAGAATACAATAGTTAAAGTGAGATAGTGCTGATTTCCAAAGACAAAATTTATAGGATAACATGCATGATAATATTAATAGTAACTAATAGTAATACAAACTGTAAAAGGTGTGCAGCGCCGTATTATGTAATAATGGTGCAATATGTAATGCATTTTCAACTCATGTAATAATGCCACATTTAGTAATAATATCCCACATTTTGTCAATTCTTGAATGAATTAAGTAATACACGTTGTCATATTTTCTAATAACTTGTTACATGTTGCAAAGGTTATCACAAAATGCAGGTTAAATGATTACATGCACTCAGTAAAAGTGCTCAAAAAATAAATTTCTGGTGGAAATACTGATTGGCTTGTAACTTTAAAACTCTACCAGCCACAATTGCACCTGGTCTGAACCTGGTTTGGATCCCTAAATTCCCCCATTGCTATGCTGGCAAAAGCTGTTTACACCGCAATGATTTCAAGTGAAAATGCAAAACTTTGATTGTTGTTTTGTGTGTCATTCTGTAAGCTGCATTTTAACTGAAACAAACACAATTCACTTCAATTACATACAATAGTGCTGTTAAGTAATGTGACTGCAGACACTACACTAACATGTTGTTGTTGTTTTTTTATTGTTGTTATTTTTGTGCAGGTAAATGCTCACAAATCACTGAAAACATGTCTGTGACCCACATTTGGGCTGCGAGCCACCAGTTGAGAATCACTGTATCAGAGAAAATAGGAACAGCGGGCAGCCTGGAGGGCGTTTGTGACCACATTAGTATTTTGTGGCCACTAATTTATGTTTTGTGGCCTCATATTAGTATTTTGTGTGCACAAGTTGATATTTTGTGGACTAAAATGAGTATTTCATGGTCACAAACGTATTTTGTGGTCTAAAATTATTGTTTTATTGGTTCAAATTTACATTTCGTGACCACTAAGATATCTTGTGGACTGAAATTAATAATTTATTGTCATAAATGTGTATTTTCAATTGAAAACATCAATTCAGTCTGAGGCTCCCTGCGAGGATCCTGCAGGTGGAAGGGGGCAGAGTTTCACCAGGAATGTCTGTGCGCTCCTGGGAAACACCTCCCCTCCACATATCGGATAGGGGCGGACAGAAGTCTCAGGCGGGACACCCTTTAACTTTCCTCAAACACTGACTCCTCTCAAAGCGTCCCGCGTCGTGCCATGCGCTGGAGCGCCACGCGTCACGGATCGTGCGCTGCGTATATTTGATTTTTTTCTCCCTCCTGTTTCTGAGAATCATGGCTCCATTTGGAAGAAACTTCCTGAAAGCTCGGCTGATCAACAGGTAAACTGGATGACTTGAAGCCTGTTCAGTGTGTGTGTGTGTGTGTGTGTGTGTGTGTGTGTGTGTGTGTGTGTGTGTGTGTGTGTGTGTGTGTGTGTGTGTGTGTGTGTGTGTGTGTGTGTGTGTGTGTGTGTGTGTGTGTGTGTGTGTGTGTGTGTGTGTGTGTGTCGGTCGCTCTTCTCGGTGGCGATCTATGGAGAAGGGAAGGAATTACGCGCAATGCAGTGCGCATCAGACTATCCAAATGCGTTGTTTAAAGAATATTCGATATGCGCTCGTTATGTTCAATTGGGTTGGCGCCTGGTTATTCAATTCCTGTGTTCACAACATCAATATTCATTGATCTTTTTTTGTCTGCTTCGAGCTGCTGATTTGAAAGTTTAGAGAAAACATAAGAGAAACGGATTTCTGTACTTAAATGCGTCAATTTATTTTCCTTTTCACACCTCTTATTACTGGAAAACCTAACCCTAGCCCTATTAAAACAATGAAAATACGTCTTTCATAATGTCTAAAACAAACTTGGATGTCAATTTTTTTCAAATTCATTGTAAAAAAAAAAAAAAACTTTAGAAGGTTAGAGGAGACAGCATTGATAAAGGCTCAAACCAAAGAATCTGCATTATAAAGTTTCATTGAAACTTTAGCAGACTTATTAGACCCTCTCCTTATTTATGAAAGTAAATCAGAGGGTGAACAAACAGACCTTGAGCCCTCTTCCTTGGATAAACAGATAACACTTTTCACACACACACACACACACACACACACACACACACACACACACACACACACACACACACACACACACACACACACACACACACACACACACACACACACACACACACACACAAATTGTCCTTTTTTTCCCATGAAGCAATATAAAATATTCTCATTTGAATATTAATAAACACTTTCATTGTATTATAATGGCTGAAGAAGCTATATAAAGAAGCTATATATATATATCTATATATCTATATATATATACATATAGATATATATATATATATAGAGATAGATAACACTTTACACACGCACACACACACACACACACATATATATATATATATACTCAGACCTACAAATTAAATATTAAACATTCATGATACATCATTTTTCAATCTACAGAGATCTTTTATGCATCATTTTCATATGTTTCTACTTGGTTTGAGGCTCATCGTTGGGTTTTTTTTAATTAAAATTTTTAAAATATCACTTTCAGTGTGTGACAGGTTCTGCTTTAGTTAAATTCACAAGATGTGTTTTATGTATGTCATGATTGTTTTGAGACAACGTTGTTAGTAAACAAAACCTTTTTCCGTGAGCTCCACCGATACGACACCACAGGTACCGATATTAGTAAAGTGTCGGGTATTGGACCAATACCTCTTTTTTACGAGTGGCCACCCCAATACGACAAGCTTGGTAAGTTATGTACGGCAACGTCACTTGAAGGTAGACAAATGACAAAAGTAAAATAAATTATGTAAATTGTAAATTAGGTCCTGCCAAAATATCAAGCGGAGGAGAAAGATTGTTCTTACAACACCAGCAACGTAATCACCAGAGATATTTGGACTGTAAAGACTTAGACCGATGTCACTGTTCAGTGGCTCCAGGAGGCTTTTTATCCAAGCCATGCTACATGCTACATGCTAAAGAGGTTCAGTGCTCAGACACCAGTGATGCAACATGCTAAAGAAGATAAAAATATGGCTTTTACACTCATTAAGAATGAGCTGGCATGTGTGGTGGTTCGTGTGGTGGAACACAGCGAGTCCTTCGGTCGAGTGTACAGTACGCATAGTGCAGTGCACAGCTACATGCTACGCACTGTGTGTACTGAAGGCCGGAGATGTGTGTTGCGTCATTGCCGAAAGGGCAGGTGGTGTAGAGCCCCACCTGCTGTCATCAGAAAGGAATGCTTGCAAAGTATGCTATTAATTCTTTAAGATTATGTACAATATTTTCTTGTCTGTGAATAAAACTTCCTCCTATATAGCACCTAGTGACTGTGTGAGGACTGTACTCCCTGGTTATTGGTCTCTTCTTGCTGCTTCAGGCTGTTTCTTCCTGATCCACACCGAGAGTGTATTAGTGGAGCTAGCCCCTCTGTCACCATGCAGTGTGTATTGCATGCAGAAAAGTGTAAGTGTGCATGCTCAGGCTGTGGCTCTGTTCATTCAGTTCATGTGATTTTGATGCCTAGTGGGGCTTGAAGCCTGAAGCCCCACTGACAACATTATTGGATGTTCAGAGCTGATTGGCTAGCACTGATTTAGACACTGCTTCACAGAACCAGAGCCAGTCGTACCCACTTTACTTTGGCATTCAGTGGTGTCACTAGACTTGAAGTAAAGTCTTGCCCTGCCAAGTATTTAGAAACGCCACTGCTCGTATCAGTACTCATACTGACAAGTATCTAAAGAGTAGTACTCATACTTGTACTCGCTGTTTAAAAAAGTGGTATCGGTGCATCACGAGTGCAACACCCCGGCTCAGAGAAGCTTTGACCTTCTCCGGCTCTGTTTCTACTGCAAAGATCACATTTTTTCTTAAGGTTTCATTTGGGGCACAGGAGTCAAAAAACATTGTGGCTCCAGGTGGACAGAGACCCTGTAATCAACACTTGAATAATTAGCTTTAGCAATTTCCCTAAGTGCCGAGCTGGGCCGTTTGATGTGCCTCTGGCAGCAGCTGGGATCCAACCACAGCTTAGAAAAGGTGAGAAATTAGATTCTCCTGGCCACAAGCTGTCCTCTGTTATTGGTGGCAGGAATGGGTTGTTGACTGCAGATGCTTGTTCTGTGGAGTTGGTAAACAGAGTTGCTGTTTCGAGTGTATCTAGGTCATGATCCAATCCCTTGCAGGAATAACTCCAGGATCAGTGAAGTACACAGTGGAAATCCAGCTGGAACACCCTCAGCCAGTCCCGTGATCTGTGTTACTGTGAGGCTTTTATTTGTTTTTTTGTTTTTTTTTAAATATAAAGGTCATAGCTTAATATATTTAACTTAAGAATGAACATCAAAAGTCAAGTTGAGATGACTTTAATTTTTAGAAATCAGCTTTCCCTGCAAGAAAATATCCAAACAGGCTGATAGTGCCGCCTTAGATCTATATTGTCACCAATGTCTAAAATACGCTGATAGAAAAATAATACTCAATTTGATAATTAACCAAGAATTATTATAATTTTTTGCTTCTTTAACAGGCATGGGGTGTCGTAAATAATTGATGCTGTCGATTTAAAAACATAGAACAAAAAATGCGATTATATATTAGTTTTTCCTGTTTTGTTGTTGTTGGTGTTGTTTAATTATGGCCAACCGATTGTAGCTATGTGGCTAATTCATCAACTACATCAGTGAATGTAATTCTGCCAGCAGTAATATAATTTTTATTATCCATTCATCTGCATCATTCACTTTGTCTTCCTTCTCAAAATACAAAATACAAAATACAAAATAATGTCTTTCACAAAGTATGACAAATTAAACTTTGTTATAAAAGCATCTAAAAGTTGATTAACTGTGTCAATCTGGAATCTGAATGTACTTTTATTTATTTACTTTTTTTTATTTCAACTTTTGTTCACACAACTTCAGTCAGTAAAAATACTGAACAGATGTTCACATGTTAAATGTTTTTAATGTTTCTGAGAATGATTGAGGTTAATAAGTTCATTCATTAACATTATATCAGTCAATGTGATTCTAACAGCAGTTAGTTTAAGTCCAAATTATGTTATATGATTTATTCTCTGTCCATCCGTAGGAAAAAGTTGGGCTGGCTACTATGACAAGAAGAATTATGAGGAGAATGTCACACTTCGGTAGTTTTTATTTGTCAGAGGAAACTTACATTTCGCCAAGCCAAAAGTGTGATTTCTTAAATAGATTATAAATTATTTTTATAGTGAATTTCTCAAGTTAACACACAAAAAGATGTTGTTCACATTGGTGTTAATGAAACACCAATGTGATTCTCACAAAATAAAATGTGTTCATGTTAAGGGATATTGAGTTATTGCAGAAAAACAGTGTAACTGTTCATTAAGTTGTCATAAATCATTTAACTTGACGTCAAACATTGCATTGATTGTGTATGTGGAGACTCTTATTTTTTGTTAAATCTCCTCATCAAAGCTCTTATTCACCAGCCACGAAGGAAAAAAAACGTTTGGATTAAGTTGAGATATAAACCAAAGCTTTTATAGAAAATTACAGTAAAGGAAATGTCTTGACAGTGTCTCCAGAAGCAGAATGGATGTATTTTCACATCACACGGAGCTGAGATTGATTGTCTTTGATAAGTTCAAACATTCTGACTGAAGTTTTTTTCCCCCAGTGGTCGGCTCACTTTTTCTATCTTGCGTAGTAATTACCATCGCAGCACCTATAATTATCTCAAGTGTTTAGATCTGCAGATATGTCAAGTGCTCGATTTGAGGGGACTGGCTCCTACTCACAGAGAAGCATCGGGTTGGATGTTCGCCAAAGGAATGATGAGAAGTGAAACTGCAAGCCAAACATCCAAACTTTCACGAGTAAAAGTTTAGCGCAGTCGTTATTACAGCGTACAGTATTTGACTCGATTTTCTCTTCTACCAGGGAGTCCTTAGTGTCAAACTGTCCAGAAGCACAACACGGAGGCCACACAGAGTTTGAAATTAAATGGTTACGAGCCAGTGACACGAGCATAGTGACCTCTTGCACTTTGCTGTAATTGCACCATTTCAGCCCCAGTGTGCATGGCTAATTACCTGCTGGAATTGCTTTCTTAATACAAATTAGCGGGCCTTGGAAGACAATGAAAAAGACACTATTTGTGTCAAGAGAGACAAGAGAAGACATTTGTTTTTCTTGAGTTTCTGTGGTGATTCACGGGCCTGCTGAGGACGAGGGAGCGAGGGGTGGGGGGTGGGGCGGGTAATAAGGGTGGGTGATTCGATAGAGGAAGGGAAGAGAAGGGAAGGGGCGTGTTGTGTCTCTGCTCACAGATGCCTATCAGAGATCAACATATCCAGATACTGAAGTGTTGTTATTTCCTCGACGATCCCTCATCCTCTTAGAGATAAGAGAGGAAGTGTCTCCTGTCCTGGATGGGGTAGTGTTTCTTCCACGTCTCTAGTTTTCAGGGGTTGGGGGGGGGCGGGAGCACACACGCACACACACACACACGCACGCACACACACACACAGTTTTTTAGATTTCGAGAGCATTTTAGCTTTAAAATGTCTGAGTTGATGCAACAGGTCAAAGTTTTTGCACATAATTTGGATAAATTAGAGTTCAATGATGGTCTGGCTGAAAACCGCTGATTTGATCGGTTCTGGAAAGGGCAAAGTGAGCGTCTTCATTTTGCTTATTGGATCGTCTGGTATTAACATTTACTATAGGAACAGTATTGTAAAGGTCAGGAGTCCGTAATGTGGTGCGTCATGTCAGATTGAGGACCTGGCTTTCCTGATTAAGTAAAACTGGCCTCCCGACATGTGGCAACCTGTCCAGGTTGAACCCTACCATTTATAAAATGTTTGCTGGGGAAAGCTTCAACCGCAGCCATCTTCATTTGGCTAACATGGGTATAGAAGACAGGTAACATGTTTTTGTTTCCAATAGAAATAGTTTTGCAGAGTTTGTAGAGACTCAGTAAGTACATTTTTAGTTGTGTTAGCAGCTTGCCTTTTCTTTTGACGGAAATGTCACGTCATCGATCAGGTTCCAAATATCTTAAGAGTGACTGAATTACTCGCCGTGAACTTTGATCAAGATATCCATCCAGCTGAGGAAGATCTCCTCATCTTCCTCTGGTGCCACATCAACAATGACATTTGTGATTTTAAACATAAGGTCTGCAGTTGACACCTCAATGATCCTACAGAGCTGTTGACTTTCCCGTCATCCTTATGCTCTCGTCTCATCTCTATTTGGGGCGCAGTGGAAATGAACAATGCTTAACTGGCATCAACATGATTTGGTGATGCTTCTGTTCAATATATGATTGCTAATATTGTCGGCTGTGCTTATAGATGATAAAACAGGGCTGTATCATATCAGGGGAACATTTGATATGCGATCATGTTGTCCTGTCTTGTTATTAGAATATGAAGTGCTTTTGAAATCTTCCTTTCATGTGAAATGATCAGGGCTCTAATGGCTTATTATTACATTTCTGTCATATTTTAATCACCGTAATTTGCAGAGCATGAATGAATGGTGCATGGAAAGTAAGCCCCAACCCTTAAAAAAAACTGTGGAGAGTAAAGATGAAATATTTTGAAAGGAGTTTTATCTACAGTTTCAATAACAAAATGGGCCACAGAGTCAGTGTAGCACACCCATATGTGTCATTTACACAACGTGTTTAAAAGCACCATTTTCCACAAAAAACACATATGTGTCACCATGGCAGGCATTGGTGATGTTTATAGCATATTGTTCTCTGCCTGCATGTGTGTGGTTTCATTATGTAAACAAAACAACAGCACCCACCAGTGGCCCAACATGATAGCTACATCATTTTCACAGTTTCTGAAAGTGAATAGACATTGGTTTAAAGACATTCTCGTGTAAATGTGAAACTTTATGGAAATAAAAATGTAAAAAGTATTTGTTTTCACTCTAAACGATGTCGTGCAAATGGAGAATATGCAAACTCTCACACACACACACACACACACTCACACACAGATAGCCTTTTTTTATATGCCACCCACAACACCACGGTGCAAACTTGGGTAGTAATACATAAAGCAGATGTAATAATAAGTCCTGGAACACACTATTGTACGTACGTCTGTTCCACTTCATATATTTTCTCGCTGTTTGTTTTGGACTCATGACCTGTATGTTTATCACCTTCAATGGACTAATCCCAAAGCAATTGAAATGTTCATTACTCAGCAAGAAAATCAGAGTCTGTTGACAGACGTGGCTACAGGATCTGTATGCCCATATGTTATTAAAAGCTTTGTTCTTGTTGGAATTGTTTGATCTCATCCCGATCGATCACAGAAAACGTGTTGAGACGACGGAGAACCGTACCTCCGCCATGACTTGTTCATTCCGCCAGCCCGCCGTCCTCTGTGGTAACTTGTAGCTTTAAAATTTATGAGACCAGAAAGAATTGTTTGCGTCTACAAGGTTGTCATTATGAGTATTTCAAGTAAAGGGAGCCATGTCACCACAGCTGAGCTGAAACCTCCCAGGCACAAACTTGCTCCAGAATTCCTCTCGTTTGAATATTGTGTGTGTTGGTGTCTCAGCTTCCGAGTTCAACCCGAGGTCATTGCCGCTCTGCTTGGGTTTCTTGGGTTCACCCAAGTGTGCAGTCTCGGTCGTCCACCGTCACCCTCTTTCACCCGCATCTGTCGTCAAGGTAACCAAAACTTCACATCTCAGTCTTTTCACATGTATACATCATCAAATATCCTCATTCCTCTGGAACAAAAGGTTTTACTTCACTACAATGTCGCTATTAGCTTAGCGCCCAAAGCTGTGACCCACCAGTGCACCCACATTTGTTGCGTCTGGAACTGCGGCTTAATCCCATGGTATGAAACTCAAATGGCACCCAAAGTGACAGCCCATAGGAAGGTATTAGCTCAGATACAATCAGCCTGACAGTGCATGTAGCCTTCTTCTACGTCCTGGCATGGAGCCTTGGAGCTTTAAGCTTTCAGCAGAGTGGGAAAGGTAGTACTACTTTATTAAAGTATGACTACTAATCTTTACCTACTTGCCAGTACAGAGTAACGATGGGAGTCCATATTCGTAATTCGTACTCCATATGCAAACGATACGCAAAGGTTATGCGTTGATGTAAAACACATCCAATAGCCTTACAGTCTACAGTACTCATAGAGCACTGCTCTATGAGTACTGTGATTGATTAGACTATGTGTATCTGAAGGTAAAGTGAAAAATAGAATGAGGTCTAAATAATTTTCCATTCCATTAGGTCTCCATGCTTTAGATTGAGAGTGTGAGGATGCTGAAGGCATTAATGTTGTGAGTAAAGGTACATAGATGGGTGGCAGTGGTTAGCCAACTCAGCTCACAATGAGAACTGTCAAGTTTGACTTTTTGTTTTCAGTTTCATGAGTTTTCATTTATTATACTCACAATCTAAAGGCGTGTTAGTTCATTTAGTCAATGGTTTTAATTGTATGTAAGATTGTACATGAGTGGTTGCAGTAGTTTGATCTAGTGGAATAAGCGCAGTGGCATGACATACTGTAGGTTGGCTCAGCATGGTGTAGAACAGGGTTATCAAACATAAGGCATGTGGGCCAAAAGTGGCACCAAGATGCTTCAATGTGGCCAAACCACCAAGAAAATGTAAGTTTTTAAGCCACAGTTGTTAAGAGTAGCGACTCAACAAACACTGAGACCCGAGCTGAAATGTCGCTGATGATGCCATGAAAGATGACAAACGACCATTAGCCTCAAAGCCATGCTGTCAGGGTGAGTTTTTAAAAACATGCAGAGAGCAAAAGCTTTCGGTGAAGTTTTTTGGACATTTCATTAACATTAGATTTATGAGGAAATGGTGGTAATTTTTCACGTATTTTCTGCACCACATTAAAGAAAATCTTTAACGTTTAAATTTAAAGATGGTCATAGCACCATTATAGCAGTCTGGCCCACTCAATATGAAATCAAGCTGTTTGTGGCCTCTGAACTGAAATGTGTTTGATACTTCTGGAATAGAAGATATAAAATGGAAACTTTCATGAATAGTTTTTCAACATCATTTTTGAAAATTGAATCAAGACATTGTGCTTAATGCCTATTTTGTAACTCACTTAACCATTCTTAATGTTGAGACTTAATCAGATAGTCATTCTATTCTATTCTATTCTATTCTATTCTATTCTATTCTATTCTATTCTATTCATGATCCTTTGACTTAACTGTATTGTATTATATTGCCAATATTGTGACCCACCTCATAACAATTCAAATATACAGCTTCATCTCAAAAATCAGAATACTTTCACTCAAACTGTAAAACGTATATATTATATTTTTCATTAATTACACCCTTACAGAACTATCTCAAGCTTTTTCTTGCTTTGCAAATGTATCTTAAGAGTCACAAAAACACATACAATATGTCAAAATAAATAACTATTGTGTGATTAGATAATTTTTTTAGCTTTTTGTTACAATATGAAATTAAAATATATTTTGTTAAACTGTTTTGTTAAAATATATTTAATAAGATAGGAGTCTAGGAACAACTCACTGATATTTTCACTTGCTCTTAACATTGTGTGACTTTATTGACTCTATATTTGTTATATTTATTGGCTCTTTTTCCAACCTTTTTTAACCCTTCATTTGTAATTTATGTAACTATTGTATGTTAACTTCACCAATTTCTACATTGTGCCTTCATTCAAGCTTTTTCAACTTGATTTGCAACATGTTGACTCTAAATCTTTAATTTCTCTCCCACTATTTACTACATTCTTTTAACTTTCAGTTAATGATTTTTAGTTAACCAGTAATGCCTTGACTACATCAGGTTGTTTACCATGGCCATGCTACATTATTAAACATCAAAAATGCTGGTTTTCATCCAGTTTGAGTGAGATATATTGTTATGAAAGCTCATAAAACACTCTTTGACAACAACAGTGAACAAATAATAATGTGTTTAAGTTCTGGTCTAAACTTGTAAAATCTCTAGAAGTATGACTCCATCTGTCACCTATCAACAACCAGCAAATGGTGACAACTCCTTCAGGATAGTGGAAATCTCCTTCAAATTATACTATTTTTATCATGAGTCATGATCCCAAATGAACACAATATTTATGTGTTGCTCCAAATTTAGTCTCCAGATCAGTGTTTGCTGTCCAAAGAGGAAATACCAGAAACATACATTTATTAACACGTTCGTCACATTCAGCATGGAGCTGAAAACAGACCATGGATGCATCCATTTGTCCGCTCTTCCTCCCTCTGTCTGTGGAGCTTTTGCAGGCAGGATGTTGCCTGAGCGATGGTGATTGTGTCTCGGGACAAATACAGGTGTTTCCTCGTCTGGCTGTACCCTCTTCCTGCACAGCTGAAGGCTTGGGTCACCCTCTCCGAAATACCCACGTCTATACAGTGTGTTTGTTCACCTGCGTTTCCAACGTTTTTCGGCGTGGAGGACATCTTTCGGTAGCGGGGTGTCAAGAGATGATGCAGTGATCCCGAGTTTCCATTTCCTTCTGCACTTCTCTCAACAGTCGACACTATTCTAGTCTTTCAGCTATCTGTCCAGCGATGCATCGCAGAGCGGCATAGCAGATCACAGGATTACAAGGCCGACAATGAAGCCATTTGTTCTCCTGCTCGCTCATCATAACTTCTCAGTGCTGCAAAGAGTTTACAGGTGCTTAGTCACCATTGTGAAAGCAGCTTTTAAATGTGGTGTCAAACAGGGGTGTGCCAGATAGTTTCCATTTGAGTGGTATCAGGTTTTTTTGGGGGGGGTTTCTTTTACGATGATGACGATACGGACCTTGACATGATGTGGGCCCAGAACATGAGTGTAGTCAGGGTGGGTTGAAAGATGTTAGGTAAACACGATATAATGTTGCAGAGTATTGCGATAATGATAACACTAATACAAATATTAGTAGATGCTATTAATGTCTTTCTTCTAAATAACATGTTCTTTCTCTTGCTCAATTTGCACCATTAATGACATTATTAGTTTTTATTTAAAAAAAATGATTTCTGTGTCCAAGTTTGTCATTTTCATCTGATTTCTATGATTGTGCAATTCTTCCAGGTGTGAAATCATTAGAACCTTTAATCGATTAACTTTTATTCAGTTAGGTAATTCCATAAGTTTTGTAAATTAAGCTCCAATTTACATGACATTTCAAGTGAAAACGTATTGTTTTTGCATTTTTGTTTCAGAAAAGTATCACATTTACATCACAACATTCTAACAACAATGTAGTCAGTATGTTGAGCCACTATAGAAGTCATATAACAAGTTAATGAATTACTGTTGTTGGTTGAATTCTCTTCAGTTGATTTTAGTCTTCACAAGTCATGATCAGTCACTATAGAGCAGCTTCAAATTAACAAAACAAATCAATGGAAGTTACTGACTCACATATGGACAATAACAATAGCACCCCACAGAGTGTCACGATTCCCAGTTCATTCAATCCAACTTTGTCGTCTGTCCATCTGAATGTCTTTGTGCTTCCATTGTTAATATTTATATCGTACTGTTCTCTGCCAGCACGTGTGTGTGGTTTCATTACAAAGACAGAACAACAGTGCCAACTCGTGGTCTTGTGGTCGCAAACTACATCATTTTCAAAATGTTGCTGTGGAAATGCGAAACTTCTCTGAAGTGAAAAAACAACAACAATATATTTTCTCTTGGAACGTTGTGTAAACAGGGACATCTTTAGGGGTTCACTTCTTGTGCTCATGAAGACACTGAACCTTGCATCCAAACACCCTTCATACTGTAGCACCCGTCGCCATGTACGCGTGAATATATGCCTGTGACTTGTCCTGTAAGGTTAATTGAAACTACTGAAGCAGTGAAAATGTGCGATGTCAGTGAAGTCCATTTACACCACAGGAAACCATCAGGTCAGAATTTCACCATTAATGGTTTCTTTATTCTGCTTTGGGAAATATTGCCTGTTTGAAGCAACACAAACACACAAAGTGTTGCACAGCTGATGTGTTGGATTGTGTTTCTGTTGAGCAGTGTGGCTTTGAGGGCGTGTGAGTGCACGGTTTCCTTTCCCGAAACGGTTAGAAAAATGGTTCTTGTTTTAAATTCTAAGGTCAAAGTCGTCTTGGTCATCATTTGTGAATGCCTAAGGCCGTGCTGGATTTGTTTGGCCTCTGCATAGCTCAGGTATTTGCTCTGCCCCGCTTTTTTCCAAGGGTCTCAATAACCATTAACCAGCCCTTCTCGTATTGTGTCCGTCGCATTCCAGAGACGTTATTCACCAGCAGTTTACACAATGCCACAGTTTGTGTGTTTTCATGGTGTGCGGGAACTAAAACATTGGTGGTATCGCTCAGTAAAATCTGCAAACTCCATGAGTTCATGCAGATCACAAGTTCTCCTCTTCGGATAATCTGTAATGTCTTTTTAGCTGGTGTCAGCGTGGGGCCAGAATGGGGCCGGGGATTCGGGGTTGGGTCCGTATCATTTTTTTGAGAGGTGTACTGTGCTTCCCTTCCTTTGGAGACGATCAGTGATCAAAAGCTGCATCCAGGCGAGATTTTCCCAACAGATAGCAAATCTGAAACCCTGGCTGCATGGCAGAGGGAACATCAGACACTCGATAGCAGGATTTAACAAGGCGAATATCTGATTTTTCATCTCAAAGTTTGTTTTGCTTTCCTGTAAACACAGTTTTTAAAGTGGAACGGCGATACAGCTTTATGCATAAGTGGTCTCGTCTTCACCTCCCTCAGCAGGGCTTGACATTATCCAGGATTACATGTGCATTTCTCAGCTCTACTACTCTGAAAAGACACAGATCAAAATTCCTTCAACTCACTATGCCACAAAATCACTTCAGTGTTGGGGGAACAATATTAAAGGGATAATGCTCTGGTTTCAGTGACTGTCTGCAATTAAAATAGTATTACATATCATACATTCTTGGAAACATCAACCTCATGGGATTACTTTCCAAAGACAGTCAAAGGCTTCTTTTCTATTTTTATTATGACCAAAGCCTTTTGAGGAGTGCAAAACTGGTCAAAATTATTTGTTCTTATACACTTAAACATATTTCTATTAGGAAGTGAAATCTTGAAATCTTCTACAATTCTATTCAGTACCACTGACCTGCAGTAAAAGTTCAGTACAGCACAAATCACAGTTAAAGGATTTAAAGGGGAAACCTTCAAACATAAACATATTGTGACTTGCTCCTGTTTAATGTATGTGGCATCCATCAGGTGCACTGACTGATGCCTCAATGTTTAGCACATCTATTTTATTATGTATTTTGTGAATGTCATACATTTTGGGGATTGACAATGTGGAAGCTTCCAAATACAGGTTCATTCCTAATAATGGGTTAAATGTGAGCGAAATCCTGAAACAGAAAGTTTGCGGTCTGCCCCAGTTCAAACATCAGTCAAACAAATCACATGAATTTGCAAAATGTTACAACAAATATTATCTTTGGGGGGGGGGAAACACCACAATCTATCATTTTTAATCTTGAAATCAAATTGAAACGTCTGGCAATGTTATCTTTTGATCTGATTATTTGTAGCTGTCTGCATTGCCGGTGCCTGTCATTTAATGACTGGATATTAGTTCCTGGATATTACCGGCGGTCCATTAGCCATGTAAAAAATGGATAACGTCGGCCCATCAGGGGTCAAGTTTTGAGCAAGTTTTACGGCCCAGACGAAAAGGTAATGAGGACCTTGGGGTTAAATAGCACAGAACCAAACCATTAAGTGATCATCTCTGATGAGTAAGATGATGAGTAACAGTCTAATAGAATCATGCCGTGGAGCACGAAATGAGCGAATGTAGTTTTCTGCTCATTGAGCTAATAGGAAACCATCAAAGTGGGACCCAGTCTGTGCAAACTTACTACCAAGAGCATTGGAAGGACTTCGGACGTCAGATGTTTGAATTCAGGCTTTTAGAACTGGAACTGCTACACTGTTAAACAAATCATTTGACTTTGAAAATGTGAGTCTTTTTGCCTCTGGGCTCGTGACTCATGCCATCAGCTCATTTGTCTGTGAAATAACAGCCGAGCCTACCTGTGTGTTTGTGTGGTGTTGGATTTATAAGAAAAATGAGCTCATTTACTTGAACAATGAAGTTGGAAAACAATGCAGATAGCCTACAAAATGTGTTACGTATGTTGCTCAGCTGCTAAGCTCATATATTCTGAGTAATGGTCAATGACTATCAACATTTCAGTAATCATACATATCCATGGGTCCTTTATAAAATGTACATGTAACTGGTACAATTGATTTCAAGTTACAAATACAGTAACCCACCCAAGTCAAAAGATTAACTTCAAAACTTGGGGAAAAAAATACCACATGGAAGGATTACATGACGACAGCAACACACTCTGTGCACTGCCGTCAGACCACATGTAGTATTTGTGGATTAAAGGTGAAGGCTGGGTTCATATTGATGAAATATCAACTTGATTAAGATGTGACATCAAAACTCAGTGATAATTTAAAGAACAACAGAAACATTTATTGAATTCTTTTTGAGAGAAAAACTAATGACAGACCTCAAACTTACAGTGACACAAGAGGAGCAATGGGTTATAGTTTTATCATATATTGTCTTCACTCTTTTGTCTTCAGTTTTCATGAAATGGACACAAAGCTCCAATAACTTATATTTGTTGTTTGAACAAGGTTGTTCCTGGTTCTATATGTGTTGTAACAATGTGCTGCATTTTTGGGTTGGCTGGTTGGTTGCCCAGTATTTCAGTGTATGATGCAGTCTATTCAGAATGCATTGTGTGATGTCTTGCACATGTTGACTCTTTTTCAGAGAATGCTATCCAGGGGAGAGTCAATCTTTTTCTAATACCAAAAATGTTTGTAGATTGTAAACCTGACACACCAATGGCTGATGACTATTTTTTTAATGTTTCTCAAGGCTGAGTTACAAGAAAACATGTTAAGAGTTTTTTTCATAACTCCAATTTTAACATATGTTTTTGTTTCTTGCCTTTAGGACAAAGGATGCAGAGCCTGTGGTTGGAAAGGAGATTCAAGTTACTGTCTGCAAAGAAGAGAAGGTTGTCTGTGGAGTAACAAAACACACCACGTGTGCAGATATGATTCAGGCATTACTGGAGGATCACAAGTCAGTCCCAGAAAGCAAGCGGCTCCTGCACGGAGAACCCAAAGACTTCTGTCTGGTTGAGCGCTGGAAGGGTTTTGAAAGGGCGCTGCCACCTCTCACGAGAATTCTGAGACTCTGGTATGCATGGGGTGACCAGCGACCGTTCATCCAATTCATTCTGGTCAAGACAAGCGATTTTGTGCCACAGCCCACAAAGAAGGCCGGGAGGGCCAAAGGGGCGAGGCCGAAGCGATGGGAGAACGGTCGAGGTCAGCATCCGCAGTCGCTGCCGGTGGAGAAGCAGAAGCGGATGGTTAAAAAAGCCTTCAGGAAGCTGGAGAAAATTCACAAGGAGAGCAAGAGCCCACCTGGCTCGGATGAGATTGACCACATGGTGCAGCTTATCCTCAACCAGGACCATGCAATCCGGGAGCAGATCCAACGCATGAGAGACCTGGATTTGGAGATCGATCATTTTGAAATGCAGCTGCAGAGTGAAGCAGAGCGTGAGAGCTTTCTGGCTCAGGCCTGTAGTTCAGAGGCCGAGGCAAACGCCGAGGAGCAGCTTCAGGAGTACTTGTACACCAGTGATGGGGTGGAACAACTGGAGATTCAGGTTCAGAGGCACCAGGCACTCATCCTTCAGCTCTCCCATGAGATCGATGCTGAGCTGAGGAGGGCCGACCTCTCTCTGGGCGAAGACGACGGCATCGAGCCTAATGGAGCTGCGGCCGCTCCCTGGACCGCCTCCGACGATGACGAGTCATCCTGTGTCGCCGAACTTGAGAGGCTACGCGATGAACTAAAACACAGTCTTTTCGCTGGTGTGTCCCTACACAACCAAGCTACAGAAATAGACAAGCAGCTGAAGTACTTTGACAGCACGCTGGTTTCCAAAGACCAGGAGTGCTGGCAGCTGGCTGCTCAGCTGAGCTCACTACAGATTGCGGACAGCGCAGAGGAGAAGAAGGTCGTACCCGTCCCTCTGAAAAGTGACAATCAATGCAGTGTTTCCCCGGCGGTGAAACTGAAGCACAGCTTGTCCCCTCTGGACGTCACAGACACAGACTCAGACACTGGGATCAGCTCCACACACAGTCAGGACTCACTGTCACCGTGTCTCGAATTCCCTCCCCCTCTGGACACAGACGTTTGAGGAAGCCAGTCGATTCTCCGGGAGACAGCCGTTTGTTCTGCAGGCCTCTCAAGTGTCTTCATATTTTAGTCTAAGTCTGATGTAAAAGAGGCACAAATGTGCTTTTACAGTATTTACAATATCGTTTATCAATTCACTTAATGTGCTACATGTGCCGCTAAGTTATTTAAAAACCACTGATGAATTCACCTTCAATTAATAGTTTGTTTGTAATTTCTCAGGTTTCACTGCTTTTTCATCACAGTTGGTTTTGCCCATAGACTGTAGATACAAATATACAATGGGTCTCCACTTCCTCCGAGTAAACAAATGTAATCCCAGGACATCTTACCCCCACCCATGCCCACATTTGACCTACTCTTGAGAAGAAGAAAAAAACACTTCAACCCGAGCGAAATGGTTGGTAAAAATGTGATGTTTCATGTTTTAGCTTGGATCCCAACTCCCAACAAGTCATCAAACTTGTTAGCACATGTTCACGATGGGGTGAATGCAGAGTCTTTTTCAGTCCCCATCACTCTTAGTTTGGCACTTTTTAGTTCCCTCCCCTGGTTTTGTACCTTCCACCTTCACTGAAGTGATGGATACACGCAGCTTGCGTCCATCCAGCCGTGTCTTATGCAGCTTATTCAACTTTAAGTCAGGGGTGAGTACACTCTGTGCAGATCACCAGTTCAGCACAGACACATTCACACCTCCAAGTAATTTTAGTGAACAATTAACTTCAGGCACATATTTTGGATAGTGGGAGGAATGCCGAGTAACCAGAAAAAAAACCTGTACATTCACACAGAGAAAACAGTAAGAAAGACTCAACTCTCTGTTCAGGTTTGAATCATAAATATTCTCACTGTGAGGCCAGAGTGATAGGTCTACTGTACCATGTCACTTGACTATAAATCTCATGATCACCATTCGTTTAGGCTTCAGTGTACAAACAACGCATGATGCACACAGTGTTTTCCTTGTAAAAAGCCAGCACATGTTTGGAAACTAAAACTGTTGCTATGAGACTGGATGGTTTTCCTTTGCACTCTGTTAAATGAATTAACATTTTCAAATATAACTTAAAACAATTGTCTTCCAAGCCATTCCAGGCACAGTCGAGTACAATGTCCTGTGATGATGTTTCTGCCTTTTGTAAGATTTTATCTGAAGCTGCTTTTCTTTGTATGCACTTAAATCTCTTCACAATGTTTTATATTAAAACAAACTTCCTGATTGCTAATTTCCATGATACTGAACTGTGCCTATTTAAAGCCATTATTAGATGTACCCTACAAATCAATCATCCATATGGTCTCTAAAACAGTGGATATTATTCATATTTTTTAAAAATAATCAGCAGTAAATATTTACAGTTTATTAAATGATCCACTTTGTATCAATTATCCTTGTTATAAAGTGTTGGTTTGGATGTGGGATTTGTTAAAATTTCATCTGAAGCAGGTCTGTTGACTTTGCTGTAAGTGCATTTGCTGCTTTAAGTACTGTAAATAATTTGGAATGCACCGATACCACTTTTTTAAAGGACGAGTACGAGTACTAACCTTTTGCTACTTACGATACCAAGTACCGATACAAGTAGTTGTTAAAAGCCATAAAGCTTAATTCAAACTGTATTCTCAAATGATATGCAAATGCTTTGCATTGCTCAGAACCACCTCCAACAGCCTGTGTATTGATGCCCTGCACAAATCTACCAGCCTTACAGTCTACCGTACACACAGGTGTGGCATCTATCTGTGTACTGCGCTAAGCGTAATGTAGACTGTAGATCGAAGGACGTAGCTCACTGTGTGTCATCACATGCTCCAGCTCGCTGTTAATGAGTGCATCTGTCATACTTTAATCATGTTTAGCATGTAGCTTTGCCAGTGTGCGAGTCCCAAAACTGTTGAGGATGTAGCATGTAGCATGGCTCGGACTAGCAGTTAAGCTAATGAGCGACATCGGACTAACTCTGCTGGTGTTGTATGAACTAGATTTCAACTCCTCTTGATATTTTGGTCCATCATTAATCACAGTCTGCCTTATTGTTGTCTTATTTTTGTCATTGTTATTAATATTAAAGACTCTTCACACTTGTGCTCTCTTGCATACCTGCTAACCCATCACCCTCGGCGGGTTGTATCGGGAAGCTTTCACGAGTGCCCCATGCTGTATCGGACCCAATGCTAGTGTCATTATTGGCGCATCCCTATAAATCACCCTTGTTACCCAGACACAGCTTATAAAGGCAGTTTGTTAAAGAAATTACAAATATTTATTTATCACAAAGTTGTACTTTACAGACATTACATTTTATAGTTTTTCAAGCAGAATAAATCATGAATGTTTAAACTATGTGTGCTAAACTTCTGAAAGATTTTTTTAATGAAACTGTACAGTTCAGTTGTCATAATAAAGACTAATATTGTAAAAAAAAAAAAAAAAAAAATCATCTAAAATAAACACTGCTTCGAGTTTATTTCCTAATTGATGCATTAATTCTGTTTTGCAGAAAAGTTCATGCTCAGAAATGCCAAACAGGAAACGAAACACCGCTGGTTTTGATTCCTCGGAGGGCTGAGTCACTGGAGAGAACTGACACCTCCAAGATCCCCCTCCTCCTTCTCCTGTCACCATGTAATCAGACAAGATGGTTGCCAGGGAAGCACCAACAACGGCGAGCACTCTCCTCATGTCAAGGCACTGCTGACAGACTAACACTGTGTTACCCGGAGCAGAGCGAGGCCGACCGCTGGAGAAGCAGAGGATATCCATTTCACACACTAATTGCCTGAGCCCTCCTGCTCCCCCGCTCCCACCCACTCTCCTCCCTTCCCTCCTTTCCACTGCTTCAAGCAACTAAGTAGCTGAGCATGAAAGGCCAGAGAGCTTACAATGCCAGCAATCTCACACTGGCGCCCGGCACCTGTTGATGGAGAGGGTGGGGGGGGGGTTATGATGGTATTTCTAGTACGTTCCGTCTCAGCAACGCGAGTGGATGGTGGAGAGAGATGAAGAAGGGGAGGAGAGGGGGACTTGATGGAATTGAAATAGGAATGCAAATCAGACTTGCACTGAGCTGTCTCTCAACCGGAGGAGTGAAGCTTTGATGTCCCAAGAAGGTTTCCTGGATTGGAATGTGTGCAGCTGCATGGAGGTTTTCTCCAGGTGGAGAGTGTGATGGTCTGTTTGATCGGTGACCTTTCCAGGATTGTGCTTTGCCTTTGGAGTCACATAGGATGTACGGCTCTTGAAGACACGTCATCTGGATCGAGCATGAACATCGTGAAACAGTCAAAGCTTACTAAATTCACCACGGCTCAACATGTGGACATGGGCCAACGACTGCGCCATGAAAAACTTTCCATTCTGCTCCTGTGGGCCACAGGGGGTCTGCAATGCCGCCTTCCCACCACTTGGGGCAGCAACCCATCATTCAGTTGTTGAACACGCTCCAATAAGCAGGAGAAGATTAATCCAGTCGTCAACTTTTGACTGAAGTGACGAGAAGTTTTTTTAAATGAAAAGAGCAGATCAAAGTGAAACTGCTCCTCAAAGGCGAAATATGTCCGCTAGCACAACCCGATTTTTATTTAGTTGAGCTTTGTGAACGGAGGCAGCGAGGCAGAGCCGAGAGGGAAGGAAGCACTGAAGCCTTCAAAACTCAGACGGCATCTCAAAACCAAACAGCTGGATTATTTCAAGAGAAAACAAAATGGGCCACAGATGCAGAAGCAATCTATTTTGTCACTGACTGGTGACTCTAAATGTGCTTTAAAAGCTAGCTATCGTGTAGCCAGATGTGTGGCGCAATAGCATTTCATTTATCAGACTTTCTCTTCAGTTTTTTTGTGTAAATTTAAATATTTAGGGATTTCATATTTTTTTGGGCTCTCCTGTTCAGTGTTGTATGTGCAGGTTTACATACAAAAGATAAAGAAATGTTTTTAAGGTTATCATAGTGTATCATATCATTTATTTTACAAGGTTTTAGCTTGTTAATGGGAGTGGACTTGATTAAGTTATTGAATACAAATAAAAACCAAAACTCGGATCAGTTAAAATGAAATTGTCAATAATTAAATGGGCCTTGGGCCACTTTGTATTGGGAAAACTGGGCCCAGAGTTCAAAAAGGTTGAGAACTTCTGTTTTAAACAATTCAGAGTCGCAGGGATGTTGTAGCAGATCTTATTGTGTGAAGGAAGAGAACTCCAAGTACAGAGAGCACCAGTCATTCACATTTATTCCCACGGGCCATTAAGTTCAGGATACTTTCACACTGGTTACTGTGGACCAGAGTGGATATTCGGTGGAGAACTAATGTAAAAAATGAGCTGCAGCCACTTGAAGCAGCAGGTTTCACACCAACTGGGTTTTCGGACAAAACTTCTGAAGAGAAATTGAAGAGTCAGCGGAAATACTATTCAACTTATTTGTCTGTCCATACGAAGTCTGTGTACTCCCATTGTTAATGTTTATAATGTATTGTTCTCTCTCTTTTCAAAGATGAGTAGAAGTATAAGTTCTAACCCTTAGCTACTTGCTGATATCAATACCGATACAAGATTCTTCAAACCGTGAACATCACTGGTGCTCTGTTGTCTACCTGAGGGTGATGTCACTGATGCTTGATCCTCTTCAAATTGTATCGGGGATTTTTCACGAGCATGAGTACTCTGCGTCGTATCAGACCTGATACTGGTATCGGTCCATCCCGAGTGGTCATGTAAAGTAACATAAGTTTCCAGTTTTCACTTGAAAACTCGTTGGCTTTTTATCTACACGAAAACAACATGTGGAGTCGCTGAATTCTTTCACATCAAACTGCTCTCCTTCCCTGAGAGAATGCTACTTTTCTATATCATGCAGCACTGCACATTGCAGGTACAGTCAATATTTGTTCTGCACATTTGTGAGTATAGATCGACAACAGCATGGATTTCAGAGACTTTATGCTGGACGATTATATTTTCAGTGGATTGTTGTGGGAGATGTGAGGCCGAAGTCACAAGCAAGCAGCGATCCACATATCTCCACAGAACAGCTGTAGCTGTGCTTACAGCCAGTGGCAGCATACTGTCACACCTTGGCCGTTTGAAAGGAGGAGAAAGCAATAAATTACTCGTGCAAGAATTCACAGCACCTTTTTCTTCCAGGAACTCGCATTGCCTCACGCTGGAAAACTGCAGCAACACACAAAAGGTCTCTATGCACCGATCAAGACAGAAAGCAAACATACTGAGGAGAAAATAGAGAGCATCGAAAATAAAGGGAGTAGAAATCCAAATGTGAGGGTCTGTCGGGAAAGTCACACGGAGGCCTGGAAAACAAACTCAGTTCACCTCATTTATTCTGTGTCAGGCATGTTGAGGCACCTGCCGCTCCCACACGGCAGTAAAAATTGAAATGAGCTGATTTTGGCTCTGCTTTTTAAGGGTGTTAAAGACCTCCCTGAACTTTTTCTCATGCAAGCTGCTGTTAATGCAGCTGAGGCGCCAAAAGAGGTTTAACAAAGCGCCGGGTGTATATTTCCCGTCCTTGGCAGATTGTAAAAGCCTCTGAAGAAGTACTTGAGCTCAGGCGGGGGACAATGAAACTCTCCAGCATTCAACGAGTCCTTTCACAATCAGTATTTAGTATCTGACCACCAACAAAAATCTTTTTTTCTTCATCTAGCCTTTAGCAACAGAAGCCGGGGTGAAGCCGTGTTGCAGGCCGACTTCAATCCCAAGTTTCATTGAGGCTGCAGGTGATGTTTACCGCTTCTGCCTGCTCAAGATCAGCAACTTAAAGACTTGCCAGCTTGCAGCACGCTTGCCAACAACAGTAATTACGTCCACCAAAATGACAATTATGCTGGCTGCGAACCTGTCTTTGTTCAGCCCTCCCAGTTATGACGACTGGGCAGTTTGAGAATACCGTAATCTGTAATCAGCCGTGGGTCCGGTCCCGAAGATGAGGGCAGGAAGTTTAAAGAGTGCGTGGTGTGTCTTTAACCCACAAGCATATTCAGAAGTATGTGGAAAACATACTTGTTTGTCGCAAACAAAGAGCGAACGCGGTGCCCTTAGGAGGGTGTTTTCCCAACCTTCAGTGTGAGCCTATCGTTGTGCCAGACCTCTGGAGGAAACAGTGAGATAAGAGTCAGGAACCGAGGTGGGAAAGAACAATGTGCAAGTACAAGCACCTTAAATACAGTTGTCTGCAGAATCTACAGCATTTCCCACAGGATTTTAACCTCATATTACATTTCCCCAAAATAAGGTTTGGCTTGCATTTATAAGTGAAAAATGTTTTTTTTGAGAAATATACGTTATATAAGATAAAAAATAAAGATATCTGAACAAGCATAGGATGACTTATATATGTATTTACACTCAGGCTCTGTTTAAACAACGTTTCAAGTGAAAATGCAGTTTTTACATTTTCATCTGAGAAAAGTTTTGTATTTACACAGTTAACATTTTGAAAATGATGTCCGTTTGGACAGCAGTGGCAGGAACACTGAAAACAAATCTTGGGTCTCTAAAAAACATTTTAAGATACATCCTTCACAGCTAAATCTGTTTGGAAAAAGTGTAAAACTGGTCAAAATGACATTGTATTTTACAGAGAAAAACACCTCTTAATAGACCAAAATTCTCCCCAGATATCTTCACTCAGAAAAATCAACTGAGTGGCTTTTCAGTTTACATGTAAAAAAAATGTTTGATTAAAAATGTTAAAAATTAAAATAGATGTGCATATTGAGTTTCTTGTTGTTAAATGGTTCATTCTGATACATGTTGTTCATATGATATAAATAAAGGAGATTCAATCTACTCAATATGAATAGATGGAAATGTGTGACATGATTAAATTACTTTAACTCAAAAAAAAATAATTTGTAAGCGGGGAAATGACTGAAAATAATTATTTTCACTGTTCAAGGCATCCCGAGTTCTGGATTTCATCCCAGTGATACTAATGTTCAGCAAAAAGTGTGTTTTTATGAGATACGTGATGTGTATTTTGTGGTTCCTTTAGAGTCACACAGTGCAGACGGTTCAGCTAATTTGCATAGCTGTGTTATTGTGGTGTTGCTATGAGCAACACAACAAAAATACAGCTGGTATGCATACCGGTTCACTGTTTTCTGATGAGTGTGCTCAAAGAAAGTGAGAACTCCAATAGTGAAATTCATGGTGGGGTTTTTGAAGGTGGTGACCTCATGTTCAAGATCTTGGTCTTGAATCAGTCTCAGCCCCTTAAAGTCTTGGTTTTGGGATCTTCTGGGGTTGATCCTGACTCAATCTTGACCAAGACTTTAGTCTTGTACTGGTCTTGACTCAGCCTCCAGTTAGGTTGTTTTGACAACAACCCTTTTTGACAGGGCTCTTAGTGGTCTTCTTAGAGTTATAATAATGTTAGAAGCTCAGAGTCATAATCAAGAGACGCAATATTAAAGATGCTCAGACATATTAGACAGATTAGTGATTGAACCTGCATTCTTGCGACTGAAAGGCAACTTGCTATGAGCCGCAATTATCCTGGAAAAACATGTCATGAGATTCCGGAAGAAAGCCAGAGAATTGGCACAAAAAGAACATTTTGACTTGAGAGAAAGGCCCCACATCCAAAGAGCACACTTCTTTATGTAAACCAAAACAACTCCTTAGAAACGGCCTGAGTATACTTTCAGGGGTATAATGAAATGGTGCAAAAAGAATGCCAACTTTTCCTCTTTTGGCCTTCATGTGTTGTGTGTTTCAGGAGAAATGTGCTCTGCCAAAAACCTGCAGTGTGTTCAGTTGAGTTCCCACAACACACCCGCCTATAAAAGCCATTTGACAATGCCCAAAGCAAAAACTTCCAGTTTCTACTTGCAGTTGCATTCATTTGTGCAACTTGTCCCTCAACATCAGAGTTCTGCAATTACTGAAAATTAGCCTTCTTTTAATAGATACTAGACATTAGATAACAGTAGTTAAGTTACTTACTCGTTATCAAATTAATAATTAACAACTTCACTTAATAGAAATTTTCTGAAATGTCTCAATAAACTGAGCTGTGTTACTGTAGCGCTGCAGTGATACATTAAGTGACTGATGTCACTTAAAGAGAGAATCTTACTGACAACTCAGCCACAGGAAGATGCTCTGTATATCTCTATCTCTATCTCTCTATATATTGACACTTTATAAAAGAAAAAATAAATCAGGATGTTGATGAGACAATGAAAAGATGTATTATGTATGTATGTATGCATGTATGTATGTATGTATGTATGTATGTATGTATGTATGTATGTATGTATGTATGTATGTATGTATGTATGTATGTATGTATGTATTGACATACATAATCGAACTTTAATTGTTATGAGCTTCTTTACGAAAGAGGGGTTTTTACAGACATAATACAAGAAATCTTAATATGATGTCATTTTCCCTTCATGAATTATTTCTCATCTTACTGTTTTTCTTTGTATCTTTCCAAGAATTAAACAATACAATTATACATATATACAGAAAAAAGTATACCTCATGTAAAAAAAACAAAACAAATAATATTCCACTGTGAATAAAAAAAAAGACGAAATCTACTCTTTATAAAAATATTATTTTAGAAAACAAATTGTTTATGGATCTGACACGTATCAACAAATAGGTACAACATTAGCCGAACAGACCTGAACTGATCAACGGATCAAATAAAGTTACTTATATTTTAACTAAAAAAAGGAGAACTTGAGAGTTATTCTACTAAACAGTAATGCAGAATGTAAAATGAGAATATTTCATGGTGCTGTCAGAATGACTTAGTTACTTCAGCATTACAGAGGTACTCACTGAAAATATTTACAAGATAAACATTTTTATTACAGATCATGTATTCACACGACATTGTTTGTAACTAGATCTACAATCTGTTCTATAACCTGAGATAAATGGGAATAAATGACAGTAACATAATCCAACCAATATAGATGCTTTGTAGTATACAAACAATAAAGCAGGTATAATCAGTGGTTTTCATGTACAGCACAGGAAATGAGGCACATCATATAAACTTAAGCATTGTGACTGCATTATTCATATTATTGCATGAATCAGTCTGACTTGTAAAAGTACAACTCCTCACATATTAAAATCTTGGGTTTCTACAGACTTGCTGTGGAAGGTGCTCACACACGACAGCCAGTCCCAGTCGCATCTGCATTCAAGCCTGGACTTGCTAAAGTAGTTCAAGGGCCTCAGGCTTAATTGCTTCAATCAAAGCACATTTGCAGTGCCACCCCATCCAGGAGGCATGAATCATCTGATTAAAGAAGCAATAAAATGTTACTGCTGCCAGCAACCAAACAGTAAAAATGTGAGAATTGAGGGATGTGTGCATTTTGGCCACACTTTTGAAGGTGGGAAATATTAAAAATACGACCCTGGTCTTGCTGCAGTGGGGCGCACGCAATGTAATGTGTTGTTCACCCACAGTAATGCTCCCTGTGCAAACACTTCAAAAGCTTTAATCATCCCACCACCACTTCTCCAGTAAACACATTTTATTTGGCACGGCTGTTAATTTTCCTTTTTATTAAAGCTGCCGATCTGGCTGACGCTGTTTGTCTTTCTACAGGTGCACTCTTGAGGATGCTCACTCCTCCACGCATGTATCGCCTCTCATTACAAGGAGGTGGAGACATCCGTCGCAGCGAGCCGGAGACACAGACAGGAGAGAGGGATAGACAGGCAGGAGGTCAGAAGCAGAAATCAGCTCTGTGGTGGAATCAAACCTCAGTAGACAGGATCAAACAGACCCGGCGCTGTGTGGTTGGGTAAAGCTATAGTCACATCCAGTGAAAACAAAGAACCTTTTACAATGAAGCCCTACAGCATACAAAGCCATCTAAAGTGGGCCCTAAAATGGATTGACTTCATTTGTCTTTTCTATGGTTCAACTCAGTATACGTCTTTTTCCCAAAAAATAAAAGCAGGTTCCATATAAACCTTGAATTGGCTTTAATTATGGCCCAGTTAATACGACAATGTTTCAAGTGAGAACGCATCGTATGTGCATTTTTATTTCATAAAAGTTTTACAGCAACGTTCTGAAAATTGTTTTTTTTACACAGAAATGTTGGAAACACTGAAAATATTAGTTGTCATCATGCCAGGCCACGAGGCAGCCATTGTTGTTATTCTACTATAGAAAAACAACCAACAACTAGTGAGTTAGTCTAACCCTAACCCTAACTTGTGCCGTGGTGCGCATGCATGGCAGTAACGCTTCACTTTTTTTTTCAGGATGAATGCTGTACATTTTTCAAGTTTAACCATGGGAGCCATTTTTAAAAAGTTGTGTTTGTGGTGGATACATGCACCTTTATTGTATAAACGAACCCCCAAAACTCAACGGAAGTTTTGAATTTTCACTAGAAATCATAGCCCGAAAACACTGCCTGATTTACATTTCCAAGGATGTGCATGATGCCTTCCTGAATGATAATGCAATTTATCTTCCCATTTCAAATGATTTCTGCACCTAAGATAAGATAAGACAAGATAACCAAGGGAGGCCGTAAAATCGCGTGTGACGAACCACAAACTTTCACATAAAACAGTACAGGAAATAAAAATGAGTGGCACAGATGTCCATGTACCTTCACCTCTTTTACATTCTTCTCGAACATCGGTGCGTGTTTTCAAGTCCATTTCACGCACAGTGGGCTGTGTGAAGATGGCTGTTTGATGGTCTTTGAGCGATTGTGTCTCGGAGGACTCAAAGGACCGTGTCGTGGACTCCCATTTTATCCTGATTGCCTGACTGTGGCCGTCTGATTAGCTACTTAAGTAAACATAGAATTCGTTGGTATGGCACACCTCTTCAAAAACACGACATGTCTCTAGACCTTGGAGCACTTGACGGTTGTGTGCGTCCATCTTCTCCTTCACTCACATGTGTGGGATTTCTGATTAAGGCAGTTTTGATTGGGTTTACTGTTGTTCACAATCAGCTGGTGAGTGGTGACCTCGACGCATCGAGGGAGACGTTGAAATGCATCGAGGTCGCCAGACATAATCTGTTGAGGGAAGTGGAAAAGATACAACCTGCTGCAGAAGTATGTTTAATCCTATGTGTTCCAATTAAATAAATTTGCTATTGCAGGTGGATATTGGATTCTGATTTCCGAAGAGAATAAAAAAGACAAAATCTCCAAATGCAATAGTCTCTTGTTGGCAGATTATTTTTTCTGAAAGCTGTAACGGGGAGCCGACTACAGGTTTCATTTGGTTAGTACTGGTTTTCTATGAAAGCATGTTTAGTTAATTTGATGTTGAAGAGCCTGTGCAGCCAGGTTAATAAAGCTAATGAAATCACAGCAGCGATGCTGTCCGCCTTGTCTCCGAGATGAGCTCTCCAAGCCACAAGAAATTTAGAACCAAAGAATCAAGTGTCTGCTTATCATCTTGGTGTCTTGCTACAAAACAATAGTTATGGATTTATAATCGTATTCATGGCTCCATGGGTGAGGGTTTTGAAAGAAGGATTCAAGCCATGTATTTTATATGTAGGATGTGTATATAATTCCAAGCATTGTAATTTCAAGGCCCTGTATTACATGGGGCACAGATTGCAGTGCATTACTCTTTCATTCTGTTGCCTCCCAGAACTCATGCTGTTTCAATAACAAATATGTGACTGTGATTGCACGAGGTGCAGTTGAGGCACTTTACTGTGTTGGTACAATAAAAAGAGACTTATTCGCTTAAAGAAGACTCTCCCCAAAGTTGTCCAGAACTTAAGTTGTGCTTTTTCTTATTGCTTGCAGCTGCTTGTTGGAATCTCTCCTCTGCAGAGATAAAAAATATATGGAACAGTCCTCAAGGTGAGGCATCACTCCACATTGAAGTAGTGATTTCTCTTTTTACTTATGTAACCTCCAAACTGAGGACAGGACAGGTTCAATTCAAACAACTGGGGGGAAATTATTTGATTTTTTTTTTTTTTTGGTTAGATGCAAGACTTACAAATTGTTTTTACTGGTGCATCAATACCGATACCAGTATTGGGTCTAATACTGCATGGGGTACCTGTACAATGAGTATAATGTCATGTCATGTAGCCACAATGTTGCCCACAGGTACACAAGAGAGCACGAGTGATGTCAGAACATTAATGACGAAGGGATTATTTTGTATACATTTAATTAAAGTATTACAGTTACTAATCCTGCATCCTGAAACTGGAATTTAAGGCCCTATTTACACAACATTTTCCTGTGAAAATAGAAAACTTTTGTTGCGCTTCGGGTCTCTGTTCACGGGTGTCTGTTCACTTCGGGTGAACTTTTTGAAAATGCTACCCAAGTTGGAACTTTTTACTTTGACTCTGTCTCCATGTAAACAGAGGAAAACACAACTTTGCTCAAACGCTGCTACTGTGCATGGGCACCACCCCCATAACCAATAGTTCTGTGTATGGTGCCCCTACTGCACATGCTCAGTAGATGGACAACAATGGCGGCCTCCAGAGTGTGCCAGTCCATATTCTCCTGGTACTTGGTAATTTTATAGTTGAGTCACCCACAATAGCAATCTAACTTGGTCGTCTGTCCACACGAAAGTCTGTCTACTCACCACTGTTATATTTTATCATGTATTGTTCTGTGCACACGTGTGTAGGTTCATTACCAAAACGCCCAAAAGTGTCAGCTTGTGGCCTGGCATGCCAACTACACTATTTTAAGTATTTCTGTTGTTTCTGTGAAACATTAACCTTTTTTTCAAACCATGTCCATGAAAACCAAATATTTCTGGAATGAAAATGTAAAAAAGCATTTTCACTTGAAAAGTTGTGGTGCAAAAGGGGCCATAGTCTGAGACAGCATTGCACAGTGTTGGGATCTCACAAGACCACAGAAAGTGTGTTCATTTCTAGGGAAAGACAATTTTCATTTGTCATGATACACAGTCATGACATATGAATTCGGACCCAGGAATGTGATTGACCGTCACACCCAGTGGGGGGACCTTTTGTCACTGCAAACCTATGCAAATCCTCCCCCACTTTCTGCTCAAAAGACACTTACCCCATGCACTCAGCCAGTCACTGATTAGCTGAAGCTCTCAGGATTTCATACCTTCGAATCCCCCAACCTTTACCAAAAGCCTTTGGAAGAGACTCCTCAAAGCAGTCTTGCAGCAAGTCTTGCCCCGAGTCTTCCCTGGTGAAGACCAGGGAGAAGCTGCATCCGAGCAGTTCCACTCACAAAAGGCTTTTGCTCTTTTTCTTCAATGGAGGAGGTGGATTGCTGGAGGCAACTCACCCAGCGTTAGCATACAGCTAACACCAGTTTTCTCCTTCTTCAAAGACACCAAGGAAGTGGTAACAACAACTGGGCATTACATGAGATTAGTTAAAGGACCCATATTTTGCTATATTTCATGTTTCACAGTCCATCCTATGCTCATGTGGGATTTGGGTGATACAGTATACAACACTCAAAACTTGTGAAATTATAGCTATTTCTTGGATTGAACTGACGTCACCTCTCATGAAATGGGTGGTTGTCAGCTCCTCTGCCTCCCCCACCTGCACGGAGACTGCAGCCCAGCACACAGCCACCTCCTCCCACCCTTTCGGTGATGTAGCCAGCAGCTCACGCTTGCTTGGTAGTAATGTACTTACAGATTTCGGCACCTCGTTAGCGTCTTTTATTGTGGGAATAGCACGGGGTTTCAAGATAAGCTGAGTAAGTCCAGTTTCAAAGTACCCGTAGTTCTGGAAGCAGTCTTTGGTGAAGTGTCGCTCGCAAACAAACAGATTCTTTGTGGATTTCTGAGGCAGGTCCACGGGAAAAAAGTCCAGCTGTGCTTCTTCTTTTGGCAAGCCAAATAGTGTAGACACATACTTGCACCCAAAAACACATTTTCTCCAAGTGGACATGATGGCCACATTCCATGTCCCGAAAACGTGGCCATGGAATGTCCCTAACGAACACCATGTTCGAGCACAGGGGTGTCCATAAGTGCGCGTGGCACCAGGACACCCTAGGCCGAAGGTCAATGATAGATTTTGTGGTCGTGTCATCTGATCTCCAGCCGCGTGTCTTGGACACTCGGGTAAAGAGAGGGGCAGAGCTGTCAATTGATCACCACCTGGTGGTGAGTTGGATGTGCTGGGAGGAGGCCAGACAGACTCGGCAGACCCAAATGTGTTATGAGGGTCTGCTGGGAACGCCTGGCCGAGCCCTCTGTCTGTGCAGTCTTCCACCTCCGGGAGAGCTTCTCACAGATCCCGGACTGGAGACTGGAGACATTGAGTCCGAGTGGACCATGTTCTCCACTTCCATTGTCGAAGCTGCTGCTCGGAGCTGCGGCTGCAGGGTCTCTGGTGCCTGTCGTGGTGGCAACCCCCAAACCCGGTGGTGGAAACCGGAAGTAAGGGATGCCGTCAAGCTGAAGAAGGAGTCCTACCGGGCACTGTTAGCTCATAGGACTCCCGAGGCAATCAACAGGTACTGGCAGGCCAAGCGAGCCACAGCCCGGGCTGTGGTAGAGGAAAAAACTTGTGTCTGGGAGGAGTTCAGAGAGGCCATGGAGGAGGACTTTCGGTCGGCCCCGAGGAAATTCTGCAAACCCTCCAGCGCCTCAGGAGGGGGAAGCAGTTCTCCACCAACACTGTTCACAGTGGAGGTGGGGAGCTGTTGACCTCAACTGTGGATGTAGTCAGGTGGTGGAAGGAATACTTCGAGGACCACCTCAATCCCACCACCACGTCTTCCATTGAGGAAGCAGAGGCTAGGTTCTCAGAGGTAGACTCGTCCATGACCAAAGCTGAAGTCATCGAGGTTGTTGCGAAGCTCCTTGATGGTAAGGCACTGGGAGTGGATGACATTCACCCAGAGTTCCTTAAGTCTCTGGATGTGCAGGGACTGTCGTGGCTGACCCGTCTCTGCAACATCGCTTGGCGGGCGGGGACAGTACCTTTGGACTGGCAGACTGGGGTGGTGGTGGTCCCTCTCTTCAAGAAGGGGGATCGGAGGGTGTGTTCCAACTACAAGGGGATCACACTCCTCAGCCTCCCCGGGAAAGTCTATTCCAGGGTACTGGAGAGGAGGATCCGGCCGATAGTCGAACCTTGGATCCAAGAGGAACAATGCAGTTTTCGTCCTGGTTGTGGAACACTGGACCAGCTCTATACCCTCCACCAGGTTCTCCTGATGGTGGAACACTGGACCAGCTCTATACTCTCCACCAGGTGCTCGAGGGTTCATGGGAGTTCGTCCAACCAGTCCACATGTGTTTTGTGGATCTGGAGAAGGCGTTCGACCGCATCCCTCGAGACGTCCTGTGGGGGGTGCTCCGGGAGTATGGAGTCCGGGGCCCTTTGTTAAGGGCTGTTCAGTCCCTGTATACCTGGAGCAGGAGCTTGGTTCGCATTGCCGGCAGTAAGTCGGACCTGTTCCCAGTGCACATTGGCCTCCGGCAGGGCTGTCCTTTGTCACCGATTCTGTTCATCACATACATGGACAGAATCTCTAGGCACAGCCAGGGCCCGGAAGGGGTTTGGGGACCACAGGATCTCATCTCTGCTATTTGTGGATGATGTGTTTCTGTTGGCCCATTCAAACCTGGACCTTCAGCGTGCACTGGCGCGGTTCGCAGCCGAGTGTGAAGCACCTGGGATGAGGATCAGCACCTCTAAATCCGAGGCCATGGTTCTGGACCGGAAAAATGTGGCTTGCCCCCCAGGTCGGTGGAGTGCCCTTGTCACAGGTGGAGGAGTTCAAGTATCTCGGGGTCTTGTTCACGAGTGGGGGCAAGATGGAGCATGAGATTGACAGGCGGATCGGTGCAGCGTCTGCAGTTATGTGGTCGTTGTATCGGTCCGTCGTGGTGAAGAAGGAGCTGACCCAAAAAGCGAAGCTCTCGATTTACCGGTCGATCTTCGTTCCTACCCTCACCTATGGTCATGAACTATGGGTCATGACCGAAAGAACGAGATCTCGGATACAAGCGGCTGAAATGAGCTTCCTCCGTAGGGTGGCTGGGCGTACCCTTAGAGATAGGGTGGGGAGCTCAGCTACCAGGGAGGAGCTCGGAGTAGAGCCGCTGCTCCTCCACATTGAGAGGAGCCAGCTGAGGTGGCTCGGGCACCTGTTTCGGATGCCCCCCGGACGCCTCCCCAGGGAAGTGTTCCGGGCATGACCCCCCGGTAGGAGGCCTCGGGGCAGACCTAGGACACGCTGGAGGGACTATGTCTCTCGGCTGGCCTGGGAATGCCTTGGGGTGCCACCGGAGGAGCTGGAGGAAGTGTCTGGGGTGAGGGAAGTCTGGGCAACTCTGCTTGGACTGCTGCCTCCATGACCCGGCCCCGGATAAGCAGCAGAAAATGGATGGATGGATGGATGGAACATGATGGCGAAAACAGTTATAGACAGCAACAAAAAAAGCAGCGTTCAATGTGATAGTGTGCAGAGAAGAGGCTGCGCGCGCTCCTTGGCACATTTGTGGGCGTGTTTTGTTTGGTTTCTCCACATGTTAATCTTCCTGGAGGTGGGGCTTCTCCATCTCTGTGCCACGTCAGCAGGGTGGTGCCGCATCATCAAATTGAATCAACACGTTGAGCTCCCCCACCAGTTAGAACAGAGAAAATCGCTGTGAACTCAAGCTTGAGGGAATCAATGAAAAAAAAAACACTTTAGGGATGTATATGAACCCCAAATAGCACTTTTATGATGTTTAAAGCACAGAAAAGTCGATTTAGTATAATATGGGACTTTTAAACCTGATGCTATGCATAGAACTATTTAACTTTATGAAGGTGTGTTGATTCTATTACAGTGATTGAGTTCTATTGATAATGATATTAGGAGCAGTTATTAACCTGTAAACCAACATTAGCTCTGCCACAGACACAGGGTCTGCATGCTAATCTTTGCTTTACTAACTTGTTAACTCACAATCCTACACATATCACATCAAAGACAACATCGCACAGTAACTGAACACCATCTGATGACTCCTGATGTTTCACAAAGCAAGTCGCATTCACATAAACTCATTCTAGAAATGGTCCTTTAAAAGAGACACACAGGAAACAGACTGTAAAGACTAGCTTCCGTGTTGCATTGTTCTCCAGCACATGGTCGAGACCCAGGACAGACTTCCTGTTCTCTGACAACCTCCATTTGGAATGTAGTTTCTTGTGATCCGCCATCTTGTTTTGTAGTTCCATCACACGTCTCACACACACACACACACACACACACACACACACACACACACACACACACACACACACACACACACACACACACACACACACACACACACACACATACACACACACACACACACACACACACGCACACACACACACACACACACACACACACTCCCTCCACCTCTCTCTCTCTCTTTTCTCTCTCTCTCCCTCCACACACACACCAACACACACCAAGCTGTATATAGGTAGTTAGAATCTGTGTTCTATTTGTTTTCATTGTAAATAAATATAATTTTTGGAATCATACTTGCTGTGTTATTAATATGCACAAAGGTGAATGAAATGTCGACCTCTTCTGTGTCAAGAACTCCAAAATCCTTCAAGCTTTACTGTTAATTCTGGTAATTGTAATTAATTCAACTATTAATTCAAATTCCTGATTAACTGTTTAGTATATCTTATGAGACTGATATAACTGAATTGGCTATCATTTCCTGTTACAACAGGTGGTGCTCCGAGGTATCTGATACAGATCAGATTAAATTTTCAATAACATAATTAATAACTATCTTTGATAATTATTAATCATTATCGATAACCAACCACAACATAAATGGTTCCTAGTGATCCTTATGAAGTAAGAAATCCCTACAACAGGCAGAGAAAGTGGTGGTTTGTGTTACTGAAAAGAATACCATTCATCGGCTCCACATTGTACCCATCGAAATATAAAAAAAAAAAATGCTATTTTAATTCACAGTACTGAACCAAAAATGTCTTGGCTCCTAGAGCTTACAACGGATACACTGGATTCAGATTATTCACAGTTTATTTTGTTTTGTGAAGTGTTGCAGGATGAGAGAACAGTCATTCCTCAAAAGTAAAATCTGCTCATGTTACTTGAACTAATTGAAAATGCAAGTAGAATTTGGTCCCAATGTTATCACCATACCCACCATCAACCCCAACCACCTCCTGCTGGCTACAAGGCAGCTCATCATTTTGTTTTACTTCTGAAATTAGGGATAAAAATTAATTTGTCTGTCGAGAAACAAGAGAGCCACTCAGTAAACAGAAAGATAAAACATAGGCCGCATTCATGTTAAAACAATGTTTCATTGGAAGTTTTCCTTTGTTTTCAACATGACACAATCATACAACAGTTAAAAAAATGCTTGTTTTTGTGGCAGGATCTCTTGGGAGAAAAGGTAACTTTGAAGAAATAACTTGACTGGGGAAAGGCTTGAAGTGGCAGGCTACTGAAAACTGATGCTCTGCACTGTGTTAGATCTGTCAGGCCTTTGATGGTGGCCGAGAGGCTCTCTTGTTTCCTGTGCCATGTCGAGGCTAGATAACGCAACTAATCTGAGCACACTTCCCCTCCAGAGCTGCCACTTTGAAGACCCCCAGTCTGAGAGATTATGATTCGGGGCTTACTTCCTGAGAGGACAGGGTCCTGTCATTGCTGCATGCTTACCTCACAAATGCACAGATGAGTTGCACTGTACACACAGTCATGCGTATGAAGCCCTGTGCAGGACTCAAGCAAACAAAGGAAATAAATAGCTCATTTCTACAGCGCTTTCTTTCATCGCAGTGCTAACTGGCAATACTCACAGTGCCTTGGCAGCTGCTCCCATATCACTGCTTTCTTCAAAAACATGCTAAACTCAAAGTTTGTCCCTGCTTCTTACTGTCAGTTACATGTTCAAATGTGAAATAAGAATGTTTTAGCGCTTGCTCTGGCACAGACTTACAAAAGGCATGTGAAGGAAACTTCTTTAATGTCATAAATAGATTTTTAGGGGGAAAGAAATCATATTTTTTTTTTAATGGAATGTTCTACAACTGAACTATTGCAAATGCAGTAAAAGAATATAGCTATGAAATCCATCCATCCAACCATCAATTTTCTTTCTTGCTCATTATGGCAAGTACACGCTGGTGGAAACCGTCAAGGTGAAGAAGGAGGCCTTTAAAGGCTGGTTGGCTAAGGGAGGTCCAAACTCAACAGACAGGTATCAATGGCCATAAAAGGGCCAGCTTTACTGGTTGTAGAATCAAAGTTTGCAGCATGGTACGAGTTTTGGACTTTTGGTTGGCCTTAAAGAGATTCTGGGGCACCATCCGGAGGCTCAGGAGGGGCTTGAAGAGGTCTATCTCAAGCTGCGTTGCTCAAGAATGGACATCGTCTGACCTCAAATGAGGATATACTCCTGAGGTGGGAGGAGCACTTTGAAGATCTCCTGAACCCGAGGGACATGCCCCCATTACAGCAGGCAGGGCCCTAGGCTTCTGGTGTGACCTCATCCATGTCTCTGGTAGAGTTCACCAGGGTGATCAAAAAAAATCCTAGTCGGCAAGGCCCCAGGAGTGAACGAGATACACCTGGAGTAGGGCTGTCCCGGTCAATGCACTTCTCCAGTATCACATGGATCTCTGGTACAGTACCTTCCGACAGGCAGACCGGTGTGGTGGTCAACATTTTTAAAACGGGGACCGGAGATTGTGTGATAATTATCGGGATAATTATTAGCCTGCCTGTGAAAGTCTATGTGGAAAGGAGACGCCGACCAATAATTGAACCTCAGATACAGGAGAAATACCAGGATTCTGTCCGAGCCATGGAACGACAGACTAGCTCTTCACCTTCTCTTCACCAGACTATGGAGGGGGCATGGGAGTTTCCCAATCCAATCTACATGTGTCTTGTGGACTTGGAGTAAGCCCATGGCCATGTCCCCTAAGATGTCTTGTGGGAGGTGCTAAGGGAGTATGGAGAAATGGAACTATAGCTGCAGGCAATCCAGTCTTTGTACTCCTGGTGTGAGAGCTGAGTCTGTATATGATGTTGTCCTTCTTCTAGCATCACATGAAGGCCTCCAGCACTCACTGGAATGATTTGCTGACGACTACTACACGGTTGGGATGTGGATCAGAACCTCCAAATCTGAGTCTATCATCCTCTCACAGAAAATGATTGCATGTCCTCTCCAGGTAGTGAGGATGGACCTTCCCCAAGTGGAGGAGTTCCAGTATCTCAGGGTCCCATTCAGGATTGAAGGGAGGAGGGATTATCAGATTGGCCACAGGTTTGGACATGTGGCTACAGTAATGCAGTCACTGGACCCGACTGTTTTGGTGAAGAGAAGTTGAGCCATAGAGCAAAGCTCTATTGTTTATCTATGTTACATTGTATTGGTGTTACAGGGTAATTTCCGAGTGGGATATATCCGGTGGAACTTTTATTAGTTGAGCAGTGGTTTTCTCCTTCTGGTTGAAAGGAGTTTTTCTCCATTCATAGTGCTTTTCTCTGTCTGTGCATCTCCCCTCAAAGATGTAGACAGATGTATGTTTGGAGATATGAGTGTGGGTTGACTGGAAACAACCACAAAAATGAGAAGCTGGATCTATAGGTGGAGAAAGATAGAACGTTAATATAACCACCGTAATGCCAGCATCTCTACTTCAAAGCTGAGCCAGTTTGCTTGTTCTTTTCGAATACAGTAAAAATATATCAGCATGATAAAAAACTAAAGTTTTTTCAGAGGTAGTAAATCACATTGTGTGTTGCACATTTATTTAATTAAGAAGAAACTGTATTTTATTAATCCCTTGGAGAAATTACTTCTCATTGCATTTAACCCATCCTATTCATAGTTAAACTTAATGATACAAGCCAGGAGCAGTGGACTGCTTTGGTACAGTGCCCAGGGAAGCACTGATCAAGAACCCACAGTGGTGACCTGCCAGCAGAGGGTTTTGAATATACCAACTTTCAATCCCAATCCACTTTTCCAACCTCTAAGACTCCAGTTTGCACCATTGCACAAGTATATTATGATGAGCAGGAAGCTGACTACTGTGAAAAGGGTTTTACTCTATAGAGTTCTGAAACCCATGAGACTTAGGCCCCATTTACACAACAATATTTAAAATGAAAACACATTGTTTTTACATTTTCATTTCAGAAAAGTTTCACATTTATATGGAAATGTTGAAAATAACGTAGCATGCCAGGCCATGCTGTTGGCTGATGCGTACAGAGAAAAATACATTATAAACATTAACGACGGCAACTTCACAGACATTCATATGAACAGGAGAAGAAGTTGGATTGATAACTCTCAGCTATTAAACTACCACTATAGACTATAAAACTGGAGTATGTCCTGGGAGTCATGCCTCTCAGGAGGCCGCCATATTTTTTCATTGTCCATCTATTTGCACATTAGTAAAAGAACGTACTGCGGCCATGTTTCACATGTGCAGTAGCAGCATTTTGTTAGCCCTTGTTACATATGTCTGGTCGTAGGCTGTCGTTCTCCATGGAGACTCTTTTTTTGTTTTCCATTCTCTTGGCAGGCTGAGAGGTTGCACAGAATTTACAGAGGTTAGTAATAGAGCAACATGCTTCTGACCCGGCCTGGTGTGCTGGGTGGGTGTCAGGGAGGGGCTTTGCTTCCCCACTCCCGCTCCTGTGCAGTCCTGGGCAGTGGCTTCCTGTGATGTTTCCTGTCAAATGGGGCCTTCAGGGCAGCGTGGGAGGAATGTGAGAGATACGGCGCGAGACGACTCAGGAGAATTTACAAATAGTCCAGATTTACAGTTTGTTATTGTCTAGGCTCGCTGGACCTGTGGGAAAAAGCAGTAAATGTCAGAGTTGTTGAGCTTTTATCAGTTGTTGAACTTCTAGCCAACAAATATTTTCTGACAAAAATCAACACCTGAAAATAGCCTGTAGCCTATTTTGTGAAGCAATATAACACTCTAAATTGTAGAAATCCAATCAATTCATTAGTTAGCAACTGTTTCCTTGCATGAAAACTATAAAGCGTCTTCCTCCCACATCCACAAGAAAGTATATTACTCATTAGCAGTGCCAGCTGGTGGTAAATTTCTTAGGTGGGGCTCTTCATTATAATTCGATTTTAGTCAATGATAACTTCATTTAAATACAGTGCGTTTATAAATCACATCACAAAGATCTAGCCTTTTTTTGATTTAGAGACCCCAGTGATGAAGCATTATTGTGCTTTTAAACAGCTAGTGAATAGAGAGCACTTATTAGGGCTCTTTCATTAACATACTTCTAAACAAATACAAGCAGAAAATGAATGTGTTTTGGGGGCTGGTTTACTTGAAATGACAGAGAGTCTGAGCTTAGGGAAAGCAAAAGGTTTATCAGATATATTTTCAAGCGACACATCTATTAATCTTTCACAGCATTTTAGAAATCTTTAAAAGACACCTCACATAAAGAATTGCTAAATAAACTGCTTTTTTAAGCTATTACATTTTCAGTCATTAATAAATATGAGCATATCTAGACATTTATAACCCTGGACACATTTGCCAAATTCTGATCACTTTTCTGTTAGTGTGCATTTAAAAATAACTATGATGGAAAATGTTGAACCTGACCTGCAGCTTTTCAGCCAAATTCCTTCTTTCAAAATGGTAAATTAGAAGAGACGTGGCCGATTTAATAATCAGAGACTCACCACTTGTTGTCATCATGTCAACATCTTGTAGAATCACTGAACAAACCAGAACTGACTTTCAGCCAATCACAGAGCAGGTCTGGCCAGTGGCCATGTAAAAAGTCACCCCAAGTCTCAGACATTAAATGAGGCTGATTTTATACATTTCACTGTTTTTTGCACCAGAAGGTTTCATCAGAATTGAGGCCAGGCCTCTGTTTGAGTTGAAGAACATGAGATAACCTTGTTGAAGCTTAACTGTAGTCTACCTGGAAGCAGTTTTTTTTAAGGATTCAGGGACTGAAAAGCTGTAATGTCATTTTACAATCCACAACCCCCCATCTGAAGAGAAGCACCTAATTACAGTTATTCTCACTGTTCAGAAATAACGATGAATCATTTTTCCTCCTGTAAAGTGAGAGCGAAGTAAAACCTGAATTGAAAGTATTGCATGCTTTCAGCGATTTATTATCAAAGTCTAATTGTCAGATGGGTGACATTACATCAATGCAAGTGTGTGTGTTTATATTCTATTAAATGCTATGTCGTCATATTGGACAACTTGAAATTCTTGGATAAAGAAAATGATAAATTAGCTAAGAATCACCTTTTTATTAGTCTTAAATGATTTACTATTTCAGTAATGACACAGTTTGTTAAGGTAAGGCGATAGCTGTACCTGTACATCCACTTCATCAGTATGTTAAGAAAAAAAAAAAAAGAAAAAAAAAACACAAGACGATGCCAAATGTAGAGATGACATTTGAAGGGGATCTATTTGGGGGGGGGGGATCACTTTTTGATGAATAACACATGTTAAATGTGAACCCAGACTTTCCTCATGTCTCTTGAACTTTGAGCAAAAACTATATAAATGAATAAAGATGAGTTTTTGACATTGGGTCCCAGGCTCTGAGAGAAAATATTGGGATGGAGCTTTTAGAGAGTCCAGAAGATTTAACTGTGACTGATGTTATATCTTTTATAAAGTAATTCCTCAACATTACAGCAAAGGGAAATGTTCGTTAACCATAGCATTGCTACTAATGATAACTTACTCATGAAAAACTTCACATCCCTATGTGTAGTATAGAGTATATTTGTCCATGATTACTATTATCTTTTGCATACTGCTAGCCCGTTAGCTGCTATTTAGCTCAAGGCTAATTAGCAGTTGTGTGGTCACTGTTTCATGTTTTGCTTCAGCCGGTTAAGCAGCGTGTTGTCGACACTTTCAGTTGGAGATTCTTGACTGCTACAATACCAAAGCACAGTATTCAAAGTGCTCTGAGTTTAAAGTTGATCAACTGAGATTCATTCCTGTGAAAAGTATCCATGGCCTCGCTTTACATGAGTGATGTTTCTTTAACTGACAAAATGACTCAAAGCCGACTCCTGTTTGGGAGCCACAGCCATTTTTAAATCTCTGTTTCTTTCCATCTGCTGGCATTTGTATTGATGCTGTGATGGTTTGCTTGCAAAAAGCCCCAACAAGTACAAAATGAGAGATTGTACGTATTGTTGAAGAAAGTAACCAAACATATTAGAACATTAATATAATTACAGTATCTCTCACCGGCATCTCTGCTTCAAAGCTGAGCCAATGCAGTTAAAAAAAAGGGCAGAAATAAACAAACAGAAGTGTTTCCAGAGGTAGTAAATCACATTGCATTTTCCACATTTACCTATTTAAGAAGAAAGCGCACCTTTTTAATCCCCTTGGCAAAATTACGCTCTCTGCATTTAACCCATCCTATTCATAGTTAACCTAAAAGATACATGCCAGCAGCAGTAGACTGCTGCAGTATGACACCCAGGGAAGGAGCTGAAGCCAAGCATCGCTACTCTGACCCACAGTGTTGACGGGCTCGCAGAGGGGCTCCAACCTGTGACTTTCCAATACCAAGTTTACACAACAATGTTTCAACAAAAGGAAACGTGAAAAAGGTTCACGTTTACACGGCAATGTTCTGAACCCTATGTCCGTTTACACAGTGACTGCAGAAACCCTGAAAACAATGGAGTTCGTATGCCAAGCCACGAGTTGGCACTGTTGGCTGTTTTTGTAATAAAATCACACACGTGCACACAGACAACTATAAACTGCAAACATTAATAATGGGAGTACACGGACATTCGTAATGACAGATGACAAAGTCTGATTGCTATTACGGTGACTCTTGGCTATAAAACATCAAGTTTGAGACCATGGACAGGGAGTCATGACACTCAGCAGGCCATCATTGTTGTAACTGTCCATCTACAAGCGCATGAGCAGAAGAAAGAACTTCGCCATGGTGCACATATGCGGTGGTGCTGCTCCTGCTGTCTACTCAGTAGATCTGCACGCTGGTTTATAGACCCACAGTTTTATTCTCTCAAAGAAATATGCAAATCAACCTACAGACTCTGTTATTGCCGAGTGTTAAGCCTTTTGTCTGTTCGGGCAAAGTAAATTACTTATATTACTAATACAATGAATTTCATGAGGACTTTAATGATTACAATGGCTTATGAAGTTACAAATGCACTGTTCTTGTATAAAATGTAAATTAAAGAAAAGTTATCTCATAGTCACAGTGTATCTTGTTTTTACTCCCCAGAGAACCAACATCTACATTTAGGGTGTCTGAACTGTATCCTGCGATCTGTGCTGGGTTCAGTATGGCAGCATAGTTGAAGAATGTGGATGTGCTCATCATTTTCTTGTGTCTCTTTAACCTTTACTGCTGCTTATCTATTGGTTGTTATCAGCTGCAGTTATTCCAAAAGATTCCAAGCCACAGTCAAAAATGTCAAAGTAAGTTCAGGACTAAACATGTGCTTCTTCTTCTTCTGTAAACAGATTAGAGGAATAATAATATTAAGACAACAGTTTAGGGGTTCGGTTAACATTAACAGCTGCCACGTGGAGCAGGAGAAACACCAGTTCTATAACGTTTTCATCTAAAATAAAACTTATTTTTCCCCAATACTGGCTGTCATTGAGTCACAGGCTATGTGCACCACAGCAGCCGCGTTCAGACCTGAACTCGTCAAAACTGTTGAAACTTTCACTCTGTGGATTTACTGTCTCCACAAAATGAGCTCTGCTGTTGAGTAAATATTCCTTCATTATAGTGATGTGGGGTGTAAACACAAGAGCTGCGAAAAGCAAAAAGAGGCTGCACTTTGATTGGTTTTAATCTGATGCTGTCTTGAGACGGGTTAGTTTTATCCTACCGATGATGTGTTGTTGTAATATTTGTTCTGCTTGACATAGTTTGGCTGCAATGTATTTCTATTTGTGGATATTGTTACCCAAGCACAACGATGACAATGTCCATCCAAGTGCGAGTACATTTATTTGAGCAGAACCCAATCAGTGAATACGGTCTCTAAATACACATGAAGCAGAGAGTATTTTCAATATTGGCTCATTCTTCTAATATACAGCTCATCCGGATGGACTTTCTTTCTCGTTGCCAGGATAACAGCAAGTTTTCTACAGTAAAAGAGCCTCTAATGGCAAAAGTGGGTATTGCTGCAAAAATAGCTCAACGAAAGCAGGTGGGATTTTCTTGTGACACAATGCCTTTCAAATGATATCAATCAGAAAAATAATAATGGGAGACCAAACTAATCAAAAGAACTTTTAATTCTGGACATTATATCAACTAATGAAATATCCACGGAGCCACACTAACATAACAAAAATTGCATAAGCAAACTTTGATTTAGATAGTTAAAACAAAGGACCTGATCTCGAACACATTTTTGTTGAGTTTTTTTATTTATTTTATATTATTCAATAATAAATAATACTGACTGAAAATGAGCCGTAATGCAGTATAAACCGTCAAACTCCATTTGATTTGAGTATCGTTTTTAATAGCGCTCCCATGAGTCGACCTAAATAGCAACCTGATTGGATAGGATCAGCCAAAGAGGATGAGCCCGTGCAAGTCTGTGATTGGCTGGATTTTTTGGCACATTTGCGAGTGTGATGGAAGAGCCGAGTGCGTACAGAGCGGAGCTCTGGAGGAGAGGAACTCAAAAAGCCGAGTGAAAAACTCCACGGTTGTGCCTGTTTCAGGATAGCTGCAAATGTAAAAACACTTTTCAAAAATAGATTTTTGTTTGGTCTAGTTTTTTGTTCTGCTCAAAGGTTCACACTCAGGATTGTGGCACAAACACAATTCCGCACACTTTCAGAATGTTGCCATGCAGATGCAAAACCTTTCTAAAACTAAAATGCAGAAACGTGTGTAAATGGAGCCATAGAATATCATTTGTGTTTTTCAGTTCTTACGGTCTTTTTTGTTTTGTTTTCATGATTGCGTGCTTTGTTAAGAATTTTAAAGGAGAAGCAGAGCTTTAAACAGAGATGCTGCTGTTAATGTGGTCAATTGCATTACTTCACCTGGCTCACATTGACTTTTAGTTGTGAACTTAGAACATTTTTCACCAATCATGTCTTCATTCTGTTGAATTGTGTCAGAAATTGTGTCTTTTCTAGCAGATTGTTCGAAGCAAAAAGGATGTAAAATCCTCATGATGTTCGTCTTAACTGATCAGCCCCAAAACCATGCAACTATGTAGAATCTTTGTGAACCAGGCCCATAGTCATTTAGGTTGGAGATTTTGAAAACATATAGATCTTTTACTGTTCATGCTGCAATATTTAATAATGCAGCACCAAAGCACATTTGATCCTAAAACACGAGTTTGTGAGAAGGACCTTGATGTTGATTTTTCAGTAGATCCAGCTGTAATTTTGTGATTATGACCACCCAGAACATGAACAATAATCTTTCTGTGCATAATATTTTTGTTTTTACTAATTCCGACAAAAAAAACTACAGCAAAGACCAAGTTGCTCCAACTTTATGAGGCTTTTAGTCGGTGGTGCAGGAAACAGAGGAAATGGTGTGATTGTGCAAAGAAAGGTCAGCGTTTACAATGGAGCCTGGCTGCATGTCATCTGGAGGAAGGCGTTATAAATCAGAGACACAGACATACACAGACACAGTCAGAGGAGCAGAAAGAGATGGAATGGTTTCAGTTTAAGAAACCGTTCAAGGAAAAGTCTGCAGAGCTTCAGTGTGTTGCTTGATATTCTCTTTCATTGAGTGATCAGAATAACCTGTGTATCTCTCGAGCCGTCTGTTCATGTCCAGACACTCTGGTTTATTCAAATTTCAAAACACTGCAGTGTGTTTATCTTCGGGGTTGTTCACTGCTGTTCATTTCAGATGGAAACGACAGAAAAGTGAGGGAACGAGAGTGTCTCAACGGCCCTGAACTCACTTTGCATGAATGATTCAGAGTACTGAGCTGCTTCTTTTATACCTTTCTGCAAACTTATTTATGTAAATGCAACCACTTTACCCAAATCCTGGGGAGCAGAAAAATAAGCTGCATATCCAAAGTCTGGATTTTATTTATACAGGAGTCAGGGGATTGACAGGTGGAAAAGTTTTTTTAATATTTTTTTTATATGCAGCACCAATTTGAAAACTTTCCACCAAATACATGATTCATGTTTACTGGGATGACATCCGCCAGTAAAGGCTGTGTTATTGAGAGATATGTTGAATGCCACTGTAACGGGCATAAAGAATGGATAGTTCACCTTCAAACTGGTCTCACATGCCTTCATGCGGGTCAAGTCAGCTCATCTACTCCCTTCAGTATAGCAGGAATCAGATTACTGTTCACGTGTGTCTCGCCTATAACTATCAGTGCTATCTTTGTCTGAGCTGCACATCATGTTCTCATTAGGCTCATTTAGAAATGTCTCAAAGGCAATGAGGAGATCTGGGCCAAGTTCAAACGCTACAGTATGTAAATGTCAAAAATGGAAAAGGGGCGCAGTGAACACCACGGAAGCTTAGTTACTGACATTACAGACAACAGCCTTCAAATTCCCCTAAATTCCGCACACAATTGGCTTTGAAACAAACCAAAATCTATTCAATTATGAGCGGGAACAAAGCAAAGAAAGGAGGATACGGATGAAACAACAATGAATGAGAAATTGAGAAAGAAGCCAGACAGCCGGACAAGGAAAATGGCGACTGCATGGAAAAGGACATTTTGGACTTAATTAGAAAGGCAGTAAGTGAAGGACTGGCAACATTCCAAGCCAAATTAAACAAAGATCTCTCAGAGTTCTGCACCAATTTTCTGGATGATATTAATAAAACACTTGACAAGATAATGGCAGACATGAATTACAAAATACAGGAAGCGACAGGCCAGACTGAAGGTGCAATGGAACGAATTGGAGAGGTGGAGGAACACATGGCCGACATGGAGCGATGGGACATCGTGGTGAAGGAAGCCCTCACCCAGCTGCTCACTGAAGCCCTGTTTCCACCGCACAAAACGTGCAGGGAAGGAATGGAGCATTACGGAGCCGCAAGGCACAGTGTAACTGGAGCCACATCTGGTGTGTTTCCTCCTCAGAAAATAGGTTAAAAAGTAGGTGGGGTTTAGAGCTCCACACTTATGTGACGTTGCATCAGTAATCTCAGCCGGAGCGGCAGACCTGGACCATATGAATTATTTTTTGTTGTTTGCATCCTCCACTTTGCAGTAGTTGTTTAGTTAAGTGGAGTTTTTTTTTCAGCCACAGAGCTGCAGCAGCAACTTCGTGTTGGTTCCAAGAGAGCAAATGCCAGTTGGCTCTGGTGCCGCGGTGCGAGACACGGCATCACCTGCTATGTGACAGTAGCAAATTCCGTGTTGGTTCCAAGAGAGCGAACGTCGGCCCAGCTTTGTGGCACCTGAGCCCTCCCTGCGATCGACACCACCGGATGTGACTGCCTCAACTTCCACATTGTGTAAGCACAGCATGCGATGAGAAGACCGACATCAGGTCTCGGGGCAGCTCCCGTATCCCGGCGCTCTGTGTGTGAACACACACGAGTACCACCATCACGCACCGGAGCTCCGGCCAGCTACGCGACGTGATGGGCGGACTCGGACCGCGTCGCTGTTACACCCGTAGCTTCTGCTCCTGGGTCCCAGTCTCCATCTCTGCCTCGCGTCTATAGTCTTTCGTGACCAACATGAAGGTTGTGCAGCAAAAAAAAAAAAAAGCAACCAGTGCGAAGCTGAATATGTTAACAGCAGAGGATTCATACAGCCCATCCGTTCATTTTCTGACGTTTTTCCGGGGCCGGGTCGCGGAGGCAGCAGTCCAAGCAGAGTTGCCCAGACTTCCCTCATCCCAGACACTTCCTCCAGCTCTTCCGATGGCACCCCAAGCGTTCCCAGGCCAGCTGAGAGACATAGTCTCTCCAGCGTGTCCTAGGTCTGCCCCGAGGCCTCCTACCGGAGGGACATGCCCATGGATATGACATATTGAAATGTTGAGACCGTAAATTCGTAAATCACTAACGACGTATATCACTGAACAATCAGCAGACGGCTCCTCAAAATCAGACCCATTCTATGCTCCCGAGTACCCCAATGGAAGGGTGACGGAAAAACGTCAACCTTTGGAGTGGTTCTTTTCAGAAAATCCCAAATTCTTGTGGCGGAAACCTGAACCTTAAAGGACAATACCAGTTTGGGCCTGACCCAGGAATAGACCGAGCACATCCAAAAGTGACGATTATGTCACAGACGAGCAGAACAAGAGAAAGGAATATGCACCAGTGAAGTACTGCATACAATTCCAGACTCTGGTAACTCGGATGGATGAGAGTGTTTTTTTGAAACCGGCACGATCATGTATAACGGAGAGTCACGGTGAGATGATGGTGAGAAGTGTGAGAAACACAAACCCATCTTTTATCATTTTAGCCACGACGACGTGGGGATTTGGTTTTTCCTTCATAAAATGGACATGGAACATATAACTAATGAAAACATTACAAACCCTCTTCAGCCTGCTGCCGTCGGGGAGGAGACTTCAGAGTCTCCGAACCAAAACCAGCAGGCTCAAAGACAGTTTCTGCCACCAGGCAGTCAGGAGACTCAACTCCCTCCCTGCTCTGCCCCCTGCCACAGCCACCCTTACACCCCCCCCTCCCCTCCGGCATCTGACATTATGCCCACCCCCCACTCCCCACTCCCCCCCCCACACACACACTAAAAAATTTACATTTTCTACCTCAAAAGAGACATTGTGTACATGCCACTTCACTGTTTATAGGGTGTATAGATTTTTAAATCTTTATATTGTTTTTCTTAAAGGTATACAGGAGGATTTTCAGGAATTTTAGGAAAGAACCGCCCTCTCCACCGTTTGAAAAAAATGCGCATGCGCAACGCTGTACCTGCTCCCGAGACGGAACGCCTACTAAAACGCGTGCGAGAGACATGCACGAGCCCAGTTCTCCTCGTGCACGCTCTGTTTACAAGTCACAAGTCGGCATCGCTCACATAAGCTCACTTTACAAGAAGATTTGCACCAGAGGGGGTGAAACTGTGTAAAAATGTCCGAGAATAATGCGTCGGGTCGGCCACCGGCATGATGAGAACCGTGTGGAGTGAACTGCGCGCAGGGACGGGCACGTACGACGGGCTTACGTCATATATCACCAGAATGATTGACAATTGGGAGGACCAGTTATTTTGATGATCCACCCGGAAGAAGAAAATCCTCTACTATACCTTTAATATATTATTACATGCCTTTGCACTGTGGGTCTGAGAGGACTGAAATTTCATCTGTGCTGTATGTCATGCATATCAGCACACTTGACAATAAAGCTGACTTGGAAACCTATGGGGAATATTCAGGGGATACAATCAAACTTAAAACCCAGATAATGACATTCAAATATACTCCAACGCTGGAGGTTGCCACAAAGTACAAATTCAACTAGAATTCATCTCACATTAAAAACCTTGGAATGAGCTTCTCTAAGGACTCCTGACTGACAGTAATTTAAAATGTTTAATAATCTGAATTATTATATCATTAATATATCATAATTATATCACTAATTATAATGATAATAATACAATAATACAGTATTTGACGATCTCAGTGGGTGGGGGCTGCTCCCTCTTGACTTCAGCAGTAGAATAACAGTCGTTAAAAAGAAATGTATATCCTCCCAAGGCCATTATATTGTTTCTTATCATTACCAATAGAAATCCCCCAAAGACAATTTTAGTAATGGAACAAACACATATCATATTCGTATGTGACAATAAGAGACCAAGAGTCAAACTGAGCACACTGCTGCTGCTGGAGAAAGAGAGGGGAACAGCCCTACCATCATTGAAGGATTATTATATATCAGTACAATTAAGACCCCGGGTATACTGGTGTGATCCATCTCATGGAGCCAAGTGGAGAACTGTAGAGTTGTCAGTAACAGACACACAATATTGTGCCTTCTGGGCCAAGTCAAATTACAAAGCTTTCTTTGAGTGTATGAGGGAAAGTGGTAAAACGCGTCCAGCTTCAAGATCAGGTCAAAAATACTTAGATGGCCAGCGGACAACTTAAAGAGTCTTAAGAGTTTAAACCAGTAACTCTGGATCAGAGGTTACTACAATGGGCTCACTGTGGAATTCCATCCATGTGTGGGATTGATAATAACGGAACATTTTCTTGCTTCGGTGACTTATGTGAAGCATTTGGTTTGGACTGTATTTGCAGGTAAGGGGAATATTTCTGGAAAACAATAAAAGGATGCAGCACTTCAGCACTCACTCAAATATTCATGGACACTTATAACTGGCAATAACAAAAGATTTATAAGCAAGCTCGACCACAGCCTCGCCTCCCTGAAGATGGACACCACAGACTATGTGAAAGATGCGAGAGAGAGCTGGGCACAGACATCACACTGGGTATGTGGCTGAGTGCCTGGAAAACACGGGTATCCTCCACCAACTCAGAGACAGATGATGATGATGATGATGATGATGATGATGATGATGATGATGATGATGATGATGATGATGATGATGAAGAAAGCGGTGTATATCCCGAGCTACTGAAACAGATGAAAAGTAACTAAAACAGACTGCTATTCTTATGCACAGACCTAATTCTAATTCATTCAATTTGTTTTGTGTTACACTGGCCTGTACTTTTTTAGTAGCTAACAACCATTTAACACATCAACTTTTCTGTACTTTTCTGATTATTATTTTTTTTAAGGAAACAAATGATACAAACAATTTTCACACATTTTTTTTTACTGGGGACAATTCACTTAGCAGAAGATTTCGTTCAACTTTGGTTGTTTGCCTCTTTGTTTATCGCAACAGATGAATCTGAACTTGGCAAAAAAAGGACAAAAAACCAAATTGTAGTGCTGATTTGTCACAAAGTGAAACCTGTGGAAAAAAACATGAATGACGAGAGAGAATCGGAAAAGGTTACAAAGCCTAATAAGGTATACAGCACAGAAAATATCATAAAATAAAGTCCAGAATTAAAAGTTTACGCTGTATTGTTCTCTGTGCACATGTGCATCTGGCTACATTTCAAAAACACACCACCAACTAGTGACCAGTCTTGCAGGTTTCAACATTTTCAAAATCACCACCCATACATCGATTGTAGTCAAAAGCTTTCCTGTGGAACTTTGCTAAAACAAAAAATAGAAAAGTTATGCAGTTTCCGGCCCCAGTTTACACAATGCTTCAAGTGAAAAGGCATCTTGCATTTTTGCATTTTTGTTTCCAAAAAACCATGCATTTATATGGCAACGTTTTGAAAACAATGTCCATTTAAATGGCAATGGCAGAAACGCTTCAATTGATGTAGTTAGCATGCCAGGCTACTAGAGGGTACTGATTTTTGGTTTTGTAATGAAACCACACACAGATACGAGAATAATATGTTTTAAACATTAACAATGGCATTTGTATGGCGAAATGATGAAATTAGATTTCTATGGGTGACTGTCAACTATTAAACTACCAAGTCCCAGGAGAATCTGGAATATTAGTCCTGACACTCTGGAGGAAACATCATTGTTATTGTTCTTCTACTGAGCATGTGCAGAAGAACAAGTTACTACAGTTGTGGTGTGCATGTGCTGTAGTAGCATTGAATTGAGATTGACCCGGAACATTCTGGAGCTTTTTTCTCTGACTACACGGATTACAGTGTTTTCAAAAAGTTCCATCTTGGGAGTCATTTTCAAAAAGCTGTGTTTGCAGTTACTCCGAATACCTTTGCCATGTAAACAGACACATGAAATGGAACAAAAACCTTGTGTTTTCACTTGAAATGAAAACGAAATGAAAGAGAATTGTAAGCATGATAAATCCGCCCGCAGCAATCAAGCTACATCTTCTTCAGTCAAACCAATTTGCCTTTTATTTTGTCGAGCTATCAAGTGCACCAAAAGACATTTGTTGAACTTAGTAATAAATGTTTGTTTAGGCTATGTTCTTTTTTTGTTTTTGTACATGAGGAATGAGCACAAATTCTTTGGCTTTGGCTTCATATGTAGATGATTCACTGATACCTCTGTCATTGACCTGTGACACCAACATTCTTAATATATTACTGTTCCAGCTCAGCTTTTACCCAAGTGACTGCAGTTTGTGATGCTTGACAGAACAAACATAATTTACTGAGATTCATGTGCCTGAATCAGCTATTTAAATGACATCAATAACAAAAACATTTCTTTTTTTAAAAGCTTGAGTTTCTTTTCAAATGAAGTTACTGGGAAAAAAAAAAAATTGGCATTACTTTCTATCGACTCCCTCAAATGATTTAATAATGCACACATCGCTGTACTATTGTAGTGTCAGCTGTGTGTAGAGCAATCTGATGTCTGATTCACTCACGTAGTTCAGTTGATAGGAGGAAGATGCTATAAAAGCTGGATGTTAGTGCTTCTTGATAAAAACTGATTTATGAGCTGATGTAACACAGATAATTAATTTTGTTCTGCCAAAATATCAAGAGTAGGCAAATTCAAGTTCATCAAACAGCAGCAACTTCTTCACCAGAGACATTTGGACCAGCAGTTTGCCTGATGTTGCTCATTAGTTTAACTGCCCAGTATTTGACTGGAATGAAGCCCAATTTGCCACTTTCACATTTTCAAAAGCTTTGATATATTTGATGGATTTATGAGGTGCTATAAGATGGTATCATCTATGTAACTGTGGTGCATTGACATCTTGACTAATGTGACTGGATGGGAGAATACAAAGAGGTCATAATAAGTAAATAAGAATAATAATTCAATTAAAACTATACTTTCAGTGTTAATTCAACATTTTTACAGTTTTTCTATGCCATCATTTCTTCACGAATGACTGAAAGGAAACAGTGCTGCCACCTCACGTTGTTGTTCAGTCAATCATTTGCTCAAATTCCTGGTTAGAACCGTCAGGTGGGATTGTGTTGAGCACCTTTCAGCATAGTCGGCTCTGGAATGCCAACAGGAGCGTCATGCACGTCCAGAAAAGGCCACAAGGTTACAATAAACTTGTTGCTGAGCTTTGCCCCTTGCATTCCAGGCCTCCGTCCTCTGTTGGCACGTTCACAGCTGCGTTCCCTCCTGCAGCACTCAGAGTTTCAGAGGGGATTCACAGTGGCCACTGATCTACTGCATTTGGTGATGGAGGAAATGGAACATTATAAAATCCCCCGCCCCGCATTGATGATCACCTATTTCGGACTGGCATTGCCTGCCACCGACCTGTGACATGAAAGACACAAAAGACTAAAGTGCACACCAGTTTAGAAAAACAGTGGATTGGGTTTCCTCAGCAGAACAAGTAGGGCAGCTTTGAAAGGCAGTTAAATCGCTGGTGAAAGCTTAAGCAGCTCAGAGTGGAGATTAAGCTGCAAGTAATGAAACAAGTAGATTGAGTGACATCTACTTTTTGTAATACTTTTACAGAGCTAATGTTGAGGCATTGAAACGTTTGAATAAACTTTCATTTAAACAGTTTACACGCAAGCAGCTTGACCTCAGCTTACTTTCATTAAAACCCTGCTGTCAGTCAATGTGCCACCTCTACCCATCTGTTTTACTGCTGGACAAACGTAAATTACCCCCAGGGGCAATAAAGTTGACATTGACCTCACTTCCCTGAACCGATGTAATTTTGTCACATATTTGGTTATCTGTAAAGAGAATCGGAGAGGCTGGTGTCAAATTACACACGCTCAAAGCTATGTTTCAGCAGTCAAGGGTTTGTTGAGAGATCCTAGCCATTAAGAAACAGCTGAAACTGGTTTAATAAAGGTGTTAGAGTGATAGAAACTACATTTCACTGCTGCTAATACTGTTTTAAACTGTTATAACAGAGTGACAATAAAGACTTCTAAAAACTGAAACTGTTTAACCAACTTAATCACCAGAGACCAGCAGAGTTAGCTCCATGTTGCTCATTAGTTTGACTGCTCCACCTGTAACACTGCTACATACAAGAGAGTTTTGAGGCTCACACATCAGTGATGCTACATGCTAAACCTGATTAAAGTGTGATTGATACACACATTAACAGTGAGCTGGAGAGGGTGGCGGCACACAGCGAGCTCGGTCCCTCAGCCTCCAGTCTATAGTACACAGAGCGCAGTGTGTAGATGGACACTACACACTGTCCTACACAAACTGTTGACTGCAAGGCTGTTGGAGGTTAGCATAGCGTCACCAAAGAGGCAGTGCAGAGGTGCTTCATGGGATCATGGCCTTTGCATACCGTTTGAATATTGAATATAAATTAGGCTTAAAAGTGTTATCAGTTATATGCCTGTGTTTTCGTTCTATTTTTAGAATCATAATAAGGTCCTTTATAAGAGCTAGAAAAATAAACAATGAAATTATAGTGTTGGTGCACCTTCTTCTTCTTCTTTTGGGTTTAAGGCAGTTTGCATCCATGAAGTTGCATTACCGCTATCTGCTGGTTCTATCTATCTACAGTGTTTCCCTCCTCCTCCTCCTCCTCCTCCTCCTCCTCCTCCTCCTCCTCCTCCTCCTCCTCCTCCTCCTTCTTCTTCTTCTTCTTCTTCTTCTTCTTCTTCTTCTTCTTCTTCTTCTTCTTCTTCTTCTTCTTCTTCTTCTTCTTCTTCTTCTTCTTCTTCTTCTTCACTTCAAGGGAAGTTGGCATCCATGAAGTTGCATTACTGCCACCTGCTGGTTCCAGCTCGTCCATACCATTCACACTGCTCAAAAAAGAAAAAGAAAAAGAAAGACAGAAAGAAAAAGGAATTATATGATATTGTATCATTTGATGACAAATGTGAAGACAATTGTGAAGGAAATCGTCTGAACTCTGAACTGAATGTTCCCACAGGCTCGTCATGTCGTGGACAACAGGAGTTCAGTAAATAAGAATTTCATTTGATTCTCAGCTCTGAATCTTTAAACCCAATACACTAATTCCAGTGTTTCGTCCACACCGTTCAGATGACGGACACAGAAAAACGAAGTACATTAACAAATGTGCGCAGATCAGAAGATGAGAAAAGAGTCAGTTTACTCACATCAAGTCCAAATTTAGTAAAGCAATTCAGCTTAAAATCTCTTTACAATCCACCTGGGGATGTGAAGAGTCATTATATTGATTGCGTTTGAATAGTTTCGCGACCTTTATGACCAATGAGACTGCTTCCTGGACTCCAGAGGAATGTGTGTGTGTGTGTTTTTTTTAAATGCATTAATGTCCCTCAGTGTTTTCCATTGGCTCCGTCACCTCGACTCTCTCCGGGGAGACGTGGTATGTCGTAAACACCAGTGATATCACCATCGCTCTCCCCTGTCCATAACCCCCATCCCCACTCCCACCCTCACCCCCTCCCTCTGGACTTCAGACAGACCTCCCGTCTTAATTATCACTTTGTCGGAGCCGTTTCACAGCGGAGACGCAGACAGTAAACAAACTGGTGGGCTGCTTTCATGAGGCATTATCACAAAGCAGTAAACAGCAATTATTGCACTCTTTCTTAAAATAATCTCTTTTATAGTTGAAGAGCTTCTTCTTCATGAAAATATAATTTCTATTACTACATCTGTAAATGTGAGCCTCAAAGCAATTTCTGATGACTATTTTGTTGATTCCATGTAATTTTGTGCCAGAAAAGCGTCAGACGGTTGGAGAGGTTTGGTAAACAGAAGCGGAAACAGGACAAAAACCAAGTACAGTGGACAAAGCCAACTGTCCGGGAGACATAAACGTGTCGTCAGAGGGACACAAAGGAGTGAGTATAAACATCAGACTGACATGGACAAGCCTCCCGACAGCAAAACAATATGATCCAGCTGCCTGCTGGTAAACAATGGCTTTAAAATGAAACTCTTTCCTGTTGGAAGAAAAAAAATTTTTTCTTTCAGTCCATATGAAAACCTGTTTGTGACGGATTAACAGTGGTGCGGTGTCGCCTGTGGTGATAATGAAACGCATAAACATGAATTAATTCATGGCAAGAGAATTCATTGCTGAGAAGACCGTTTTTAATTCTGTGTGGCTGCCTCTTTAAGAGTCAAAGATAATAATCCTCTGTGCCCTTCCCAAACTGTTTCTTCAAAAATCACAAAACAACACTGGTGTGTGAATGTGTGTGAGTGGGTGAATGTGACTGACAATGTAAAAGCACGACATAAGTGAAGCCTGTTCACCATTTTCACCGGCTTGCAGTGTTAACATGGATTTTCAAGTCAACAAATTCAATTGCATTGTATCACTTCCTCCATGTTCCTGTGACCTTGCATGCTTTTATCATGAGCGACGAAAACAAATCTATTTCTTTGAAATGCAGCGTCACATGAGTGGTAAAAACAATAGAGTCTGAAAGCCACTGAGAAAGCAATCGTGCTGTATCACAATAGTTTTTTTGGGGTTTTGTGGTTTGTTTTTTTCAAAAAGCATAATTTCTTTTTCCAGGAAACGACAGATTTTGTAGTTCTTCTATTTTTTTTCTATTATCTATCAGACTTTGTACATCAGTCAATAAAAGGAGTATCCCCCGAAGGACTGCAGAGCTGGCCCCTCATTTGGTAAATCAAAGCACAGCGCTGACATGTGTGTTTTCACCTCTCACTCCCACATTGTTTCAGCTTTGCTTTCTTTGGCTGGCCTGCAGCCCGCTGCTGCTGTGCTTTGGGATATGATGTCAGGGCGGACGCAGGAGCACCTGTTGATTTACGCACAGAGCCGGGGAAGGAGCTGATAGGTTCCCGACCCCTGCCGCCTCTTACGTGGAAGCATCTGGATACAGACGCAGCGCGGCCACTTGCGCTGCAATCGCCGACGTCTTTCTGACCGCAGTCTGAGTGAAGCATCTCTCCACGGTGTTAGGTGTTATTAAATTGTGACAACGGCAAGCACACAAACAGTCCAGATACACTCCCTCGGCAATCAGAGGAAACTGGTAGTCGAGGTGCTTTGATTCCAACAGGAAACACCCTCCATTGTTCGTACGTGGTAGCGAACCCACACCCAAAGGCTGGTCTCACATTAAAAATCAGTTTTGCAGCATTCTTCATTGCTGTGACAGCCTCCTGCATGTTAATATAATCCTTTCTGTTCCATCTCACATTTCACTCCCATTTAAAGCACTTAAAACATTAGGACCAAAGTCCTCACTTTGAGTAAAAAGGTTAGTGTGCATAATCCATAATGGTAAAAAGGTAAAGGTAAAAAAAGAAAAGAAAAAAGAATGTAATTATCATAGCAGTTTTTGAAGTTCACATTTTAATTGCATCTTGTTATTTATCGGGAAAGCTATATGTTTCTATTATGGCTCAGCCTTTATATGCTGCTGTTATAAAATGATAAGATATGGTCTTCAATAGAGATGCACCGACACCACAAGTACGAGCACCAAAATGTGTATTTATTAACTGCCATTAAGCCCAATGCATTGCTGTGAGCCACTTCCTTATAGTCTTTGTGTCAATGCGACACACGCCTCCTTCTTCTTCTCTCATTCTCTGGCGGTACATCCCACTGGAGCACCGACAGGATGTGCAATGAAAGGATCACCGAGATTTAGTACAGGAAACTAAGAAGTTGGACTTTATTAGCACGGAGTCGAATGCAACGTACAACAAAGTGGCATGTGATCACTTGCAACCCCCCGCACTCATGGTATTACACAGTTGTAACACAACCTGCACTGAGCCCCTGCTGATAGCAATGTCTGATCGAACAATAAGAGCAACACAAAGGCAACAAGCATAATTACAATAAACTTAACAAAATCTACCAGGAAATAACCCCATGTGTTGCCCAATCGAATTAAAATGAAGAAAAATAACCAAGACATGTATAAACCCCAAATGAATCAATGTCATCACAACTTCCATAAACTGAAGGTCCCCGTGACACACAAGCCAACGTCTCAACTGTCCAACAGCTCATCGCAGGCATGTTGCAATCACTTTGTGCTTCTATTTGTGTTCCACATCTATCTATCTACTGTGAAGCACTAATCTACATGCTGAGCTCATCAACCCTTAACCCACTCCCAACAAGAATGTTCCAATCAGCAGCCCAGAGCATCGAATGTACGTGGCAAGAGAGTTCCTACGCCAAGCAGTGGTTCCCACGCGGCTAAATCACATTACGGTTACATTCTTGAGAAACTCTACAGTAAGTGGACGAGTGTGCTTCACAGAACATTCCACTTGTGAGGAGTCTAAATCTACTGTTGCCTCCAGTCAAGTTAAAAGAAGTGATGGAAATGCAGCTCCTTTGAGATTTATCCCACTCTTTTGTCCTTTGCTATCTTTAAGGTTGTCAGGGTGTGAAAAGAAATATCCTCATTCTACCCCGTTGACTTCAAGCACTCTAAAGTTTTTTGCTCAAAGCCTCAAAGCTGTGAAATATTCAAAGCCCACATTTATGAAAGTGTTCTTCATTTCAAACACATCTCCACAGTATTCAACCAGACGTGTCTGGTTACTTTGGGAACAGAGATCTCCCCCAGAATCTGGAATGAGGTTTGTTTGTCTGGAGGAAAGTTTGGACAGTGCAGTTAAATGTCAAAACCAAGAAAGAAACAGGACTAAGCTTGTTTAGCTCGCTTTTGAAATCATAAGATGAGAAACGGTTATTTAAATGAAAAATGTTCTTTTCGCTCACTCACAGCAGGATGTTCAAACCAAATCCTTCGGAGTATATTTTCACTCGGCAGGAATAGAAGATTATGCAGGAATCAAGAAATAAAGATTCTGAGTATTTTTGGTGTTAAGGTTTCAGTTCGTGACAGAAAGAAGAAATTTAACACAATGAACTACTTTTACGGATGAAATGATGTATATGCGTGAGAATAATGCCAATTCAAAAATCCATTTTCTGAAATGAGTTTCACTGAACAGGTCTACAGGAGAAGAAATAAATCAGCGCTAGACTGCAAAAACTAGATCAGACAATACCAAAATGATAATTATAATAATTGGAAATGGCTTTAAATCTCTTTGGTCGACGCTCATTTGACTCTTTTCCCTTTCTTATTTTCGATTTTAACACCACAGGAGTGCAGGATCTTAAATGTGTAAATATTGGACAGAAGCACATGGCACCTTGTCGGACCTGCCCCGCTGCCGGAGCAGGTCGTGTGATAGTTTTGTCTCGGAGAGCCTGTGTTTTTAATCTCTCTGAGTCTGAAGAGTGTCTGGTTCAGTGCCACACTGTCTATAGGGGTGAAATGGTGAGGTCTTGTTTTGACACCATGGGACAGCTCACTTTGTTCTGACTTATCTCCCACTTCCTCAGTTCACCCCTACACACTGTTTCCCTGTGATGTTTGGGTATGTGATAAAAAAAAAATACACAAACTGCTCATTTGCAAGGGAACCAGAGTCTCCTGTGAGCAGGGATCTACTAACAAAAAAAAAAGCTGCTCGGGTCTCAAATCTGTTTAGGCCACGTCCACACGAGCCAAAACAATCTTTTTTCTCCCCGAGGGTCTCAAAAAAACTTCCATCCACACGTCACTATGAACACGGCTCAACATGAGACTTCAGGGCATGTAGTACACATGCCAGGTCTTTAGGGGCGCTGTGACTCACCAAACACACCTAAAAATGCAGAAGAAGACAGAGCACGTAGAAATTGAGCTTGTAGTCCGTGATTGTTGTGGTTATTTGATGACATTGGAGACTGCAGGGGTGGATGATTGGCTAAAAACAGCTCGTGTGGACGGCATAAGCTCGGGTTATCCTTGAATTGTCTCACAATGGGGAAACTCCCACTTGTGAGCGATAGTGAAATATACATCGTGAAAAAATCGATGCAACCGTGGATTTTACCAATGCAGGCATGCGTTAACCGATGGATCTTGATTTCACCTGTAAATTGCACCGATGCCCACTGAAAGGACCAATACACTCACATCGCGCATGTTTGTACCTAGATACCAATTCATGTAGATTAATCTCCACATGCTTAGTGAAAACGCATCGTTTTTGTTGCATAAAAGTTCAGTGTTTACATGACAGCGTTCTGAAAATGATGTAGTTAGCATGTTAGACCAGTTAGCTGAGCTGGTGAGATTGTGGTGCTAATAACAAGTGGGACCTGGATGTCAGTCTGAGACACTGAGTCTGAGGAAAAAGTGTCTAAAGAAAATCAGCCCCAGACACATTCCCTACACTGCGCTGCCTGGCAGCTCCAGGTATTTAGATTCATGTCAGAAGGAGCTGCTTCAGCACAAAACTAATAACCTGCTTGAAAATATACAAACTCCACTTTTTCCATACAAGTACGGCCCAGCCTTTTCTCCCAGTAGCACAGCTGATATATTTTTTCAATAGCGAAGTTGTCAAAACCCTGCACATATCTATTACAGTTTGTAGTATTCACTTTCTTATAAGCATCCAGCTTTCCTTCCCCCGCTATACAGTTCCTGGGTGTATTGTTTGCCTGAGAGTCACTGTGATTTGCTGTGCGGAGCCCTGAGATTGTGTTTCAGCCCGAGGCTTTGGTGCGGCCATACGTCTTGGGAGAGTGAGAATTGGCTCCGCGGGGGGAAGGCCAAACAAGTAACCGCCGACCGGTTCTCCTTCTAATCCTATTGAATGGCAGTAAGAGGTGAGAAACTCTATCGCACATAAAAAGACAGAGGCCTCATTTTACACGCTCTGCTCCCACAGGCCCGTCGACAACAGGAATTAATGGATTTGTAGCTTTCAGCTTGCGATGTTTGGCCTAAACACCTCGAGATTTGCATGAGAGCCTTTAGTTGGGAAGATGGCGAGCACGACTTTTTTACCCAATTTCCCTTTGGCTGCGCCAAGCAAAGGATTAGTTCAACCTATTTTTTTAATGGGGTTTGATCCACTTTGCTGGGCTTGACTCACAACAGGCACAGCAATGTCTTGATGTAAAGCTGTGCTCCAGCTCATCCTCGCTGTTTTAACACTCAAACCTGATGCTTGTTTGGTGGGGTTTTTATTTTTTTATTTTACTTGTACATTTTTCATGTGCACGTTGCAAAAGGAGAACATATCTGCTTGGAGATCAAATGTGTGTTCTATTACATTAATTTGACGCTATTATCTCAGTGCAGAGCATGCAGGAAATGGAGGAGATACCCACAGCTGCAAGAAATTAAACCCAATTACGGATTATGATGGCTAAGAGAGAGTGCCAGGAACATCTCAAAATAAAACATTTCAAAATATTTCATTAGAAAAGAAAGTACAAGTCACTGGAAGGAACAATTTGGTGGAACATTGTGTGTCATTGAACTATTTAGTGATTCAAAAGCTAAAAGATATCTTCATGAAAAAGTTTAATATAATGCATGTTTTACATTCACTACACTTACTTGCTCTTGTAAATTCCTCCTTTGTTAACAAATATATCATCCTGTAACTATATACCATTTTCTCATGTGATATGATATTATAAAATATGATTACATTTTTTTTCACAGAAACAACGTATTTGCTGGCGATGCACTGATACCGATATCGGGTATCTGGTCTAATACTGTGCTCAGTACTCGTACTTGTTACAGATCTCCAGTTTGGGGATTCTTTAATATTATTAAAAATGACAAACGTAAGGCAGTAAATTATGTTCTGCCATAAGTATCAAGAGGAAGCGAAAGCCAGTTCGTACAAAACCAGGCAATTTAATCACTAGAGATATATGGACCGGCAGAGTTAGCTTGATTTCGCTCATTAGATTAGCAGCTCAGTGGATCAGGAGGATTTTACTCCGAGCCATGCTACATGCTACATGCTAAAGAGATTCGAGGCTCACACAGCAGCAGTGCTACCTGCTAAATAAAATAATGTCTGACTGATCATTAAATGGTCAGTGGCCTGCAGCTCGACCTACAGTACGCAGAGCGCAGTGCAGAGATAGACGCTACACGCTATGCTATCCTTTAATATTTCCCTGCGCTCACAGTTGTGGGCATGTGAAAAAGCTTTTTTCTTTTTTCTTTTGCATTTTCTTTTCAGAAATGTTTCACATTTACATGGAAATGTTCTGAAAACGGTGTATGTTTACACGACAATGGTAAAAACACTCAAAAGCATATAGTGAGCATGCCAGACCACGAGTTGACCATGGTCATGAAGCTACACACACACATACATGCAGAGAACAAAATGATATTAAGATTAAAGGGAGAACACAAACGTTTGTGAGGACAGGAAGTTGGATTGTTATTGTGAATATGGACTGGGAGTCATGACACTTTGGAGCCAAACATTGTTGTTGTTATTGTCCAAGCATGTGCAGAAGAACTATATGGAGTGTATGTGCAGTAGCAGCATTTCAGAAAAGTTGTGTTTTTCTCCATTTCCACAGAGACTGAGTTGAAAACTTGCTCCTTCAGAGCTCTTTAGGGCTCTGAGCACCGTTGGCCTCTTAACAAGCACCCAAAAATGTTGCTGTGTTGAACAGGATCAAAATGTTCCTCATTGTTCCTCTCGTGATCACTGCAGCCACCAGCCACTGTCATATTACTGTCCTTGAGAACAAAGCCCTTAACGTTTAATCTAATGCGGTTTTCCGATCTTCACAATGCTAAAATAATTGCGGTCTCAATCTATATCGATCTATATAGAGCTGAAGGCCTTTAAAAAAAAAAAAAAAAAAAACCTTCACGATGTACATGTCCGTCCCTGAAAAATGGAAAAATGGAAACATACTTGCAGACAAATAAACCCAGTTATAGATCATCCGGTTTCATTCCATCCAATAAGAGTTCATCTTTTGGAAAACCTTTCACTACTCATCTGGTTTTATCATGGTCACGAATACACTTCCAGTCTCAGTTTAGAAGCCAAAAACTATCACTTATTAGTGAAAACACTTTGTAAACATGAACTAAGAGCTATGAAATGTACCATGAGTCACCATGAATCCTGACGTGTACTGTTGATGTAAAGCGATGATTGGCTCCTTTAACCTTTCCTAGTCTCGGCATAACAACGTGTCCTCTTCCACTGGATAATTCTGAGATTTATCAATGTTTTTTTTTGCACTCAAGGAACAGTGCAACTTTATAATTAGTCAACTGTGTAATACAGGTTATGAAATTGCTTCTGAACTGTGATGACTCTGTTTATGCCACTCAAGGATATAAAGGCGTTGATGCACTGTGTCTTCATAACGCACGACTGACATGCTAAGGAAGGCATCCAGGAGCTTATTACTTCTAGTTTATTAGCAGCGTGAGAAAGCCCATGCAGTTCTCATACGAGTAAATAGATACTAAGTGGTGGGATTAACGCGATGTTAAAGTGACAAATTAGTTTCGGCTTCCTCTTTCGGGGATGATGGAGTCGGGCACAACACAACGTCTGAAAAGCAGAAGATGATTTGAGTGAAATGAACAGGCATTCTCTGTGAAGCACATGGAGAAGCTTTACCAGACGTGTTTGTGTATCAGTGGGAAGTCAGCAGGCGCGCAGGCCCACGCCTCTTCCAGGTTTCTGATTTGCCTTCAGGGTGCAGGTGGGGAGCAGTGAATGAGTCGTTATTTCTCGCCAGTGCCAGCCAAGAAACAGTTTTACCGCACCTATGCTATCATAGGTACGGTTAACCTGGTGGTTTGACATGTGGTTTGTTGACTTTTGTCCAAGTAAGGCTTCAATTAAGGTTATTTCTGGAAAATCATTGGTACGACAGTAGTGCGAAAATCAACTTTTTATTACGACACAGGTTGTTGGAATACTGCTCCTTTTGGAGTTCTGTTAACTGTTCTTTATTATCCATCCATCCATCTATCCATCCACCAATCCATCACCCATCCCAACTCCATCCATCCATTCATTCATCCATCCATCCATCCAACCCAACTGCAACCATCCATCCCAACTCCATCCATTCATCCAGCCATCAATCCATCACCCATCCCAACTTCATTCATCCATCCAGCCCAACTTCACCCATCCAGCCATCCAGCCATCAATCCATCCATCCATCTCAACTTCATTCATCCATCCAGCCCAACTTCACCCATCCATCCATCCAGCCATCAATCCATCCATCCATCTCAACTTCATCCATCCATCCATTCCAAATTCATCCATCCATCCACCCACCCATCCCAACTTCATCCATCCAGCCATCAATCCATCCATCCATCCCAACTTCATCCATCCACCCACCCATCCCAACTTCATCCATCCAGCCATCAATCCATCCATCCATCCCAACTTCATCCATCCACCCACCCATCCCAACTTCATCCATCCATCCATTCATCCATCTCAACTTTATCCATCCATCCACCCCAACTTCATCCATCCATCCATCCATCCATTCCAACTTCATCTATCCATCCATCCATTCCAACTTCATCCATCCATCCCAACTTCATTCATCATCCACCCACCCATCTCAATTTTATCCATCCATCCAGCCATAAATCCATCCATCCCAACTTCATCCTTCCATCCATCCATTCCAACTTCATCCATCCATCCACCCACCCAGCTCAACTTCATCCATCCATTCACCCATGTAGCCATCATCCATCCATCCATCCATCCAATCACACAATTAAATATGTCTTTACATGCATGCAATGCACTCAAGCATTGGTTTTCCAATTAACTTTTAGAATGGAAGTTTTTTGAATTCTAAAAGAAGCTACAGTATTTGTAACTGCAATCGAGGATTAATTTGCAGTGGTGGTCAGTAAGTGTTTGTTCCTCCTCGTGAAAGCCTGTAAGTTGTTGCTGTAGTGAAGGCTCAGCAAAAGTGGCGCAATAGAATATGTTTCCATGGCCTTCGCATTGCCCTGAGCTGTTCAGCAAACTGCCTGCGTTTGTTTCCAGGACAAAGGGTTCAAGGTCTGCCCATCGAAAGCACCCCCCCCCACCCCCCCCCCCCCCCACCCCCCCCGCCAATAGACAGGAATCATTTTCTTCTGTCGTAGTTCACACCTCGACAACTTTTCACAAAACAGAGCATTCAAAATGGTCCACTATTGTATGATTCAGTTCAAAAGCCAGCTTCAACCACAGCATGTACTCAACTTTACTAATTCATCAAAGCACAAGTTACTTTTTAAAATGAGGCCTGATTCACCAAGGGCCTGTTTGCACGGCAACAATTTCAAGTGAAAGGTAAAACATTTGTGTTTTGTTTGTATTTTGCTTGTGTTTTCCATGGAGTGACTGAGCTTTTATAGTTCAGGACCCGTAGTAGTCGCCTGTCCATAGTGGGATTAAGAAATATAGTCTAAAAATGTTGCTTTATGTTAAGATTGTAGTCATTTTCTGAAGCAGTTGTTTGGTTATAGACACTTTAAAGACGTATACTCTGTACCACAACAAGGAAACAATTTCAAGTTTCAATTTAAACATTATTATGACACTATTTTATGATTCCAGCCCACTTCAGATGAGAATGGGCATTCACGGCCCTGATCTAAACTGTTTTACTATAGACTTGGTTTTCATTGAAGTGAAATCAATAGATCTCGTCGTCCCAAACTTGTGGGAAACTCTCAGTGAAATATCAAGATTATGCATAAGATTCTTCATTACTTGCCTTGATGTATTTATTTAATTTTTCTTTGTAAAGCACCGTGAATTTCCCTGTGTTTGAATGATGCTCTATAAATACATTTTCCTAGCCTCAAGAAAATGAATCTGAATTTGGTGGAAAGAATGCACAATGTTACATATGAGATGATCAGACACAGGAGAAGTAAAAAAAAAGAAGAAGAAAGGCATTTTGGAATGAGTCAGTTATATATTCAAATTTAAATGAAAAAAACTAAACATATGAGATTCAGAAATGATCTACAGTAGTTTTAAAATAATGGAGAGACCGTTTCAGAAAATCCCTCTCACCACAACAGCAGTTTCTTTACTTAATCACGAGCTGCTCATCTTCTTCAAACACAATAAGGGTCTTATTCAGGGACCCACCTGTCTTGTAGGACTGCGGGAAGAAACCAGAGGACCTGGAAGAGACCCACACAAGGGGAGATCATACAAACTCCACAAAGAAAGGCTCTGGGTAGGATTTGAACCCATGACCTTCTTGCTGTGAGACAAGAGCGGTGTGCAAAATCAAGTTAATATATGAAATCTGATCAGTGGTTGCTCGTCTCATTATATGGTTTGTTAATTAGATATACATTTAATCAAACAATCCTCACCCATCTTTTCAGAAATGCATTGCTGAAACCTCTAAGATCACAGCACTACATTGTTTAAAGTACTTCTGTGATAGCGAGGGAAGAGCATAATAGAGTGAATATGAGAGTTTTAACAAGATTCTCCAGGGAGGGGAAGGTGATGAAACTTGTGTGATCTCACAGACACCTATTTTTAGATCAAATTTCAGGGATCAGTGTTTTTAAAATGGAGAGACTTGTTCTCCGAATCGTCACCTCACAACCTCTCTGCCACAGCTGTAATTGGCTCTGACACTTTGTCTCTCAGATTAAACAACTGTGACTCCAGGCGAGCTCTCTCACAGCTGTATTCATGCACCGTTCATTTAAAAGAACAAACTTCTCACTGCTTAAAAGCAGCTTTTCAAGAGTTGCCCTTTTGACTCGATGGGTCAGGATGAAACATGTCTCATATCCCAGATTGTCAAGGTTTCATTTTCTCCAGATTATATAGATACAGTCTTTGGTGCTGAGGCAAATGCAAACTAAGAGTCCATTTACACGCCAACGACTTCCAATGAAATTACCTCCAGAGTGGCACGACTCCCAGTTCACGTTATCCTGGGACTTGGTAGTTTTTGTGAGTCACCCAGAAAAAAAAATCCAACTTGTTTGTCTGACTGTCTGTGGTTAATGTTAATAGTGTATCATTCTCTGCACCCATTGGAGAAAAAAAAACAGCACCAACTCATGGCCCAACATACATTGTTTTCAGTATTTCTTGCTGTGTAAATGGATATAATTTTCTAAATGTTGCTGTACAAACACCAAGCTTTTCTGAAAGGTTGTCATGTTGTCATGTCAACAGGGTCTTGATATTATCAAAAGTGCAAACCAATAAAGTCATTATAGAAACACTGTGATGACTATGTTAAACACTGTATTAGAAACATGAAAACACTGTCTGTGGTTTAAATAGCTGCTCACCCATGTACAGAAGAACATTTGCTATGGTCGCGGTGCGCATGCATGGTAGTAACACTTTGAAAAAGTTGTGTTATGCTCCATTTCTATGGAGGTGAAGTTTGACAGTTTTCAAAAAGTTCCACTTTGGGATCTGTTTTGAAAAAAGTTGCATTTTCAGTGACTCAGAGCACAATTGTTGTGTAGACGGACCCCCAACACGCAACGAAGATTTTGCATTTTCAATTGAAAACATTGTATAAGTGGGGCCCGATGTATATAAAGCATGTTTCCAAAGGAAAGAGAAGAAGTAACATCCACTTTACTGCTGCTTTATAAACTTGTGTTTTGGTTTTACATTTTCAAGGGGGGCAGATCAACCTTCCCGCAAAGTTATCCACATTACCACTTTTAATTTCAAAGGGAAATTTTATTTATTTTCAATCATTGACTTCAAAACACAGCTTCCCATTTCCCGCCCACTCCTCCTGTCAACCGGTTTGGCAAGTACATCTCTTTCAAAGGAGAGCACTTTGATTAGTCAATCAAATGTGTTTGAATGAAAGAAAAAAATGTAACAATACACATATTAAAAATATGATCAAAATTATAGAAATATAATCACTTTTTTCCTAATTTAATTGCACATGTTAGGTTCTCAAAATGCTCAAAACATAATACGAAGCCTTCTCAATTGATAGTTGTATGTCTTTATCTCTAATTTGTTCAATTTGCAAATTTACAAAAAAAAAAAGGAACTGGAGGAATATTCAAGACACTCAACTTTGACAACAAATCTGTAAAAGTTGCTTTAACAAATGAGTTTCCAGTGAAGATATCTGCCGTGAAAAGGTTACAACACGAGAAAACAATCAGCAGTATGGAAAATAGCAACCGAGCACAGGAAATGTGAGACGAACTAATGAATCAGGGTTAGTCATGATAAAAGTCTCTGTGCCGGATAAATGATCGGCCATGAAAAACAAATTTGGTGTCGTGGTGCATTTTACTCATCACCGTCAGCAAAACCTCGCCTGATCTTCATGATCAGTATGGATACAGACCGTGAAAACCGGGATCCTTCTGACTTCTTGGGTTTAAAGCAGCAGGAGGTGTCAGGAACGTTGGCACAGGGATAACTGGCATGTGGCGGACAAACATTAATAATGTAATGATGTCAGTCCATACATCATTGTGAAGCAGAATTCACCAAGCGTTGAATTGTTCACCCACTAATAGGGAACGTGAGCTTGGAGTGGACCGTCGTGAGACAAAGTTTTACTCTACTGATGAGGTGATGCTGCAATCGTTTGTCTGTTATGAGTGGATTGAAGTTCATTTGACAGGAAATTATCTCAAAAATCAAGGTAGATGTTTCTTATTTCTCCGTTTTGCCAGATATTTCAATTGATCCTCCATCAACATTCAAGAAAATTCAACAATATCCCCAATTATATGATAAAAGCAACTACCACGCAACAAAATAGGCTCATAAACAGTTTCACAGATTCATTACAGGCCGCAAACAAAAAAAAAATACATATAAAATTGAAATAAACAAATGAATTATTTGTGTTTGTCTTATATAAATAATCCTTCTCAAAGAGTACAACATGTGAAAGAATCTCACATCTCGTGGAACAGATTTTGATATACAATTGTCTAATGATACATATGTCAAACATAATCGCATGACAAGGTATTTTAGATGGATGTTTTCCTGTTATCCATATTAGGAGGTTACATTATATGGGAGATCTCGTAGACTTCACTTCTATTTCTGTGATTGAAGTTTTTGTACTTCTTATGAACATGTGTGGATATGGAATACCTTTAAAAAAAAAAAACTTTTACAGACTTATTTCATATTTCAGGTGAATAAAAAGAAAAATATTGATTAGTTTCTTTAACTCTTAATTGTTCTGTAACCATAATTGGTAACTTCCTCATTTCCTCAACTTCTTCCTGTTTCTTCCAACCTAACGGTGCCGCATTGCACTAATACTATTATCAGTGTTGGGTCAGATACTGCAGGGAATACTCCTAAAAGCTATAGTTAGCGCTATAGTTGGCAGCAAGGGGCTAATTTCGTCTAAAATTTTCTAGTTTTATTTGTAATTGTACATGGTTCGATGGATCACGTAAACTGTAAAAAAGTTGGTTCCCCCAAGAAAGAGATTGGGAGCTACTGGTCTAAAGGTCAGCCTTCACTATGAATAAGACACTTTCAACAATGTAGATAAGACATTAAAAACTGTTTTTGGACATTGTTGAGATTGGGTGTCAACCAGTGTTAAGCTTCACTGTAATGTCCTGTAACTCTTTGTAAAACATCTAATTGCAGTTTATTAGCATTTCTACTACCCAGAAATCTGACTTAAATTGTACCTTTTCACGTCAGTCCTTCTCTCGTCTCCGATGGTTGTAAACTTTGTCCAGGTCGACGGCTGCTTCTGCTTCTTGCTTTGATTTTATGTGCATCAGCTGATCCAAATGTGCCCCTTCAAGACAATTTCTGGATTCTGTTTTGATATGATTTATTAAACTAAATCCTCTTTCACAATCTGCTCTGGAAGCTTTGGTTCCGCTGCATGTTTTGCAGAGCCGACCTGATGGCAGTGGATGTGCCACGTACTGCCTGTTCGTTTCGCCATGATAAGGTGGTTCAGCATTTGCGTCTCTGAACACCGCCACTGTTGTTACCTAGCTAACCTGCACGACATCATAGCGCGTATGAGCAGGACAGGTACACGAGCACTGTCAATGCCATGATTGGCTGCGTGGCGTAACTGAACCGTATCATTGACTGGACACCTGTCACTCACTTAGTGACACTACAAAATGGTTTTAAACAAATGTTATTGGTCTAATTAATTAACAGTTTATGTTGGATTTTATTTTATGTCCTGCATAGGTTTTCTTGTGCACAGAGAATGTGCGAGCAGCGCAATTGCTCAAGTTCAGAGGGAACATTGCCCCTCACCCCACCCCTTTACTTAATTCTGATTAAAAACCTGTCATGTAATATTGAGAATTTTCATTGTACCCCCATCCATCTGCAGGTCAGAACAAAGACACTGTTCTGGTCTGTTTAGATTGTACTGTGAAGTAGGGATGTACCAACACCACCTTTTTAAAGGACGAGCATAAGTACTAACATTTAACTAAATGCAGATACAGAGTACTGATGTGAGGCTGAAGAAAAAGATGAATGATCAAGAAGAAAAAAGAATACCAGAAGAGTAGAGGTATATTATGGTTTCATAGCAACAATGGACACAATTAGGGTTCAATGCATCTTTTCTGGTAGAAAGTGGTGAATGAAAGTTTGAAATGCTCAAGCTGAAGCTCCTCCAGTCCACCAAAAACCCAGAGACAGATTGTAAACCCAAAGAGTTTATCCTTAGAGGAACAGAACTGTCACGGCTGGCGGGCCGATGCGTGGAGTGTCCTGAACCCAAAAGCAGACCTCAAGCAGAATAGGTGCACTTGACAGTTCTTTATTGCGCAGCCATAAACAAGGGGAGCGGGAAGGTGCCTTGCACCCAAACAGAAGCGCTGCGCCGGCAGGACCCCCGCAGCAGTGAGGTGCGCTGCACCCCGTGGAGGAGTGCGGACAGCGCACGTGGGAACGCCGCCGGGAGTCCTGCACAGACAAGAGACACACGAAAATATCGTGCAGAAGGTTAATCATGGAGCCCCATGATTAATCTTCTGCATGATATTTTCTCTGTATATTTCTGATATTGTATGAATCACTTTGTTTGGAATCATCACTTTGTTTGGAAATGTGACGTACCTTCAGCCTCCAGCAGTCACAACTGCTGTCTTTATGCAAAATATCGGCCAGTAGCGTCTCCCATGTCCAGCAGTATGTCCGGTATCTGGCCCTGAGTTTGCACAATGTCTTTTGGGTCGCATATTTACACATAAACGCAGCTACGATTCAACATAAATGATGATTCCTGAAAACTCTGGCCACAGTTGAGATATGGATAAACTCTGGGTTTGTCCGAAAAGTCCCTCCGTTCTCCGTATCTATGGACTTTACCTTAACCCCCGTGGATGGCGTCATGGGGTTAAGGAAAGGTGTTAGAAGGCTTCCTAAAGGAGTTAAAGAAAGGTGTTAGAAGGCTTCCTAAAGGAGTTAATGAAGGCGATCATGTTGGCGTTGCAGTCGGACCACAATTTGACTTCGTGACGTCATAATAATGCAACGGCGACACAAGTTAGTGACGTCTGCCATGGTGGGGAAAGAACTACAAGTTTTTGAAAATGGACTATAAAAAGCGGATTTGGGTTTTTGATGATTTAAAGTTACTCAATGCAGATTATTGCTTTGGTAACTTACATGATCTGCTCCTTTTTCAGTCATCCTGAGTATCCCTGAACAAATTGTGGGGCAGCATGAGCTCGCCTCCTTTGCTAAAGGAAATATCAGTGCTATCCTATGCTAAAGGAGACTATAAAGGAAGCAATGAGCTTCCTTTTCTTTGTTTAGTGAGAATTCAGACATGGCTGCAACGCAAAACACTTCCGGGGTTGAGTGAAAGTCGATAGATAAAGAGATAGGACGGACTCTTCAGACGTACCGTCTGTGTCTCTGGTTGCATCTAAATGGGGGCAGCCAGATATTGGCATCACAATTCATAACAAGGGTGATGCTTTTTTTCCCCCCAGGATTCTGATTGGCTATCATGGCTTCATGCTTCTCACTACACTGCCCCCTACAGGTGTGGCATGCTCATTGCAGCTCTGAACCAGGTGTATATGCTGACCATGTGAATGAAGATTTTTTTTTTAATGTAGAGGGAGAAAAATCAATTCTTTAAAAAAACCCAGGTACAGGTAAATAAGAGACAGAACCAGAATCACTAAAAGCTAAATCTGAACCATGACAGACCCTGTGTTGTAAATAGCTCATCACATTGTGGAACTTACTGGGAGTTTATAACAGAGTTTATAATAGAACCGAGACACATTTCAATAAATGGTAAAAAATTTTGGTCAGTGTTATAATTTTCCATCTAATAATGTTAATTTCTTACTTTTGTGAGTTAAAACAGTGACGCATAGAATTAAAACCTTGGAAATATGTTATTTTGCTATAGTGGTTTAATCGAAGCCGAATTATTTACTTTAAACAACTCAAATCAAATGTGTAGCTTTAGCTGAGAGTGTTCCTGCCACTGGCCATAAAGCTTGCACTCAGGCAATGTGTTTCCACAAATATTAGGCTCATTAAAGCGCACAGATGTGTGTTATGCAAAGAGTCCCCGCTAATTCACTTAATTGTTTGCTGAGTAGTAAAGCCATGGCAGGAAACCGTTTCTGTGATTATGTTGTAATTCTCTGTGTGTGTCAGGACTGAAAGGGTGTTAATTCACGGTTCTAGTATCCGTCATCAAATCATCTCCTTCACATGAGCTGTGTGTTAGGCACAACTGGGTCCTAACATGTCCATTGAAGATATACCGCTGACTAAAGTCACACTGGAGCAAAGTGAAAATTCTCTCCGTGTACAAACGTGTCCAAATGTAAAATCACTCGCAAAATGTCACATTCGTTTATAAAGCATTTGGTTGGCCTTCCTGCTGTGAGTCGTGTTTTAAAAGATAAATTACAGTTTACAAATACAACACTCCAGTTACAAATAACACTTATTTAGTTTGGCTGGTTATGCGAACTTATAGCTGTGCATACCACTCGTGACCACCAGATGTCACTGTGACAACAGAATGCTGCTACAACACCAAAAAAATTACCTACCGTATTTCACTTACAGGGCAAGAAAAATGTCACCAAAAAGAAAAACTAAGCAGCAGATTTTAAAGTAAAAAATAATCAAATGTGCAGCAGAAACAGAGAAAGAGTTCAGTGTGTGCAGGAAACTTGTGAGGGACGAGAGAAGAGTGACAAAGAATATGAAGAAGGCTCATCATGGACTAAAAGCACGACAAGAACTGAGGAACAAATTCCCAGAAGGTTGCGGATTATCAAGCCTTACAGCCAGAAAATGTGCCTTTACACCAGTGCAACATTTCCACATATTTATCTTTTTGTCATCTTTCACTTACAATCAAGTGACTTATAATCCAGAAAATACAGTGGTATTGCTGTTCACTGCTGCAGTGGCACTTAGCTGAGCATTGATGATTCATTTAGTGTAACTCAGGTACATGAGTTAGTGGGAGGAACATGCGCTACATTCTAGATATCAGCATTTCTTGAGAGAAACACTTTTTATAATTTTGGTGAATTTGGAATTCAAGAAGCAAGTTAAACTCTTCCTAAATATATACGATGTCAACAACTACTGAACACATTATACAGCGATATAGGAGAAACTATGGGGGGCATTTGGGAATTTATGGAAATTTGGGCAATTTTCGCTTCCCATAATCAAAGCAAAGGGGCAAAACAAAACAGTATTTTTTTTGCTTTCAAATGTGAGAAAATGTTCTCATTAAGAAATGACAAAACTGCTCATGGATCAAAGAAGGACGAACCAGGATCAGCACAGCCTGACTTTGCAACTCGTCCTCAGAGTTTAAAATACATGGATGTGTTGCACTTGTTCTGCTGATAACAAAGCATCAATCACTATGAGCAAGAAGGGAAAAAAGCAGAAGGTGAATATGTAAACCACAGGTGGCTCATCCCCTGAGGCAATTTAATATCTCTCGAGGATCAGCAAAAGTGTTCTTCTTTACCTTTATCCAGTGTCTGCATAATAGGAAGTTTTCCACAGTTGCCCACGGACCCTTCCGAACTTTAAGTCTTTAAGGCAAATGAGATATTGTGGAAAACAATGAGGTCAGCCAAGGGATCCCGAGATGAGGTGTAAACCAGTTTACTCTCTCTCTCTCTCTCTCTCTCTCTCTCTCTCTCTCTCTCTCTCTCTCTCTCTCTCTCTCTCTCTCTCCTCTTTCAAAATCTGCTCCTGAACAATTTCCAAGAGGGTTATAGAGAGCAGCTCCATAAATCTGTCACAGAGTGGAGTGGAAGTCAGTTACTAAAGCAGCCGTGCGACAATGGCCACATTCATACCCCCCCACATCTGCATACATTACAGTGACTGATGCGGAGGATAGGCGGCACATTGAAAAACGATTATTATAAATGTTCACAACAGCTCTTTGTGATCATTACACAAAGAAAAACAAAGTTATTAAACCCAAGTATGTCATTTGTACCAATTAAAACCGTTTTGATTTGAAAGGCTGACATTGGTATTGACAAATGTTTGTTTCATTGTCACCAAACTCCATTAAAAGGCTCAAATCAACAGTCATTCCGCACTCAGTGATTCATCTTGTGTTGAGCACAATTTAAAAAAAACTCTTTAGGCGACAAAATAAAAGCTTCATTTTGACAAAGAGCACAAAACCTGATAGTTAAGGTCTGTTATTTTCATCCCGAGGGTATTTCAACAAAAGGAAACAGCGGAAAAATTGGAGACATTAATGAGTGGACTTGACGTCAGTGTATGTTGTTGCATCCTAATAAATGTGAAACAGTGAAACTTTTCCATTAACAAGTGAAGGTGATCTGTTTGACTTGAAACTGAGAGTCCAGGCTGTGCAGATCACCCACAGAGCCATGTCATTCTTTCAATTCACTTGGCCTCTTGGTCATGGCCCAGATGTTATGAACACGAGTAAGGGTGGGGAATTAGACCAGTGCTTAAGTATATAGTTCAGTTCTTTACCTCAATAGTACCTTGCTCAAACCTACGAGCAAAGAAACAACGTCCTGTCCTCCCAGGACATCTGATATTGATAAATATCAGATAAGATATTTGAAGTCTTCCAGAGGAAAGGCATCTTCTTCCACCTGAGAAAGACAGATCATATTTTCCCTGAGAGAATTCAAACTGAGAGGTGCCGACACATCTGTTCCATTGCCTGCTGGACAGGATCTTGATGGAGCCACAATGGCAACATCATCTGCAAAGAAAAAAAGCAAAGCAAAGTGATGACTCTTGTTAAAGTATTAAACATCTTTTGGTTGCATTGCATCTTTTGCTGTTTCGACAAAGTTATGTGTCTCGCAGTAAACTCAAACTGTTCGACTGGCTGCATTCAGAAGCAGGTTGGTCAATGTGAGGTTTGAGAGTCTGCTCCGGTCGGCCTCTCATGACTCCTGAGATGTTAAAGTGTATGACACAACTGTAGATGAGGAGGCAGGAAAAGTGGTGAAATTGTCATGCGGGATAGAGGAGAGGTGATATTTCAGGAGAGATTGGGAGACAGCGTGGAACCCATCTCCACCAGCTGTCATGAGAAGGCCATTACGGTCCACGAGCAAATATCAAACACTGAAATGAAGGCGAGGACCTCATCTTGTGGACAAAAGAAATGCAAATGTTTTACCAGATAGAAGCATCTTGGAACAGATGGACAAGACAAAATAGAAATTAATCTCTTCACAGAAGGAACAGGAACCATTCAGTGGTGTTGATGGGCAGGCAGGACACACTGTGCCTCAATGCATTCACTGGACCTGCAGAAATTCATTCTTCTGTGATTCGTCCATTGTGTTGAAAAACATTTTCAGACATGCCTCTTTTAATCCACATCTGATGAAACACATGTGTTACACCCTGTTATATAGCCCCGCCGTGTCTTTTTCCTCAGTTGGAATTAAGGGGCCTTTCACACTCTTCGGGGTTTGTTCACATTCCCCTGTTTGATCTGAACCAGAGTTCTCTTCAGGGAAAAAAACTTTTGGTTTGAGTGACAGTGCCCCCACAACCAACGGAGAAAGGCTCTGATTAGTTGACAAGTTCACTTAAGTGGTTGAAAAATTATACTCCTTTTCTTTTGATATTCTTCATCTGGGAAAAGAAATTCCTGTAATTCACCAGTTTTGTTTTTCACAATGAGTTGATATTATATGGTAATGATGGAGATCATATTTGCAGTATTTCTATGGCTGACACACTGCCATTCATTTCACCCCCCCCATTTGTTCCACTTATTTTCGACGTATTGGAAGGTATTGTGTTGAATGTTTTAAGTTTTCCTCTGGGTAGTAAGAATCCCCTTGCAGCAGGAAGCAAAGGCAAACCATAGCTACCGGTAATAATTATGTTGAATGTTGATTTTACTGAAATATGATTTGTGTCTGTGAACTGCAGAGAATATTTTGTAAACTATGAGCAACAATAAGTAGAATCTACCCTTGATTTTGATGTAATGTGAATTTTGTTGTGTGACTGAAGTGGATATTCCATAAACTGTGGATCGGTTAATCCTGTGTATTTTTTTGTGATGGTGTTTTGGAGAAAGCAGCACCCACTATAAGATTTATCTTATTCGTTTTCCTTTTCGATTATGTAAACACATAATGGAAAGATGTTTCATGAAATGTGTTAAAAATGAAATAACATGATTGAAATAAATAAAAATGAGTGCAGACATGTTGCCTGGTAACCATGTTCTGCATGTGGGGCCACCTAATAGATTGGAATTGTAAAAAATATAATTGGAGAAAAAATAGCTTCTGATAAACCAACTAGATTGAAAGAGTTGCCAAAATACCTGCAAAATACTCAACCCAACAGTTGCGAAGGGCTTGTGTCTTTGAAAACTGATTAAAAACTGCAAACCGAAATTTGTAAATACATAAAATTAAATATGTCAACAAATGAAAAGAACTAATCTAGATAGAAAGTAGCAATTAATATCCAAATTGTAGTAGGACATTACCTGTCTATTCAAGATTGATGCTAAAAATATAATCACGTACAACATATTTAATCCATTGAAACAGAAGTGTTTGAGGGCATTGTTTCTCGTTACACAGAAGTAGCAGAAACGGTGAAAGTGGTGTGTATTACCTACAAAACACACCAACTATTGTGATCTTTGATCTTCCATGGCTTCGTGACTCTGAATGAACTCTTCTGTAACTTCCAAAAGGAGGGTTGAAAAAAAACAAACAAACAAACAAACCCTGCAAGCGCTCCATCACAGCCTCATGTTCCACCAATGATCTTAAATCTGCGTGACCCGACTTCTTCATTCTGCTGCGTGTGTGACAGTGAGTCATGTTCCCTGTGATCTTCATCCGAGAGAAGTGGTTGCATGAATCATCACACGCGGTGACGTCCGGCAGGAACAGCAGGAGTCCCTGTGCCTTGTCTCTCTGCCCTTTCAACACCACAAAGAGAAAGCGTCATACGCCAGCAGAGTTTTAAAACAGGATAATAACTCGTCAATAACTGAAGGAGCCGCGGCTAAGAGCACCATCTAAACGCCACGGTGTGTTCTCAACATAATGCCGTCTCATGTTTGGAATGATTAAACCGTGTGGCTTCAGACAGTGAGAAATGGCATCAGACATTGGGAGATGTTCTCACTGAATTTTTTATTTTTTATTTTTTTAAAGGCCTATTGCTGGAGTCACATGCCAGTGGGAATAGGATGCACCAAGCTGCATTCAGTATGACTGTTATCTTTGTGCAATTAAATGAAACTGGTGCTTTTCTGCCGGACCGCGAGAGGCAGCTTGAATGGGGCTTTTCATGGATCACCGCAGAGCCAGTCAGGTCCAAGTAGGCAAAACAGCAGCGGTAATCGTTGAATGCTTTGAGCGTGTCAAACACGATGCCCCCGAGGCAACATGGGAGAATGTTTTTATATTTAATCGGTGTTTTCCAGGCTTTTTTTTTTTCCATGCTCTCCTGCTCTCTCTGGCTGTCACTGTTAAAACAACAGGTTAAGCTCCGGATCTTTAGTTATTCACGGGTGCAGCAGACAGGCTTCACAATATCTTCAGACGTAGATGCAAATTTAATAATTTTGTATTCAATAAAAGTGTTGATGAACAAACACGAAGACTTTGTGATAGCAAACTACATAAACTTTGTACACACTTGTACCAACCAATAACATAATGACGGTCAATAACATACTACCTGCTAATAATGAGCAGTAACTTAGCTATATTTCGATGTCATAAAGCAAATAATATAACAACTTGCCAATAGAGTAATCAGATATTTGATCTATCATCATAATGCCATTTTAAAGTAATGTAATGATGGGACAGCATTTCTTGGAAACCAGAGCTTTATTTTCTAGGTTTGGTGCCAAAACTGCAAAACTCTCTCAAACATGGCTTTTAGAAAACACATTATTTTACTATTTTTATTACATTATGGTCTTTAAATCATTATATTATTTGTATAGCGTTTTGTAACGTATGCTCTGTCGATCCATTTTGTCAGTCCAAATGTTTTCTATCTTCTTAATAAAGGAGTAACTTCAAAATGTGTTTTTGTCTGAGATGAAAATAGTAAGTGCCCAAGTAATTGATTATGAAATAATGTCTGCAGCCCTCCTGCAGTGTGTACTACATACGAGACACATACACACACCTCCCTGCGTTGAAGGTGAAGCAGTTCATGATGTGATGCACTCGCACCCACACCTCCTCCCTCATGTCTCTGGGCACTTTAATCATGCCTTTCTCTCCTCTGCTCTGAAATAAATGTGTATTCCACTCGCCTCACCACAGTCAACAAAACACTGGACTTGTTTTAGGCAAACATCAAGGAAGCATATCTCCTGAGTGCAAAGCTTTATGATAAAAGTAACCAGCTGAGGCCCACAAGGTCACAAGACGGTCTGGAAAGACTGGCAGGGGTCTTAAGTAGGGCCGTTAACACTTTCTTTAAAGGACGAGTACAAATATGAGTACTGACTTTAAGCGACTTGGCAAAACAGAGTATCAATGTGAATACTTATTTAATGCTGTTTAGTAGGAATGCACTGACACCACTTTTTTCCAAAATCAGTAGCATGAGTACTCACTGATACCAGTACCTAGTACTTCGGTCATTAAACACGTTTTTTTTCCCCACAGATGTTATTTGAACAACATTCCTACATTGTGATGAACTGACATTCAAAGTTAGTTTTTAATGGGACTGCCACACATACTGTAAGAAAACATTGCATGCGTGGCCTCTTTTAACAGACACGCTGCTGTCTTGACCATTGTCCACGAGAGAGTGAGCGTGCTACACCGCAACAAGTGTTCATCTCAGAAACGTCCAGTGTCCTGCTTTCTTCCGTCTGCAAGGTGAGGGAGTGCACTCCTTATTGCCCGCCGGCGATTTGCGCTACTCGCTGCCTGCCCATGCCTTGCAGTGAAGTGCCATACACTTCGCGCTACCGTAAAGCGGTAACGGTGTCGTGGCATTGGTGGTAGTTTTATGAGTACGAATAGTCATGCCTGGTATCAAACCGATATCCGATACTGTATCGGTGCATCCCCACTGTTTAGCCTAATTCATACTCCATATCATATGCAAATGATATGTGAAGGCTTTTCAAGATTCAAAATTCAAGAAATTTAATTTTTTCCCTAGGGGTAATTAAAAAAAACAAACAAACAAAAAAAAAAACTAATGACTTAGTGAGTCGACTGGTCAACCACCCGAGCAGTGACCTAGAAGCACCGCAGTCTGTTGCTGAAATGACCTCGGAAAAGCTTCTGTCGATGTTACACGCAACTTTAACATTGCACATCTGCAGACCGTCCAGGGACCAGGCTACGGCTGCGGCTGCGCACATGATTGTGTCCATGCTCCACTTCTGGAAAGGGGGTCGGAGCAGACCCGAGCACACAGGGGCAGATGACGACTCCGCACATACGAATGCAGAAATCATGGAGGGGTCTGTGGTCTACAGTACGCATAGCTTTGTGCTGTAGACCATACAGTATTAGTCACACTTTAATCACGCTTAGCATGTGTGAGCCTGCTCTGGCATGTAGCATGTAGCATGTAGCACAATTCAGAGTAAAATTCTCCTGATCCACTGAGCAGTTAAGAAAATGTGTGTGTGTGTGTGTGTTTTAAATTGTGCTTTGTATGATTAAAGACCTCGTGACAGCTCTTTCCTATTTCAGACATTTTTAAGTGAAGTAAGTTGTGATTACACAGAAAAATCAAAACAAAACCATCATGAAGAAATCAAAAACAGTTTGTGGCGCTGCCCCAAGAATAATGTCTTCAATTTTCGACTTGCAATTTAAAGAAGCCATTTAAAATTAATGAATCTGTGATTGTTGTTTTGTTTTTTTAATATAACCTGAAAAGGAAGATGATCTGTTTATCAAATATTACTTGGTGCTGAGTGATTTATAAAAATGTGAAAAGTTGCCACAATAACTTCAAATGTGAAAGAAAAACTATTGACATCAATGCCTTTGTGAACAGCTATCTGAACAAAAGTGAATCTCATCAAACGCAGTTATGAACATTCAAAAGCTTTGGTGATCAACATTTCCTCAAATCGAGGGAGCTCAAAACTTTAACGACCCTCGAATCACACATTAATTCGTGTTTAGTTTTACTCAAAACAAGTTTAACAAGCAAAGACTTCTTTTGATCATGTTTAGTAAAACTTATTTGACGTTTCACATCCATGACGCTGCCAGGACGAGCTTAGTTGTTATTGTTAATGATGCACTGCTCCTCAGTGTGCGTTACCTTCTGCTCTGCTCATGCTGCCCCATGTCTTTGCTGAGGATCCATCACATACTGTCTTACCGTTTCAACGGTTTCAAGTGAAAAAGCGAAACTTTCTGTTGCATTTTGGGTGTTCATACACACGACAACGGCTCTCAAGGTGGAACTTCTTGAAAACTTACAGACTCTGTCTCCGTAGAAACAGAGGAAAATTAAATGCCACTGTGTGCGCATGTCACATCATGACCGTGGTAAATAGTTCTTCTGCGAGGAGACGGACAGTAAGAACAATGTTTCCTCCAGCGTGTTGTGACTCCGCGTCCAGATTCCCCTGGGACTTGGCGGTTTTATAGTTGACAGTCACTTTAATAACAGTCCGACTTGGTCGTCTGTCCAGACGAATGCCGCTGTTCCCTCATTGTTAATGTTTATAGCGTATTGTTCTGGGTGTTTGTGTGCGTCGATTCACAATAAATGAACAGCAGCACCCATCAGGGTTTGAATCCCTCCCCACAACCTGCCCGTCTGTCCTATCTTCAAGAAATGACTGTGTTGTATTTGCCACTGGACAAATAAAATTAAACTTAAGTAGTAGTAGTGCATAGTTTTTAGTATTTCTGCCATTTCAGTGGAATTGTACATCATTTCAAAGCGTTACCATCTAAAAGAGAAACTTTTCTCATTAAAAAAAAAAAAGTGCAGAAACGATGAATTGCCACTTGAAATATTGTCATGTTAACGAGGCCTAAAAACATGCGACTGATCTTTTTGAACAGCCTGGACTTAGTTTTGCAAAAAGAATTGTTCTTCAGATGTATTTTCGTTTATTTATTTTTACTCTGGTAAAGTTGGCATTTTAAACCCTGGCAACCTCTAACTGCAAATATGATAGTGACAATTATGGATTATAGGTAAAGACACTTCATGTAGGTGCAGCAGTTGTTTCTACCTCCAATGAAGAAAGACAAACTGTGTTTGGGGGGTTTACTGCTGACATCAGTCAGCTTCTCTGGGTGGTAATTATCGCCAGGATGACAGGGATTTTTGGAATGTGTAAAACAAAAATCATAAAAATAGAGATAAAAAAACATCTAACTGGACTTTAATCCAAGAATGACTAAAGAAACTTGTTCTTATGTGTCAATATATGTACATTATTTTGCATTAACTCAGGGATTTTGATGAAGACTCAAAACGGCGTATCTCTCAGTGATATTGATCCACCCATACTTTGTTTCGTTTTAAATAAGAGCATTTCCAGACGCCTCCAAATGTTCAGAGGCGCTTACACTGAGACTTCAGCCGGTCAGTGATGTTATAGCGCCTCACTCTGGTCAAGTCGCGCAAGATATTCAGTCCTGTGCGGGGTTTGTTTCCCCTCCCTCCAACAGATTGGAGCAACTATGGAGGAAAGAAGATGTTCTCAGTATGCTGGAGTGGAAAGGAACTGAGGTTAACGCTTAAAATCCAGAAATGTTTTTTTTTTTTTAAATGAAAGCATGTTTATCCTCAACTCCTTGAAGCACAAATACAACAAATATGTGTGGCCATGAGTACAAGGACAGATGAAACAAAAACTAAACAAAGTTTTTTTTTCACGTTTGGATTTCACACACATTCAAAAAAAAATTTACACATTTCATTTTTTTTTTAAACTCATTTTGTAAATGTCTTGCTCCTGTCTGGAATAATTAAAATGACATCACACTACCCATATTTTCAGGCTGTTGATGCACTAAAAAATCCAAATGAGCTCTAATGCCATGTAATCAGATGCTCTCTGTGCGTAAATAATCCATTGCACAATGTTCCACATGTGCAATTCAAATTTGCTTTATTGCTATTCTTTACTTTTCGAAATTAGAAAATAACTGTCTTACCTCAAGTTGTTCTTCAGCTGTGTCTGATTGAAAACAATAAAAACATTTGAACTCAAAAATGTGCACTAAGTACATGCAAATAGAGGATCTGTCTGTAAATCTTGTATAATGCTGTGTGCAAATGTATTCATACATCAGTGTTGTGGGTAAAAGCTTTAGTCATGTTCATTTCCACCATAGTGGATTATTATTCTTTTACATTTTATACTGGTGATTTTTGTTTCTTGCCTCAAGATGTTTTCAGTCAGCAGTTCTTTCACTTATGATTTGGACGTCCCTTCGTGAGCATAGGTTGTGTACAAATGTTTTAATGTAACAATGTAGATTTTAATGTCAAAGTCGTTTCAAATCTTCCAGCAGTTCCACTCCTACACTGCGGAAGCGGTTGAATGGAATTATTGCCATTAATGGAGGATGATGCAGATATTTGCAGCTTCAAAGGAATTATTTCCCAGCAAATATCCATATAAACCTTTTTTTTTTTTAAGTTTAAATTTAAAGGCTACCTGATTAGTTTCTTTTCACATATCGAGACAAACATGAGGAGGAAGCACTCAAGAAAATTAACAGTCCTTTATTTTTTTCATGAACTTAATCATTGAACAGGGTGTAACTGTTAGTTTTAATGTTAAAAGAAAATAACATGGGAACAAACAAGGGTATGAACAATAAAACTTAGCTGGACATGCAAAAAACAATTCAACATTTAAAAACTGGTTTCACCTTGTTAAAAATTATTAGAAAACACAAAGAAATAAGCTCAAACAAATACAAACATGCCAATTGCAGAGAATATCACTCATATATCTTCAATATGTTGACATGAAACCACTCAGGAAAAAAAACATACAGTTATTTGGGTCTAAATGGAATTAACATTCCACGCAAAATTCAAGTATCAGAAGATGTGCGGTCTCGAACATTGCTCAGAACAAGTGACCAGAGAAAGATGCGTCTCCTCCGTCCACTTCTCACAGCTTGCTTCCTTCACTGGAGATTGTCTGTTGGCTCATTCCTGATCGTCGGCGCTTTCTGCACATGGTGAAAGTAAAGTTGAAGGACTAGGTCAACAGTCATGCTGAGATCCCGCAGGACAAAAATGGACAAGATGCAAAATATGACTTTTCTGTAGCAAAGCCATGTCACATGATCCATTTCTTTTTTCAGGATAATCATAAGACATTGACTTTAACATATAAGGAAGGAATAAATAACTGACCATTGACAGCTGTGAAGCTTTTGTCAAAAGACATTTCATGTTTTTGCTAGGATTACAACAATACCAGTTTTTTTTAAAGGATGAGTACATCACATCCTCTGCATCGACACCACTGCATTTGCATCTATTCACACATTGCACCCATCTACCGATGCATAATACAGACCGAAGTTGCTGTGCTTAAATGCTTTATAGCATTCAATACGTATCGGAAAGTAGCATCGGTGCATCCCTAAATATTTCATTATATTCTGACTTTTTTTTTTTTTTTTACACGTTGTCAAATGAAGCTTACCCAGAGCAGAAACATCAGCTGCAGGTGAAGGCCAGTGCAACGTCATCGTAGCTTTGGGGTGTACTTTAGGCTGCACGGTGGGGAATCTGTGAAACTCTCCACGCGTCCTGGAGCTGGAGGGGAGGCTGCAGCCAGGCGCCTCGCATTCTGTTGGATAGAGGCGCCGCGGAAGCATGTTCCCGTTTTGAGACGGACGTTCCGAGTGCATTGAGCCTTCTCTCCTGGCGCTTTTGGTCTCCTGGTGGCTGCCAGAGGCCCATTCCCTGAGGCGCTTCCTCTGAACGGAGGCGTGGGGCGACAGGGCCAGAGCCGACAGGACGGAAGAGGAGTGTCCTCTGCGGACCGCACAGCTCCGAGCACAAAGACACAGAGAGCCGGGGGAGGCGGGGGCGCCACCCCACTTATTCTGGCACATGAACTTGTGGAACACTTTCCTGTACTCCTCGTCAATTCGCTGCGGTGAAAGAGGGACGGGGAGCGACTGCAGGGAGGAGTCAAAGGAGAGATGACGAGCTATAACGGGCCGAAGCGAGCGCGGCCGCGGCTCCGATGACGGTTGGGAGGCTTGTGAGAAAACCCTCGCTGGTCGCACAGTGAGCCTCCGGGAAAGGGAAGACGGGCCAGGAGAAGATGAACGGGACCTCCTGGCTGCTCCGCAGTCGAAGTACATTGAATAATGTCTGGGGCTTTTGTAAGGTTTTTGAGGTGAGCGGCTGATGTTGGTCATCACCCTTCCGTTTGAGGGACTCCTGTGTACCACGGAGCTGTAGAGGTCAGATCTCTCATCCACAGTGTGCATGGATGGTCCAGCCCTCGGCACGGAGCGTGCTGGAGAAGGACGGGCTTTAAACTGGCGCAACGGGCTGACGATTGTCGAACAGTCAGGACTACCAGAGTAGGGGACGGACAGTTTGGAAGGAGACTGTCTCGTCACGGTGATGGTCTTGTTCAGCGAGATCTCTTTGGGTTCAGGGTTAAGAAAAGGACAATCCAAGCTCATGGCCAGGATGGGCTTGTTCTGTGGTCTCCGTGGCGAGCAACACGCCTTCTGAGGAGACGACTGCACGTCACCCAGCATGGTCTGCAGCGACGTCCTGGGGCTCGCCTCCATCCTCGTGAACAGCTGTCTCACAGGGCTGCAGTAGTTTTCCTTCAGCTGCTGCTCACTGCTCCCCTCTGTTGTAGCCGCGTCAGAAACAACCACAGTGTTATTCAAGTAGTTTCTTTTGGGCTTCTTCCTGAGTCGATGGTATCTCCTCAGGACGTCGCCGGCGGCCTTGCAGACATGCTGCTTCTGCATGGCCGTCTTGACTCGACCCATCATGTCGGGGTAGAGCTCCCACAAGGAGCTGCCGTTACTGCTCAGAGACGTCTGCAGATCCTCATCTTGGTCCTCGGGCTGAAGCTCAACCTCGGAACATGTCCTCTGGTCTTCATATCCTGAGCTATTCATCAGCTGGGTTGCGTCAAGTCCACTCATCCTTTTAGAGTTCATGTCAATTTCCTCAGTTTCACGTTCTCGACGATACCGTATGCTTTCTGGTGTCGTATCATTCTCATTCACAAACAACTGGCTGACCCCAGAAACACTCAGGTCGGCTTCCGCATCCTGATGTGTGAGATCCAGCTGCTGAAATGAAACCAGGTTGTATTTATCATTTACGGGATACTTTGTGTCAAGGATTTGGAAAATAAATGTGGACTTACCACCGAGTGTCCCGTCACCTCTTGTGCTGCTGAAAGTAGGTCAAAGCAACATCATTAAAGAAAACATACGAGGCAACATGAAGGATACTTATCAAGGGTGCAACAGTACAGGTAGCCCATGGTTCGGTCTGTCTGTCCTATTATTCCCCACTGGTGTTACCTTCTCGAGTCCTCTGCTGTCAGAAAGCGTTACATCAGGGTGATTACCCGAAAGATGAATGCTTGCGTTTTCTTTTACGTATGGGACATGTTTCAAGCAACATTTGTAGACAGCAAAATGTCTGCAAACCGTTTTCACTCCCTCCTCGTATTCAACAGTGAAACTGAAATCATCGCACCACGGAGACTACGGATACTTGCAGGTGCTTCTTCAAAATTCTGTGCCTCAACCGCCTCACTTGTGCTTGCCATGGCTCCCTTTGTTTTTGCCCGCTCATTGTAAGATCGCAGCACGCAGTGAAGTTCTGAGGAACCATAACATGGGACTGGAACCAGATTTGGACTCCAAGCATGTTTTCACCCCAGGATGGTGCAGGGACTCAGTTCCAATTGGGGGTGGGGGTGCTACACCTTCATTTGGTAGGGTTTGCCTTTACACTGCACGTTTGAGAGCAGATCAAACCGCCTGCACACACAATTTGGGGGCACTATCGCCCCAAACGAACACAAACCAGAGAGGAAATATAGCACGACGAAGAAACACGTCTCACTGATTGGTCCAGATTGGCGGTGTGTGCGACCACTTCCTGGACAACAAGATCCATCTGCTCAGGATGAGACTGACCTTCCACAAAGAGATAAGGAACTGCTGGGTTGTTATGCTCACTGAGACTAGTTGAACCACAACATGCTGGACTCTGTATTACCTAGACAGACTACTTTTCTTTGTTGAGATGAGCCGTAGGGAAAAAGCTGGTGGGCGGAGCCACAATCGTGATCGGACATTATCTCGTAGGGAGGGCTCCGCCTTCAGACAGGCACAAGCTGTGGCATGTAAAGCACTGATGCTAAATGAATTGCAAAACCAAATACCGCCACACCAGAGGGCGTACTGAACCATGCATGGTGAACTGAATGGTTCAATATTCTACCGAGAACCATTGCATCCCTAATATTTATGTTATTCCTTACCTGTCAATGATTCCTCTCTCAAATCTGTTGTACTCTGAGGAATATACACATACAGAACATATTGAATACCTGATGTCATAAATATTTTTTGACATAACAAGAATGCTGAAGATCGGGATTAAATCAGCTCAAAAATCATCCACAGCATTTGGCGTTTATTTACCAATAAAACATGACAAACTTGAACATGTTCTCAATCAGATAGTTATAATGACAAACCTGTAATTCTAGCTGCTTCAGCATCTTCTTGGACTTCTTTAGGCATTTTGCAAGTTTGCCATCTGAAAGAGATGAGAGAAATTAACACTTGAATCTGCAACATTAACTAAACTTGGTAAATTAAATAAAAACCGACAGTCAACATGGATGTTGGTTATTATCCACATGTTAGTGATCCATAATCAATAAAGCATTTGAATTATGCACTTAACTGTATGAAATGGCCGTGGTTACCTTGGTAGCGGATGCCGTGCTTAACCTTTACAGATACTATTCACACTGTGATCATAGGGCTCAATTTCCTCTCAAAGAAAAACCTCATTGTAGTAAAATATATAAATATTGACAGGTTTAGGATTTACTTTATTGTCTTTTACATATGCACAAGTACAGAGTAGCAAAAATGCTTCTGGCACCTAATCCAGAAGTGCAATGCAATAGAAAATGAGTGACTATATATCTATATAAAGCCTTAAGTAGAAATTGTCACAAAGACAAGAAGCTGCCAATCCATTCTAATCAATTTCAATTAATCAGAATTTTCTCATATTAAAAAAACAGTTCCATTTGACTTTTCGGTGCATGAATACACAGTAAATTGAAACAACAGTGCAACAGTGGTTAGAGCTCTCGCCTCAGCACACGAGTCGAAAAGTACTAAATCCTTCCTGTGTGGCGTTTTCATGTTCTCCTCGTGTGTGCGCGTAGGTTTCCTTTGAGCATTCCGGTTTCAACAATTGTCTGGTTACAAGAAATTGTCCCTCGGTGTGAATGCCTCACTGTTTTCTCCTTGCCCTAACTTGCCCCTAGGAGATGGATGGGTGGATGATCAGATACAATGTCCACCTTGATCTTATGAGATGTCATAAAGAAAATAAAAACTACTAAAATTTGTGCCCACATGTAACAAAAGTAGCTACAAAGCTGATCTTTTCTGCATTTACACACAGAATGGAGGCTCTATAGGTCAAAGACTCTTTTCACTTAGTATTTCTGAAATCCAGAGACGTTGCTACAAACAGATTGAGTCTTGGAAAGCAGAATTCTCAGATTCAGGGCAGACATAGAAAAGGGTATACAACTGTCTTCCAAAGCAATATTGTTGTGACGTTCTCTATAACACATCGCTCACTTAAAAAGTGTTCGTCATCGAAGTCCACCTCGAGGCCCGCATCTATGCTGTGCAGTCTTGTATACTTGAGAAAGGAGAAAACACGAGTTTAGTGAAGTGAAATCTGTAAACCAACTTGAGCTGACGTGAGCTAGCCTCGCTGCTCACGCTCATGCTAACGAATACAACAGCCACAGGACAGCCGACACACCTTGTCTATGATCCGGTTCAGGGACAGATGAAAAGCTTGACGATGTTTTTGGAAATTCTCTTTCACAAACCCCGTCATATTGTCTTTAAAACGCTTTCCATGCAATATTTCTGCACCGCAGCATAGAAAAGAGCGCTTCTGAAATTCAAACGAACGAGACTCCAAGCGTTTAAAAATACTGAAATCTGATTGGACAGTGGGCATGTGGTGCCTTCATGAGCTGTGGCAAAAATCTCAAAGATAAGAGATTCAAATCATTTGATATTTTCTAGTGTGAAAACAAAAATCTCTTTGCCACTTTTCCCGTAAACTAATCAATATAAATCGCAGATTTTTCATTTATTGTGATATTATGTCTTGTATTTTGACTACCGTTCCAAAATAACCGAACAACTACAGGCTTTACGAGTTTGAGATTAGCCCGTGAAGTATGACTCTTGCGTCATTTTCACGCGACAAATGTGGGCTAAACATAACAGAACCTTCTCCACATTGAGAGCAAACGTTTCAAAACTGCCGTCAAACCAAGAAGAAGCAGAAGAGAAGAGAAGACATTCCATTTATTTGACTCCATTTGTCTTTATTTTGGGGTTGTCCGTAGAGAATGTTTGGTCAGGATGACTGCACGGACCCTGCAGGAGCTGGTATCGACGGCAGCCTCTCTGCATCCTGACCGGGTGGCTGTTACTTTTGCCGGAGGCTCTCAGTCCGGGATCCCGGTGTCGCTGTCCTACCGGCAGCTGGATGAACTCTCCGGGGAACTCTTCAGATCTCTGCGGGAAAACTGCTCTCAACGCGGCGGAGGGATCGGCTTGTACTGCGTGGAGGATGTGCTCACACCAGTCTGGATCCTGGGGTAAGTTGGAAACCTCTTTCAAGAAGGAGTAGCTTCTACATGAATCATATGTTACTCGTTTTTTTTCTTCAGGGTGCTGCAGTTTGATGCTGCATATGTCCCTCTGGACCCAGAAGCAGATGGAAATCTCTCTGTTACAGTCAGGAACCTCAAGTACTGCGCCGTGGCGTCTCACCTGCTGCAGGTTGGAGCATCCATCCATAAATCCATCCTACACATACGAGTCAATATTATCTGTCACCTCAAAGGCATACATCTGGACTTAAGGTGTAACCCTGAAAAAGAATTAACCCTGACATGGCTTGGACTCAGTCTCACAACTTCCTCTGTTGTGAGGCAAGCCTGCTCACCTCTACACACCCATGGAGACCCACGCTCAGATCAATCTATCCATCCATCTTTATACTGTTTATCTTGTTCGGGGGTGCTGCAGCGAATTATGAGTGAGGGCAGGAAATACCTGGACAGGTCACCAATCCATCACAGAAAACACACACTCTAATGGTCATCAATTCACTTCACATGCACGTTTCTGGACTTTGGAAGGAAACCCATCCATGTGAGAGATTTTGAAAGAAAGGATTTGGTATTTGAACCCTCAACTTTCTAGCTATGAGGTGAGAGCACTAACCACTGATCCACCTCAGGGCCACATGTTAAAACAACCCTTTCAGAAATACAACCTTCATTCAAGTAGCTGTTACTTTAACCCTTTTGTTGGTTTTTGTACATGCTGTAAGATGTTGAAGTGGTTACTGCTCTTGCCTCACAGTGAGAAGGTCGAGGTTCAAATACTGGCTGGGCCTTTCTGTGTGTAATTTGCATGTTCTCCCCGTGTGTGCGTGGGTTTCCTCTCACAGTCCAGAAGCATGCAAGTGAGATTGGTTGGTGACTAACTTGCCCCTAAGTATGAATGCGAGTGTGTGGTCGCCTGTGTCTGTTTGTTTATCCTGTGACGGACTGGTGACCTGTTCAGGTGTTTCCTGGCCTCGTCCACAGTTAGCTGGGATTGGCTCCAGCGCACTGCCACCCTGGACAGGATTAAGTGGTTTACACGATGGATGAATGGATCGTTGTTGTACCTCCCAATTTTCTCTTGTGAAAGCTGAGACACTACAATGATGAAGGAAATTGAAAAAAAACATTCAAGCGTTTGTTTTTTTAATTTGATTTTAAAAAGAAATCTCTGTTGTTACAAAGTCAAAGATGTTTATCATTATTATTATTATTTACCGCATCACTTTGTTGTGTAAAAAACACAAAACTCACAGTTCCTATCATAGTGCACTTCCGTGTCAGAGATTCAATTGTTCCTCTGATCAGTAAAAAAAAAAAATAAAAATCTCAAAACCTGGTGAAACAGTCGAAATTCAATTTCAGTCTTAATTTGAACACAGCCAGATGTTTAGCTGTACTCTTCTCTATTGAGGTTTGGGATTTTATGTAGTTGTGGTTAAAAGTCTTGCGGTTCATCCAGTTGCTCTCCTGCAAGCTGAATGATGTTGAAGGATTTAAATGGATGATGATCAAGAAGTATTTACATTTGTTTACATAATGTTTACGGAGTTATTTTCAGTTTCTGTACTTATTTTAGCCACCAGAAAGCCTGACTATTTTATATTTCTTATTTGATTTTCATCCTCTTATTTGATGCTCAATTGTATTTCTCTTTATTCTGTGTAATACTTAAAGGAAATTCCCTCTTGGACTATTTAGTTCGATTCACTCTCAAGAATTCTCTGATGTATGTTTGCACATGAAGCTTTCTTCTTTTCACAACTATTACCCATCTCTCCCCTCTCTCTCCAGCAATTCAAGGCCGCTCTCCTCAAGCCGGTGACTGTGAAAGTTTCCGTGGTGCTGCCCAAGTTCAAACTGACCCTGGTAGAAATCAGTGGGCTGCAGCATGGCCAGAACAAACCAGGGGAAACAGAACAATCCGGAGCTCTGGCAGGAGGTGGTGCGGAGTTCTTCAAGCACAAAGACCTGGCCTACGTCCTGCACACATCTGGAACAACAGGTTTTCCAAAAACCGTGAGGGTCCCACACAAGTGTATTCTCCCCAACATTTTACATTTGAGGTCAGTGAGGCTCAACCTGTGCAGACCCCTGCTCTAGAATCGGAGTGTTAGGCTTCTTTTAGTAATTAACCAAACTTTCTGTGTTCAGGTCTTTGTTTCAGATAAGTGCAGATGATGTGTTGTTCCTCGCTTCACCTTTGACCTTTGATCCTTCCGTGGTGGACATTTTTCTCGCCCTGTCGTCCGGGGCTCAGCTCCTTATTGTCCCCACCGTGGTCAAGAAGATGCCCAATAAACTGGCTCAACTACTATTTAAAGAGCACAAGACCACGGTCCTACAGGCAAGCACTGCCTCTTCGACCTCAGTGTTTTTGCTGGCATTCTTTGTCTGATGGGATTGTTTCTGTTTTAGATCACGCCCACTCTGCTGCTGCGTTTTGGTCATCGAGTCCTGAAAGAGGACTTGCTGTCGTCCGACTCCTCATTGCGGGTGCTGGCTCTGGGTGGAGAAGCCTGCCCGTCACCGGCTGTGTTGAGAAGCTGGAAACACGAGGACAATAAAACCCAGATTTACAACATCTACGGGATCACTGAAGTGTCCTGCTGGGCCTCCTGCTACCAAATCCCACAATCCCTGCTGAGCTCCAGCAGCACGTGAGTGATCACAGTTTAGCTTCTTTTGATTTTGTAATCAAATTGTAATAATATTCAGCAGCTGAATGCCGTAACTGACCCCTCAGAAAGGATCCTCCCGTGCCTCTTGGGATGCCTCTGATGGACACAGTGGTGGAGGTGAGAGGAGAAGACGGCTGTTTGGTGACAGACGGTGAAGGGCAGGTGTTCATAGGTGGGAAGGATTTCTCAGGAAGAAGAGGATACTAATGGATCAAAGTGAAACTTGAGCCATGTGGTCGTCACTGCAGGTGGAGAGGACAGAGTGTGTCTGCTGGACGGTGAGGACACGCTGGTCCCCGGGACCATGAGAGCCACCGGAGACTGGGTGAAGGTTCAGAGCACACACATGTTCTACCTCGGTCGGAGGGACAGGATTATCAAACGTCACGGAAAACGAGTGAACCTGGACGGCGTGCAGCAAGTATGTTTGTATGTGCAGATTGTGTAAACATTCAGGTTTGTGTTCTGAACCAAGGAGAAACACGTTAAAGTGCCAGTTTGCCAAAAGTTATACACCACACCCATGGAAGATCTTTGTTGCCATGAGAAACCGACTTCACCTGACATTAGTTGATGTAAAATGTATACATGCGCATATTACATGTTATTTCCTCAGTGAAACATAAACAACATACGAGATGTACGAGTTAGAGTAGAGAGCTTTATTCCTCCCCGCGGGGAAACACAAACTTCATGCATTTTACTATTTCATGTGAAATATTGGCTTATTTTTAATTTAATCGGAGCAACATATCTTGTGAAAATTAAAAAGATGGAAGATTGAATTGATCAAATGAGAAACTACCATTCTATAACTAATGAAGCTGATGGGCAACGTGTCTGTGACCTCACTTCAGAAGACCTCACGTCTAGAGAATTTGCATATTTCATGAGTACATGTTATTCCTAATCACCTCAAAGGCAAGAACCAGATGCAGAGCAGTGAATCGCAGCACACATACCAAAAAAATTGGGGTTTATTTACTAAACTTAGATCCTGAGAAAAGCACAAGATTTACAGGAAAAAGGGAACAGAAGGGAGCAATATTACAAAAGGAAAATCAACAAAGACTCAATACAACCAACCAGTGGACAGGAGGTAAACTACAAACTGAAAAACCAAGACAACTCAAAAGCGGACATACCGCCACAACTCTGGATTTCTAAAACTACGAAAACATGGGAAGTCACTAAACTCAGAAATCTAAAAAAAATAATACATGAGCAGATAAGCACCAAGTCAAACTTGTAATCTGTATGAAAGAAATAAACACACACGGCAGGGAGGGAGGGAGGGAGGGAGAGAGAGGGGGGGGGTGTTTGTTCCTCTTTTCTTTAAAAGAAAAGGGCTTGGGCTTGCTGTGGATGATAAAAGACTATTTTTTAATCTCCGCCCCTCCAGGTGATGCTGACTCTGCCTCAGGTGGAGTCCTGTGCTGTCGCTCTGCACCGAGGCTTTCGACTGATCGCCTTCATTGTTGCGTCTGCGTTGGAAGAAAAGAAGGCGGCCTCCACCTCCTCCATGCCGCAGCGTGTGTTGGCAGAGCATCAGGAGAACCTCCCCTCCTCTGGTGAACACCAGCTGGAGGAGATGGGCGGCGCAGAAGAAGATCTGAAGGAGCTCATCATGAGGCGGCTGTCTGCTCTGCTGCCGTCGCACAGCGTTCCCGACGTGCTGCTGCTCGTTCCGGCGTTGAGCCTGAACCCTCACGGTGAGTTTCAGATGCAGCGGCGACTCATTCACTCAGCCTCAAATCATTGATGTTTGGTGTTTGGCAGGCAAAGTAGACCTGAAGGCACTCATGAGAATATATGAAAGAGAAAGATGGACTCCAGAAGCTTCTCCAGGAGACGCCAGCCAACTCCACCAGCGTCTGCAGGCTTTGTGGCAGGTAAGTCTACTTTGATGAAGTTGCTCACCTCAATTCTAGCATTCAGGATTCTGAATATTTCAAACCGTCGCTCAACAGAAGACTTTAGGTCTCCCCAGAGAAGAGAGTGTTAAAGAGGAGTCCAACTTCCTGTTCAGTGGAGGAGATTCTTTAAAGGCGTTGAGTCTGACCGATGACATCCTTACCGCTTTGGGAGCGAGCTCACCGCAGCTTCTGGAAATCATAATAGACGGGACCTTCTCTGACGTCCTGCATCACGTCACCAGAATAACGCAGCGCGCGGATCTATCGCCGCCTGAGCCGAAGAAACGACCCACTGACCATCCCGCTGCTGTCCGGACGAAAAGGGATCGCAGAGACGCGACGGCCACCAAGAAACTGAGCTTTAAAGTGATAAGACGAGCGGGAGATTTGATGGAAATGAACATTGGCGACGTCGGAGTGAATTCAGAGCTGCATCCTGAAAAGATTAGAACAGAAAGTGGTAGCGGGGGCCTCACTCTGAGCTGGTCCTCGGACACGGGCAAGTGTGTGGACGCCTCTCCGGTGCTGCTTGTACGAGCGGGAACAGGCACGGGGTCGGATGCCACCAGAGCGACGGTGTTCATCGGCTCACACTCCCACAGGGTCCAGGCGTTAGACCTGACCGATGGCAGCCTGCGGTGGGAGCGAGTTCTCGGGGACCGGATCGAGTCCTCTGCTGCCGTGTCTCACTGCGGCACCCTCGTCGTTTTAGGTCTGCACCATTTCTGGACATTTTCCGTTTTTAACATTTGGGATCCGTCTTTTGGATCATTAGTTCGAATGTGTTTGCGTCACAGGTTGCTATGATGGCAGCGTGTACTTCTTGTGCGCTGAATCCGGAGAGACGCGGTGGGTGTTTGAGACGGGAAACACTGTGAAGAGCTGCCCGGCCGTCGATCCTCACACGGGCCTGGTGATAGTGGGGTCACATGACGGGAATGTTTACGCCCTGAATCCACAGGTGGGTGTGTTTCATATAACTTTTTTGTCATCATTTCACTTCCTTCAATCTAATGTGACATGAAAATGGTGAGTATTCGAGGCCTCAGAATGGAGCCTTGTGGAACTCAAGGCGTATCAGCTTCAGTTGACTGACCACTACACTGCTGCAACACTGCAATTTCTCTTTTGTGGGACTGAAAAAGGTTAATCTAATCTAATCAAGTAGGACTATTTTACCAGTGTGGCCCCTGAACTAAAAGGTCTTTGACACCCTCGATTTACGGCGTATAAAATAATTTTACATCTTTAAAATAGGTGAGTCAGCATTTAATTTACGTCCCCAAACTACTAAGTTTAAACATGTCAGGATGAAGAGAGACAGGTGAATTGGTAAACAATACATGAAAAAAAAACCCCAGACTGTACAGATAGAGTTACATAGAATTTGACTTCATGGAAGTTTTGGACAAAATAAGAGCTGAATGCACTTTTTTTTATGGTTAAAAGGTAAAAGAAGAAAGAGAATGAAAGTTTGAAACTGTCCAACCTGAAGCAGCTGCAGTCCACCAAACACTCAAAGTGTGAAACCAAAGAGCTTATCCTCAGAGGAAAGGAACTCATCGTTCCGGGAACTGGATTTCACAGATTGGACAGGCTGTGGTGGAGGGTCACTGAGGTCAATGATGGCAAACATTTACGTCACTGAAGAAAATGGTTGGTTGAAAAACACACAGGGACAACAATCAACCAGTTCACAACCTGCAGTCAGAGCAGGAAGTCTCAACTCTAAATTAATGTCACAAGCTTGGATTCAAAAAGGTTGATCACCTGAACTTTCATCATATATTTATGTTGTTTTTAACTCATTTCTGTCTTTCATGAAGAGCTCTCTCTCTCTCTCTCTCGCTCTTTCTCTTTCTCATTTTGAAGTGCATGTCTAATTGTGCTCAGAAGTTTGAGCTATATAACGTGCTGTGTTTTTCAGCTCAGTCGATGTGTTTGGAAGCATCACTGCGGTGGCGGTGCCGTCTTCGCTTCGCCGCATCTCCACCCGGCCCACAGATGGACTTGTGTGGCGACACTGGGGGGACGCCTGCTCTGTCTCAACCTGGTTAGTGAAGGAACGTCCTGTTCGCCACTTTCACATGAAGCCTTTGAAGATCCAGCAGCGACATGTAGGAATAGACACAATCTTACGGGGGGGGATTTCTCTTCCAGGACAGTGGAGATGTTCTCTGGTCTCATTGCGGAAACGTTCCCTTCTTCTCATCTCCAAACTGCTGCTCGGAGTGTGTTGTGATCGGCTCTGTGGACGGAAACATTTGTTGCTTCGACAGCTCGGGCAAACCGGTGAGAAGTAGAATGCTGTCAGAGTGGATTCGTAAAAAACACCCACAATGCAACAGCTACAGGGGAAGGTTTTTGGACATTTCATTGAATTTTACACCAGAAGGTTATTGTTGAGAATTGTGTCGTTTACAGGTGCAATTACTTGCAATTACTTGCTTTTCTGTGATTTTCATCACGTATGGTCTGCGAAGAAAGAAAAAGATAACATTTCTAGGGTTTTTTGGCACTATTGTACTGGTTCAGCCCACTCAAGTGGAAATTGGAATGTATGTGGAAGCAGAACTAAAATGAGTTTGACACCCCTGGTTTAGAGAAATAATAGAACGAGATGTTAAAAACTAAATCAACTTGAAATTGCTCAAGAAAAGTAAAATTAATAAAACTGTAAAACAGCTCAAATGGTGTTAAAGGGAACATGGCTAGAATCGCCAAAAACAGCTAAAGATGTTGAAATGGCTAAATAGCAAAACTGCTCAAATGTATATTGGGCATAACATTGGCTTTAAAATGTGAAATTGCTGAAAACGGAAGCAGGTAAGCTTGCTAAAATAAATCAGGGCATAAAAAGGTGAAAAGTTGAAATGCCTAAGATAAGCAAAAGAAAGTTACACAAGTGAAATGGCTAAAAATGCCTAAAGAAATGATGAAATAGGAAATAACAGCTAAATCAGTCCAAACCATTCAAATGACTAAGAGGCAAAACAATTAGTGGCCTAAAACCACTAAAAATGCATTAAAAACTGAAAATGTGTCCGGTTTTAATTGGTAGTAATGGAACTTCATGAGTGCAGAACAATATACAGATTGTAAATGTTTCACAAACCTATAAATGGAAAGAAACGCTCCACTCCATTGTGGCCGTCTCGGTGTTTCTCCGCAGCTGTGGCAGTTTATGACGGAGGGTCCGGTCTTCTCCTCTCCATGCTTCACCCCCGACCGGCAGCGGCTCCTCTGTGGCTCTCACGACGGCCGCCTGTACTGCCTGAGCCGCTCGGACGGAGCTCTCCTGTGGAGCTTTCAGACCGCCGGCAAAGTGTACAGCTCGCCGTGCGTGTTGGACGGCTCTGCGGCGGGGCGCGGGGGGCTCCTGGTGGGCATGGCGTCCACCGACGGCACCGTCTGGATACTGGACGGACAGGACGGACGCTCGCTGGCCTCCCACAGGCTGCCCGGGGAACTGTTTTCATCACCTGTGGCATGGGGAAGCTCGCTTGTGCTCGGGTGTCGAGACGATTACGTGTATTGCTTAAAGCTGAAACTTGAAGACGTTTAATGCGTTTTTGGAGAGATTTTAATAGCACTGTTTCTGTGATGATGGGGGGGGGAGGAGCTGTGAAAATTTGTATTCACAATAACGATACTATTGCTAAACAATCCATCTTTCTCCCGTTCAGGGGCGCTGGAGCCAATCCCAGTGGGCTATGGGTGAGGGCAGATACACACCGGCGGGAAATTTACGGTCAACAATTAACCTCACATGCATGTTTCTTTGGACTGTGGGAAACCACACACGCACACGCACACGCACACACACACACACACACACACACACACACACACACCACAGGGGAAGGTGCCTCCATTCATCCAAGATATTTTCAGGCTCTCCAACACTAACCACTAGATGGCAGCAACAAAACAGGAAGTTTCTGCATCGGCTCAGTAGAGCTTCTATGATTGTGTGTGTGTATTCCCCTTTTTCGTGAAAAGGCTTTCAAAACATAACGAGAGACCAACATAACAAACCAAATATAACCCCCAATAATTGCATTTAAAACACCACAAACAGCTGCAATGAATTATGGGAGTTTCTATCGGCTGCACTGAGGAGCTCAGGATGTCCCATCATGCCTTGCAGCGACAAATTCATGTTTTGTGTTGTTGGAGGTTATTGTGGGTTGTTGTTGGGCTTGGTGTTGTGTTGATTGTGTTTATGTGTTTTTGTTCCCCAGTTTAGGGAGTAATTATTTCATCTAGTTTATTTTGGTTTGTTAGAATGTTGGTGTGCAACCATGAGTGATGAAGGTGTTGTGTGGAGTGTCGTCCGCTCTGAAGATCTGGTTGCGAAGTTAGAGTTGTCAAAATAAAAGCTTCTGTTTGTTCAGCTGTCAAATAGCAGTCCCGAGTAGAACAATCTTTCATATATAAGGCGCACCGGGCTATAAGGCGCACTGGCAGCTTTTGAGAAAATTTTAGGTACTTAGGTGCCTTATAGGGCGGAAAATACGGTAAAATAACTAAACATGTTTGTTTCCAACTTTGTTCTTGTTTTTTTAAACCAATTGAAAACATTTAAAAGCAATTGACTTTTGCATGAAGCCACATTTCTCAGTTGTGATGTGATGATCAGAGAGAAACAACATGAAGTTATTTTGTTTCTTAATCAGTGGAAAGAAATGGTCTTGAAATGGTCCATCTCGTTTTTCAATAAGATTCAAGATTAGGAATTGAAAAAAAACCCACTCCAGAAACAAATATATACAAATAAGTTAATAAAAACACATGTTCTGTTCTAAAACATCAAAACTCCAAATCTGAAGTGTGCTTATGTATTTAATCAACTGTATATGGTAGATCACTGAATATTGAAAAGGTCTCCATGCTTTAATAAATGGCTTTTGGGAACATTCCTCTGTATATCTTGTCTTCTGTAGTTTTAAGGTTCCTCGCTACGCCACGTATCTGAGAAACTGGTGGTAGCACAGAATCCTTCCTCTAAGGTATCAGGTAACCTGCTGATAGTGAAGTCTACAGTTTCGGCCACCGCGATGGGGGTATTCCTTCAGTATCGGTCCGATACTGCATGGAGTATCCCCTGATAAAACCCGGCAAGCATTTCATGACGTCATGCGTCGTCCGCAGGAGGGCAAAAATGAAGTCAGCAGTACGAAGATTCTTTAAAATGAAGGAGAATTACGAACAGAAGAGTGGGAGTTATGTTCTGCTACATGCTAAAGATCTTCGGGGCTCACACACCAGCGATGTTACACGTGAATTTAATAGGACTGATACACTCATTAACGGCAATCTGGAGCGTGTGGCTGCACACAGCTAGCTTGGTCGACCGTCTACAGTTCACATACCGCAGTGCAAAGACACGCTACGAACTGCAGGATGAATACTGTGAACTGGAGACAATTCATACTTTTTACATGTGCATGTGACCGTGCAGACTGAACCACGCATGTACCGGAGCAACCAAAAAAAGCAATGGACGCCTACTTTGAGTAGCACTTGTGTGAGGAGATGTGCCGGGATACCTGTCTGTACAGTCCCAGCTTTAAGGACGGTTCAGAATTCCTGGCGTGAAAAATGGAAAACTTTAAGAAGAGAAGTGGAAGTGGGATATGTTCAAGTTTATGGACGGGGATGCTGGTGACTGATGTGGACTTTGACCTGTGGTATGAGTGGATACGCATGCTCATCTGCAGTTCACATTGAAGTCCAAATAGCATATGTGGAAGAGCCTTCAAAAAATCCATGCATCTTTGAAATCACAGAAGTTAGACATTAGAACTTACATTCAAAAGGCGAGTTGTTTATTTGACAATAAGCTGGAAAAGCACTTGTGATATGATGATGAAACAGTCTAGGGCTTTGTCAAAGAGGTTTCATGAAGATGGTGGATACACACGCATATACACACACACACACACACATACACACACGATCCACAGAGGGTGAATCGCATTACAAAGAAGGACAGTCTTCAGAACTGAGAGAGAGACAAGAGAGGACGTCGCTCTGCAGAGTCACTAATATCAGGTTTTTAACAAAACAAAATATGAAACTTGAGCATGGGGTATGCAATCTGTCCTATGATTTGTGAATAGTGAATTATTCAGCAGTAGTCTGAAAGCCTCTCGAACTACGGTAAAACATATTACCAAGGGAGGCTGTGAGCCACGTAAACGTAATCCCCCTGAATCCCAGCGACAGAGACACTGATCTGAAGTATGAAGTCATACTTGATTGTTATCAGGGACAGTCACACGATCCGGGGAGACATTTAGAGTTGCTGGATTTGGTTGTATATTCTGCGGTATACTGTTTCTTGAAGTTCCACATGATGATTGTAATAATAAGATTGTTTGTATTTTCTTTTGCAACCTGCAACGTACTTCTGGTTTGTTTACTTTATTAACTGACTTTCATCTGTGGTTGTATGATCAAATGACATCAAAATGTTCCTGAGCCATTCGTTTTTCATCAATTAGTTAACTGACTATGTTTGTTAACTTCATTTGGTCCCATTTTAGAATCGTTCATGATTTTAAGGCTCATGTGTGCCAGGAGGTTTGAAAATTGATGAAGATGATGACAGCTTGTGGAATGTCCGCTTTAAATTTCTCATAATCAAACGCTGCTCTGTTTGAGTCCCCATGCATTGAATCAAATGTATTTGACTTGTTTTAAAATGTGTACAAATGTTTAATGATAATTGAGCGTAGGGTAATACATAAGGGATATAATGTATAATATATAAGGAATATTCATATATTTAGTGACTAATAAACAGATTTGTTTTCAAATGAGGCATACATTGTAATAAATCATTAGATCATATGTTCATTGACAAAATTTGACAATTTTACTAACAACAATCTAAAAAAAATCCATTATCATCACATGAAGGCTGATGGTTGACTATTTCAATAAGTAGCTCTCCTGTAAACTGTTGAATTAAGGTACAAACCAGTAAAGTGAAAATAATGAAGATGTTTGAAAAAAATCTAAAGCCCCCAATTCCCTTAAAAACTTTGCATTACCGGTAAATGTAAATAAAATACAGAATTCCATTATTTGGTCATCTTGTGGAGCTGTATTTTATTCTCATTGGCACATAAACGGCATATCAGATATTGAAATTGAAACATTATAGTGCAACAACAACAACAAAGAGTGTCATGAATCACCATCCAGATTCTCCTGGAACGAGTTTTACACTCACTGTAATAACAATCCAACTTCATCGTCTGTCCATACAATGTTCATGTCTCCCATTGTTAATGTTTATGAGGCATTATTCTCTGCACGTGTGTGGTTTCAAAACAAAAACAAACAACAGCACCCACGAGTGGCCCAACATGAAAACTACATTCTGTTCAGCGTTTCTGCCGCTGCCGTACAAATGGACGTCATTTTTTAATTAACTGTTGTAATGACTTTGGCAGACTTATCATCAATGGGACATTGTCATTTCAGTCAAGCACAGAACTGTCCGTTCAAATAACCAAAGAGCCTCTCAGCATTGGGACATTTGTTTCTCAAATTGTGGCTCCGTAATGAAGCAGCTTCAGCCGGTTTAAAATCTGAAGTACATTGTTATTTGTGGCCGACTGATCTCTCTCTTTCTCTCGCTCTGTGGACAGGAAGTGAAGAGGCCTGACAGACAACAGGCCTGACAGAAACATCAGTGGTGAGGAGAGATTTTCTATTCTTTTGGATTTAATTATTTTAGTTGTGAGCTGGAGTTCACCAGGAGATGGGGTTTTCTTCTGTTCCCTTCTCAGATGTACATTTTTATTTTGGTAGTCATCCATCCATCCATCCATTCATCCATTCAGCATGTTCAATTCAATATTATTTAAATAGTGCAAAATCATAGTCATCTCAAGGAACCTTTACAGAGAAAAATATAGCTTTTGAGTAGATATATAGTGTATATAAACACTGAATTAATTGTTTGAACTCTTTGCTTCCTCCTTAGGGTGTTCATTTGTTTTACTCAGATTAGATTATATGTCTGATATCATTGCGTCATCGAGGAACCTGGAAATGAGATTCATGCTTTCATTACACCTGGCTTGGAATATTCAATCTACATGTCCTTTTGTTTTTACCAATTTCAACCCATCCATCCATCCATCCATCCATCCATCCGTGGCTGAATAGTATAAAGTGCATGTGATACTGGTTTAAGCATCAGTGCCAACCTAACATTATTGTAATACCAGACTTTTCAGAAGCAAACTGTTTACAAGAGACAGAGAATGAATTAGAGGCCCCTGGTGAAATAGAGTCAGTGATATAGCTCAAGATAAACTGAAACACGAGAAACTTGCAAATAGCAGTGAGTGATGTCGTGTAAATGTTAAGGCACAGGGAGCCAGTCCAAGAAAACCTCAACCAAGGAATCTCCTCTTTCGACACACACGCACACACGCACGCACGCACGCACGCACACACACACACACACACACACACACACACACACACACACACACACACACACACACACACACACTCTTCTCTGCGTGACCTTTTCGGATAGAGTTGCAGGCTAAATGCTGGCTATCAGTTGAACACATGGTCTAGACTGGAGATAATCTATCAAACAGAGGAGGACTTTCATTAATATTTAAAGATAGACAACAGTGATTGAAGCACAAACATATATGAGGCAATATCAGAGTTTCTTTATAAAACCCCGCTTGTGAGTATGGATGGGCATTCTCTCACATGTCAAACATTCTTCTGTTTGTCACCATTTAATCATTATGGGCCGAGCACGAAAGGCCAGGCAACTGCAGGAGTCCTCGCCTGGAGGACAGAAGCCCGTTTGTATTTGTAATGTTTCTTATTAGGGACCGAGCCTGAAGGGCCAGGCGTGGGGGCCAGGACCCTACTGTATTCACTATTTCTTTTTGTTTTTTCTTCATTTTTTCATTCCTGATGTGGATTTGAGCCGAAATTTGACCCACTAGACATCCTCAAATGTTGATCAAATTTGGCATACTCATCAAGAATGGCCAAAAAATTAAGGAAATGTAAACACTAACCCCCAGAGGGCCAAAATATGCTTGTGACTGCCACCAAGAAACATTAAAACGGCCACGACGGCCTGTAGGCATGTTTAGATCAAACCAAAACTCAACTGTTCATCACATTATGACCTAAAAATCACACACTGATACCCCGAACCTAAATTCAACAGGAAGCCTGCAATTTACCTGTCAAAGTAAGATTTTCACCAAAGAAAGGCCCTCACGCAAATGCTATTTCCTCTGAAGAAGAATAAATTTGACCCCCAAAACATGCTAAAATGCTCACCAAATATGGCACCCTCATCAAGACTAGTGAAAGATATATGAAAATGTACAAATGTATCCCCAGAGTGCCAAAATCTCTCTCTAACGGCACCAAGAAACACTAAAATGGCCACCTAAAAACACCATAACGGCCCCCATGACCCATAGGAACATCGTAGAGATCAAACCAAAACTCAGTTGTCCATCTCATCAAGACCTAAACATCATGTGCTCGGACCTAAATACAACAGGAAGTCAATTTGCCTTTCAAAATAAGATTTTAAAACACTGTTTCCCCTGAGGCCGAATATTGAATTGGCTTGAAAACACTATTAAATGACAGAGGAGACCCTCCTGCTAAAAAATTCTGTTCATCTGTTTGACTAGTCGAGCAGTTTCATTTTTATTAGCCGTGACAGAACACATCGAACAAATGGCAACTGTGGCTAAACTGTGACTCTGACCAAAAAAGTGAGGACATCAGAAGCGTGACAATAACCTGCCGAACAAGGCAATGTGACACGGCGGGAAAACTCCATAAAGCTTTACCTATTTGATGAGAGAGAACATTGCATCCAAACCACATTCTTACTTTACCTTATTCTTTTTTCTTCACGCACACTTACATGTGTAACCTAGGGTTACTCTACTGTCAAAGGTATTGTTTTGTTTTTTTAGATTAGTTTATTTTTATTAGAAATTCCTTTTTTATGGTGAATATGAAGATTCCCAGGTACCATGAATGCACCCTAGCGCTACACACTTCACTGCAGCTGTCTGCAGGAGCAGTTTAGTCCTGTCCGGAGGTGCGGCCTCCCGACTTGTTGAGCCAAGAAGATTATTATTTTTGTTATAGAATATCCTGGGTGGTTTTCTTTTTTGTGTCCGACAAACTTGGATAAAGAACTGAGCGTGTCATCTGAGGACCGGATGCCACCTGAGATGCCCATGATGGACGCTTCTCAACCAACGGCTACCTGCTTCCAAGGAGGGTGGTAGAAAACATATTATCCAACTCATTTGGAGGATTCCTGATTTTTTTTTTTTATTATTATTATTACTGACCTCTCAGACAATTTTATTGCTACTTGTTTATTTATAAAAAAATTTGGGTCAAGCGTTATACCACAAAGAACTGATGAAGCAGAGGATTTGAAATTGACAATTGAAATGACATTGAATCATAAAAGGTTGAATCAGATGAATTTATAGTATTTCTTGTTTTTTCTTCACATGTTCATATTTGTTTAAATATACTTTGTTGAACGTTGTCATTGAATATTGTAGGCGTCATCATTGGGTTGGAGGTTTATTTCATTTTCACCGTTGAGTATTCACTGCCAGTCTCCTAATAAACCTTGTAGAGGCTTAAACTGAGTGGAGGTAATACATCTCGAAATTTTTTGATGACCACGGTCAAAATTTAGATTTTTCTGACCACTCAGTTGAAAAGGGTGAAACATGTTTAAAGGCACGGACCTATTTCCACTTCCCAGTATACCAATTATACACTGATTATCAGGTCTCTTAATTGTCTCTTAGTCTAAACACAATTACACTTATTCAAGGCCCTGGTATTCCACACATCTCCACTGTGCAGGAATATAGGTGACACCATCACAGAATGGAGACGTAGATGCACTATGTTAAGCCATTATGTAGAATCACAGCTGTTGCCATAGCATTAGTAGTCGTAGTTAGCTTCAGATGACGTCTGCAACCAACAGTTAAGGGTTATATTTAAAACATTAACAAATATTAACTATAATAAACAATTATTGTTATTATTAATTACCATTATTATTATTGTTATTTATTATTATTATTATTATTGTATGATCTGGATGTTAGTGACAGGCTCAGGGCCACCCGATAGTGCCATAATGGAATGAGGATGCATTTAATTTGACATTGTGCAGTGTCAACTTTAAGGTGTTTTAATTTAACTGAATGTCTTCTAATGATGCTAACATACTGTTTGATTTGTGTTTAGTTTAGCTCTGACAGTGCTCAGGCAGTTGTTGTTCATGCGAGCTGAGGCAGCAGCAAAGCTGTGGACAAAGTCAAAGAAACAAGAAAAAACTAATGAAAAATGAAAACTCAGCTCTTGAAGTGCAACAGAAACGGACACTGAATCAGCTTAAGCCAGATTTGAAACCTATGACACAGGATTTCAAATTGTGGCTGTGGAGACGAATTCCGTGAGAAGAGGAGCCACGAACACACGAGAAGATCACGCCTCTCTCCGCCCCGCCTCGCAGCAGGAGCGAGCACTGAGCGCTGCACAACCAGAACCGTTGCAGCTTGGCCACACCGGCATCTCCAAACAGGAGTGGAAGCGGTGCCTGGCTAGCGGCCTGTGTTTGTACTGCGGCTAGCACGGGCACAGAGCTGCAGCATGTCCTTTAACAGAACACGCTCACTTGGGTTTAAGGAGGGCTCCGGTGAGTCTTAAGAATCCCTCCACTGCGCCTTTAAGAAGACTCATGCCAGCTAAACCTGCATATGACGGCACCACATTAGACATTGACGTTTTCATTGATTCATGTGCAGATGAGAACTTTTTGGACCTTATGTGGGCTGAGCAACACAATATTCCCACTGATATGTTATCATTGCCTTTAAAGGCTTTTGCTTTGGATGGACGTGAGATTTTTTCCATTGATAAAGAGACTTTCAGTTCAGTTATTATTTGGCCCCTCTCATGTTGAGGAGATTTCTTTTCATTTAGGCCTGAGTCTGTCCTACCCAGTTATCTTGGGCCTTCTTTGGATGTGTTTGCACAAGATTCATGGTACAGACACTTGGTCTGGGTAGAGTACGCTCATAATTCTCCCTGTTCATCTACTGGGCTGTCTCTGGTTGAGTGTGTTTATGGTACCAGCCTCCCCTGTTCCCTGCCTCGGAATCTGAGGTTAGTGTGCCTTCAGCTCTGGTGTTGGTGCGGCAGTGCAAGCTGTGCTTGACTTTAAACCAGAAGCAGGCTTTTGCGGTGTTCTGCAGAGCGTAAGAGGCTTGCAGATCGGAGTGGGGTTCCTGCCCCTACTTACACTGTTGGTCAGTGTGTGTGGCTTTCCACCTGGGACCTGCCCATCTGCTCAGATGCGAAGAAGCTGTCTTTGAGGTTTATTGGACCCTATCCCATAGTGAAGCTTGTTGGCGCCTCTGCAGTTTGCCTTCTCTTGCCCTGCTCATTATGTGTCCACCCAAACTTTCATGTTTCCAAGGTTAAACCTGCCAGGGTTAGCCCACTGGTTCCCTCCTCAAGAGCCCCTCCTCCTCCCCGGGTTGTAGATGGTGAGGTGGTTTTTACTGTCAGGCGGCTCCTGGCAGCTCACCGGTGTGGACGTGGCCTTCAGTACCTAGTTGACTGGGAGGGTAAGGTCCTGAGGAACATGCCTGGGTACCTGCTCGGGACATTTTGGACCCAGACATGATGAGGGAATTCTACCGTCAGCATCCTGAAATGCCTGGGCCGTCTGCTGCTAGTCGTGGAGGGGGGGGGGGGGGGGGGGGGGGGGGGGGGGGGGGGGGGGCTGCTGGCAGGGACTAGGCTGGAGGATTACTCTTAAAGAGTGGGCAGGTCACATGTGTCTGTGCGGTCCTGTCAGGTCCACACCTGTAGCTGTAGCCAGTCTGCAGTCATTACCATGCCAGCTATATATGTCCTGTCTGTGTGTTTGTTCATTGTTGGTCTGTTAGTCATTGATGCCTGGTCTGTCCTGATCACTGTCTGGAGTCTAGGTTGCTGTGCACTCCAGGTTGAGGAGCAACCTTCATCTCTCATCAGCCTGTACTGTCCTTGTGATTAAAGACTTGGTTAAACGCAGCCTGCCTCAGAGTCCTGCAATTGGGGCCCGTCTGATTCCTATGACACAATGAGTCTTTTCCTGAAAAGACAGAGTTAGGTTGGAGTATAGCTAGCAGTGCAGCAGCTTTGTTCAATGCAGGTGTAATAAACAATCTTTGTCATTAAACTCAAAGGACGAACACGGAAATTGAGAATCCAGAACTCCATGTTGGAGATCCGTGAGTTAAAAAGGCTCAAACTCTCCAAACAATGACTGCAGAAGCTGGTCTAGTGGATCGCTGTCATGGGATGCAGATGGATCCAAATGCAGAGAGGCTCCATATAATGTTTATTGTTGAAATAATTGTCAAGGCTGTGAAAATCCAAAATCAGCAGAGTCCAAAAACCAAAAAATCTAAAGCGCACCAAGACAAGGCTGGGGAGCAAGGAACGGGATGGAGACTAAACACATTGAAGAAATAAACTGACACAGACAAGACAGAGAGGGGTTTACACACACAGAGAAGGCAGACACACAACAGGTTTGGCACATGAGTGTGGAACAGGGAAAGAAGATGATAGGGTAATTGGAAACATGAGGTGAGACACACAGGAGCAGATAGACACAGAAACATGGCCATTTTTTGGCGACTTTCATTTTAATCGTCACATTTCTACTGTGGGCGAAAAAGAAAATGCAGAGTGCATCATCATCCAGACCTGCAAAAACAAAGCGGAAATAAACACATTGATCAAAGGGGATCAACAGTCATTAACAATGATTTAATGGTTTGATTCTGATTATAATTTAAGGCTTTTTTTTCAATTAACATATTATATTCCAACTTGCACTTAATATATATACAGTATAACCAATTGTTTCATTTCCATGATACCTGTCACCATGACATAAACAAATCACAGAGGTTCACTTTGGAACATCAAAGTCTTTCACCATATGATGTCATAATGTTGTACATGACATGAAAGCCTTTGATGTCATGATGTCATAAGTGAATCTTTTGATGTCATATGGGAGATCTTTCTACATTGTCAGACAGTCCAGAGGCCACCAATCATTTCAATTACAACATTGGAAATGTTATTTCAAGTGCACCTGTACAATTTCAAAGTAAAACAGTTATAATATTTTTCTTCCGAAATGGAGAGCACACAAACAACACTGAGAAGAATTCGTGCCAGAATTAACAAATTAAAAGTGGAGCTGATGTCTTTCCACAGCATTTGCCAAGAGCAGAGTGACAAATACAATAAAATATTTGATCACTTTAACAATTGGAAAGAAGAAGACAATCTCTTGAAAGATAATGATTGGAGGAACCAGATCAGAGCTCTGAAGGGCAAACAACAGTGGAACTCTATGCTCCAGGATAAAGACCAAAAGCTGAAAAACAAGGAGGAGGAGATTGAGGTCCTGAAACACATTCTCCAGTCACAAAGTAACGCATTTGATAGGATGTTGGAGAAGAAAAGCCGTCAAATCAATAAGCTGCTGTCTGACTGGGAGAAACAATTATTGACGTGCAAAAGACCCTTGCTCAACTGTGAGAGAAGCACGTATGACACCATAAATGAAGTCGAGAACCTCCTGTGTGTTTTAGACTGCAAAGAGGCCGAGTGTGGCCAGCTCACAGAAGAACTGCAGGAAAAGATTGAAGAGGTAACATTCATTAGGGCCAACCTGGAGTATTTAAAGAGTAAATCGGAAAGCACTAGGGAGGCTAACCTGAAGAAGGCAACTGAAGAGCAATCTGCTGTGGAGTCTAAGTACGAGCAGAAACTCAAAATGCTTCAATCGAATGTCAATAGTTTAGAAGATGACAATGACAAACTGCTTAAAGAAAAGCAGATATTGAGCAGCAAAGTTGAAGCTCTGGAGATGCAGTTGAAGAAGGCTGCTGATGAGCAATCTGTCCTGCGCTGCAGGTACGAACGAAGAACAGAAAACTCGAAGAAGCTGCTGATAGAAAATGAGGAATTAAGCAGCCAGGTCAGAGCTCTGGAGTCCGAACAAAACCACGAGAAGGACCAACAGCTGAGAGACAAGAAGAAGAAGGTTCAGGCCTTGGAAATCAGTCTGCAGTTGAAGATTGGAAGAACTGAGAGGATGTTGCTGGAGAAATGTGACCAAGTCGATGAGCTGCAGCAGAAACTGGAGAAGATTACTGAAAAGCAATCTGCATTGAAATCCAAGTACAAACAAAGAAAAGACAATTGTAAAAATCTTCTGAAAGAAAAGGAGGATTTGAGCAGCCAGTTCAGAGCTCTGGAGTTCAAACAAATACAGCTGGACTCTGAGCTTCATGAGAAGGCCCAACAGCTGAGAGACAAGAAGAAGAAGGTTCAGGCCTTAGAAAACCGACTGAAGAAGACAGAAGAGCAATCTGTCCTAGAGTTCGGGTACAAACAAGAAATCACCAGGCTTCATTCAGAACTTCATGAGAAGGACCAACAGTCTGAACGACAAAGAAAAGAAGGTTCAGGCCTTGGAAAACCGTCTCCAGTCGAAGAGCAAAGAAACTGAGAGCATGTTGGAGAAGAAACGTGGCCAAGTCCATGATCTGCAGCAGAGGCTGGAAAAGACTGCTGAGGAGCATTCTGCTCTGCAATCCGGATACAAACAGGAAATCACCAGGCTTCATTCAGAACGTCATGAGAAGGACCAACAGCTGAACAACAAAGAAAAGAAGGTTCAGGCCTTAGAAAACAGTCTGCAGTCGAAGAGTGAAGAAGCGGAGAGGAGGTTGCAGGAGAAACGTGACCAAGTCCATGATCTGCAGCAGAGGCTGGAAAAGACTGCTGAAGAGCATTCTGCTCTGCAATCCGGATACAAACAGGAAATCACCAGGCTTCATTCAGAACGTCATGAGAAGGACCAACAGCTGAACGACAAAGAAAAGAAGGTTCAGGCCTTGGAAAACAGTCTGCAGTCGAAGAGTGAAGAAGCTGAGAGGAGGTTGCAGGAGAAACGTGACCAAGTCCATGATCTGCAGCAGAGGCTGGAAAAGACTGCTGAAGAGCATTCTGCTCTGCAATCCGGATACAAACAGGAAATCACCAGGCTTCATTCAGAACGTCATGAGAAGGACCAACAGCTGAACGACAAAGAAAAGAAGGTTCAGGCCTTGGAAAACAGTCTGCAGTCGAAGAGTGAAGAAGCGGAGAGGAGGTTGCAGGAGAAATGTGACCAAGTCCATGATCTGCAGCAGAGGCTGGAAAAGACTGCTGAAGAGCATTCTGCTCTGCAATCCGGATACAAACAGGAAATCACCAGGCTTCATTCAGAACGTCATGAGAAGGACCAACAGCTGAACGACAAAGAAAAGAAGGTTCAGGCCTTGGAAAACAGTCTGCAGTTGAAGAGTGAAGAAGCGGAGAGGAGGTTGCAGGAGAAACGTGACCAAGTCCATGATCTGCAGCAGAGGCTGGAAAAGACTGCTGAAGAGCATTCTGCTCTGCAATCCGGATACAAACAGAAAATCACCAGGCTTCATTCAGAACGTCATGAGAAGGACCAACAGCTGAACGACAAAGAAAAGAAGGTTCAGGCCTTGGAAAACAGTCTGCAGTCGAAGAATGAAGAAGCTGAGAAGAGGTTGCAGGAGAAACGTGACCAAGTCCATGATCTGCAGCAGAGGCTGGAGAAGACTGCTGAAGAGCAATCTCTCCTACAATCCGGGTACAAACAGCAAATCAGCAGGCTTCATTCAGAACTTCATGAGAAGGACCAACAGCTCAGAGACCAAGAGAAGGAGGTTCAGGCCTCGGAAAACAGTCTCCAGTCAAAGAGCAAAGAAACTGAGAGGATGTTGCAGGAGAAATGCAATCAAGTCGATGATCTGCAGCAGGAACTGCAGAAGGTTGCTGAAGAGCAATCTGCCCTTGTGTCCGAGTACAAACAGGACATCAGTAGGCTTCATTCAGAGCTTCATGAGAAGGACCAAAAACTGAGTGACAAGGAGAAGAAGGTTCAGGCCTTGGAAAACAGTCTGCAGTCGAAGAGTGAAGCAACTGAGAGGATGTTGCAGGAGAAATGCAACCAAGTTGATGATCTGCAGCAGGAACTGAAGAAGGTTGATGATGAGCGATCTGTCCTGCACTGCATTTATGAACAAAGCATAGTAAACTGGTTGGAGCTGCTGAACGAAAATGACAAATTAATCATCCAGGTCAGAGCTCTGGAGTCCGAACAAAAACAGCTGCCCTCTGAGCTTCATGAGAAGGACCAGCAGCTGAGCGACAAGGAGAAGAAAGTTCAAGACTTGGAAAACAATCTGCGGTTGAAGACTGAAGTAACTGAGAGGATGTTGCAGGAGAAATGCAACCAGGTCGATGATCTGCAGCAGGAACTGAAGAAGGTTGCTGAAGAGCAATCTGCCCTTGTGTCCGGGTACAAACAGGACATCAGTAGACTTCATTCAGAACGTCATGAGAAGGACCAACAGCTGAACGACAAAGAAAAGAAGGTTCAGGCCTTGGAAAACAGTCTGCAGTCGAAGAGTGAAGAAGCGGAGAGGAGGTTGCAGGAGAAACGTGACCAAGTCCATGATCTGCAGCAGAGGCTGGAAAAGACTGCTGAAGAGCATTCTGCTCTGCAATCCGGATACAAACAGAAAATCACCAGGCTTCATTCAGAACGTCATGAGAAGGACCAACAGCTGAACGACAAAGAAAAGAAGGTTCAGGCCTTGGAAAACAGTCTGCAGTCGAAGAGTGAAGAAGCGGAGAGGAGGTTGCAGGAGAAACGTGACCAAGTCCATGATCTGCAGCAGAGGCTGGAAAAGACTGCTGAAGAGCATTCTGATCTGCAATCCGGACACAAACAGGAAATCACCAGGCTTCATTCAGAACTTCATGAGAAGGACCAACAGCTGAACGACAAAGAAAAGAAGGTTCAGGCCTTGGAAAACAGTCTGCAGTCGAAGAGTGAAGAAGCTGAGAGGAGGTTGCAGGAGAAACGTGACCAAGTCCATGATCTGCAGCAGAGGCTGGAAAAGACTGCTGAAGAGCATTCTGCTCTGCAATCCGGATACAAACAGGAAATCACCAGGCTTCATTCAGAACGTCATGAGAAGGACCAACAGCTGAACGACAAAGAAAAGAAGGTTCAGGCCTTGGAAAACAGTCTGCAGTCGAAGAGTGAAGAAGTGGAGAGGAGGTTGCAGGAGAAATGTGACCAAGTCCATGATCTGCAGCAGAGGCTGGAAAAGACTGCTGAAGAGCATTCTGATCTGCAATCCGGACACAAACAGGAAATCACCAGGCTTCATTCAGAACTTCATGAGAAGGACCAACAGCTGAACGACAAAGAAAAGAAGGTTCAGGCCTTGGAAAACAGTCTGCAGTCGAAGAGTGAAGAAGTTGAGAGGAGGTTGCAGGAGAAACGTGACCAAGTCCATGATCTGCAGCAGAGGCTGGAAAAGACTGCTGAAGAGCATTCTGCTCTGCAATCCGGATACAAACAGAAAATCACCAGGCTTCATTCAGAACGTCATGAGAAGGACCAACAGCTGAACGACAAAGAAAAGAAGGTTCAGGCCTTGGAAAACAGTCTGCAGTCGAAGAGTGAAGAAGCGGAGAGGAGGTTGCAGGAGAAACGTGACCAAGTCCATGATCTGCAGCAGAGGCTGGAAAAGACTGCTGAAGAGCATTCTGATCTGCAATCCGGACACAAACAGGAAATCACCAGGCTTCATTCAGAACTTCATGAGAAGGACCAACAGCTGAACGACAAAGAAAAGAAGGTTCAGGCCTTGGAAAACAGTCTGCAGTCGAAGAGTGAAGAAGCTGAGAGGAGGTTGCAGGAGAAACGTGACCAAGTCCATGATCTGCAGCAGAGGCTGGAAAAGACTGCTGAAGAGCATTCTGCTCTGCAATCCGGATACAAACAGGAAATCACCAGGCTTCATTCAGAACGTCATGAGAAGGACCAACAGCTGAACGACAAAGAAAAGAAGGTTCAGGCCTTGGAAAACAGTCTGCAGTCGAAGAGTGAAGAAGTTGAGAGGAGGTTGCAGGAGAAACGTGACCAAGTCCATGATCTGCAGCAGAGGCTGGAAAAGACTGCTGAAGAGCATTCTGCTCTGCAATCCGGATACAAACAGAAAATCACCAGGCTTCATTCAGAACGTCATGAGAAGGACCAACAGCTGAACGACAAAGAAAAGAAGGTTCAGGCCTTGGAAAACAGTCTGCAGTCGAAGAGTGAAGAAGCGGAGAGGAGGTTGCAGGAGAAACGTGACCAAGTCCATGATCTGCAGCAGAGGCTGGAAAAGACTGCTGAAGAGCATTCTGATCTGCAATCCGGACACAAACAGGAAATCACCAGGCTTCATTCAGAACTTCATGAGAAGGACCAACAGCTGAACGACAAAGAAAAGAAGGTTCAGGCCTTGGAAAACAGTCTGCAGTCGAAGAGTGAAGAAGCTGAGAGGAGGTTGCAGGAGAAACGTGACCAAGTCCATGATCTGCAGCAGAGGCTGGAAAAGACTGCTGAAGAGCATTCTGCTCTGCAATCCGGATACAAACAGGAAATCACCAGGCTTCATTCAGAACGTCATGAGAAGGACCAACAGCTGAACGACAAAGAAAAGAAGGTTCAGGCCTTGGAAAACAGTCTGCAGTCGAAGAGTGAAGAAGCTGAGAGGAGGTTGCAGGAGAAACGTGACCAAGTCGATGATCTGCAGCAGAAACTGGAGACGACTGCTAAAGAGCAATCTGCCCGAGAGACCTGGTACAACCAGGAAATCAGCAAGCTTCATTCAAAACTTCATGAGAAGGACCAAAACCTGATAGACATGGAGAAGACAATACATCAATTGAGGCTCAAACATCATGAGGCAAGAAAGATTTTTGATCAAATGAATGTGCGGGTCCACACCTCACTGGATCAGTTTAAAGAGCTGTTTGACCACAAACCTTGTTAAGATTAAAATTCACCTTCTGAAATATGTACTGGCCAAGACAAACAGGAGTACATTAAGGTTCGCACAGCTGTTGTCCACAAATTAAAATTAAGTCCATTATTCGACTTCCAGTTTGATGAGCATGGGGTAGGCACGGCTCCTGCCCTCAATGAAGGTGGATGTTTATTTTCTCTCCCTCTCCCTCTCCCTCCCCTTCATCTGCCCTGCTTGCTGGTCCTTGTCTTGTATTGTCTTTTGCCGGAAGCAAACACGAGCCTCTCGCTTCATCTGTATGCAAATCTAAATGATGGTATTGGTCTCTCAATGCAACCAACCAAATAGAATGGGCCAAGGAGAGCCCGCCTGTCCAAACAGTGTCTGGCTGCAGGACCTCCACCCTCAGGCTTCTCCACTCTCAAGCTCCCTCCACTGTCAGACAGGAAGTGCTCATTTAAAATAAAATGTGACAGTGTGGAGGCCATTAGGACTCAGGCCTCTCACCCAGCAGGATAGCAGGATGATGGTAAAAGGGGCGTGGTTTTAGCGCTCCCGCGCCTGGACTGTTGCCATACTGTTCTGTTGAGTTTTGGCGGTTGCTAAATAAAGACGAGTTCCTACCTTCAGCTCTGACTCATCCTTTGTCCTGCCACAACAGAATGAAATGCTTGTGGAAAAAACTGAATGTGTCAATTTGTCAACAATGCAACATTAAAAACTACTTTCTTGAAGCTTGCACCTGTAGCCTAAGTATACAGTGGTATGAAAAAGTTTGGGCACGTGCCCCTGTATTTTCCTTTATAAATCATTGGTTGTTTGGATAGAAAATTCCAGTTAAATATATCTTATGGGAGACAAACACAGTGATATTTGAGAAGTGAAATAAAGTTTATATGATTTACAGAAAGTGTGCAAGAATTCTTTAAACAAAATTAGGCATGTGCATAAATTTAGGCATCGCAAAAGAAAAATGACTCAATATTTTGTGCATCCTCCTTTTTCAGAAATAACAGCCACTAAACGCTTCCAATAGCTTCCAATTAGGGTCTGGATTCTGGTGGAAGGTATTTTGGACCATTCTTCTTTACAGATCCTCTCCAGTTCAGTCAGGTTTGATGGTTTCCGAGCATGGACCGCCCGCTTTAAATCACACCATATATTTTCAATAATATTCAGGTCTGGGGACTGAGATGGCCATTCCAGAACATTATAGTTGTTCCTCTGCATGAACGCCTTAGTAGATTTTGAGCAGTGTTTAGGATCATTGTCTTGTTGAAAGATCCAGCCCCGGCGCAACTTCAACTTTGCTGCTGATTCCTGGACATTGTTCTCCAGAATCTGCTGGTATTGAGAGGAATCCATGCGCCCCTCAACTTTAACAAGATTCCCAGTCTCTGCACTGGCCACACAGCCCCACAGCATGATGGAACCACCACCAAATTTTACTGTCGGCAGCAAGTTTTTTTCTTGGAATGCTGTGTTCTTTTTCCACCATGCATAACGCCCCTGGTTATGCCCAAACAACTCTATTTTAGTTTCATCAGTCCACAGCACCTTACTCCAATATGAAGCTGGCTTGTCCAAATGTGCTTTAGCAGACCTCAAGCAACCCCGTTTGTGGCGTGTGCAGAGAAAAGGCTTTTTCCGCATTACTCTTCCATAAAGCATCTCCTTGTGTAAAGTGCGCTGAATAGTTGAGCGATGCACAGTGACACCATCTGCAGCAAGTTGATGTTGCAGGTCTTTGGAGCTGCTCTGTGGGTCAACTGTGACTGTTCTCACCATCCTGCGCCTCTGTTTGTCTGAGATTTTCCTTGGTCTGCCACTCCGGGCCTTAACTAGAACTGTGCCTGTGGTCTTCCACTTCCTCACAATGTTCCTCACAGTTGAAACTGAGAGGTTAAATCTCTGAGAGAGCTTTCTGTATCCTTCCCCTAAACCAGTGGTTCTCAATTATTTTCTGTCACGCCCCCCCTAGAGGACAGAATTTTTTTCAGGGCCCCCCCCCCCCGAATTGTACTACCATTGAGAACTTGATAATATTTATTTATTTATCTGTATAAACCACTGTATGAGTTGCTGGCACCAGTATTCTGCATACAATCGCCTGATTATCAAAATAAATCTGCTATGGTGTGAGGGTTTTTTGCACCTTGCGATGTGGTGGGCAACTTTGTAAGAGGCTAACAGGCTCTTTTGTTTACTGATGCCGCGCTGACAAAATGACCGGCTTGTTGGCGATACTCATGGAGTTTACCATGAAAAAACTCCAGTGGCTTACTGACATAACGGGTGTATGGTCTCCAGGTGCCGTCTTAATTTATTTGGTTTCATGCTCCGCTGCCAGAGTTTTTAGGCATAAAACACAAACGGGTGTTTCCTGGTTTCCGACGTGTTCACGGTAAACCCAAGGGCGATGTAGGCATCGTCATATCTCCTGCTCTTACTAGGTTAATACCGGTTACTGTCACCTGTTTTCTTTTCCTCTGATGCCTCATCCTTTTTTCTTTTCACTCCTGTCAGAAACTTCTCCACCTCTCCTCCTCCTCCTCCTCCAGCTCTGTACACCGGTGTTCATGTGTAGTACTTCTTCTTCTCTACTGGGTTGAACAGGCAGCCTGTTGATTAGTTTGAGCACTGCTGCCACCTAGTGGCTGGAGGCCCTTTTTTTATTGTTCAAGCATGAATAAAGACACTAATACGCCCGCCTCGCGCCCCCCCTGACACCCCACCACGCCCCCCCAGGGGGGCGCGCCCCACCATTTGAGAAGCACTGCCCTAAACCATGATATTGAACAATCATTGTTTTCAGCTCATTTGAGACTTGTTTTGAGGCTCCCATGTTGCCACTCTTCAGAGAAGATGCAAAGAGGAGAAACACTTACAATTGGCCTCCTTAAATACCATTTCTCATGATTGGACTCACCTGTGTATGGAGGTCAAGGGTCACTGAGGTTACCAAACCAATTTTGAGTTCCAATAATTAGTGATCAAGGTATTAAAATCAATAAGATATGAGGGTGCCGAAATTTATGCACATGCCTAATTTTGTTTAAATAGTTCTTGCACACTTTCTGTAAATCATATAAACTTTGTTTCACTTCTCAAATATCACTGTGTTTGTCTCCTATAAGATAGATTTAACAGGAATTTTTTATTCAAACAATCAATGATTTATAAAGGAAAATCATGAAAATTTACAGGGGTGCCCAAACTTTTTCATACCACTGTATATGCCAATAAATGATTGGATATTAAACTATTACGGAATGTATGATATATGATCATTTATGGCCACAAATGATTGTATAATATACACTCATCAAACGTTTCTTAAATGCAGTATTTTTGCTTTGCAAAAAATGCAGTAGAGCTTGTGACTTTTCTGTGTGAATTTTCTGACCAACTTCTGCCATCTGTTGGATGTCGCGGGTATTGTCATTGGACTTTGTTGAAACCACGTCGTGCAGCCTGCGGCAGTGGTCAAGCTCTTTCTGTAGCATCCAGTCAATATTGAAGAAAGCCAGAACTGGTGGTAAATTACTTTTATTGCAGTCCGTGTCATCAACCAACGGAAGAGCTGGGTATAAAAACAAATGAACAATAATTACAATTGCATCTTGACCGTCACACAGCTATTACATCGGTTAGCATTTCCAAATTACATTTTACAATAAACATTTCAATTAGCTCAAATTATATTTCTCAGTAACATAACAAACCTTGTTCCCCAATTGACTGAAGCTAAACTTCAACGTTTTAAACATTTTCCCTGACCTTTTCCTTCTTAACCGTGAACCTTTTCTTTCGTCTTTTTCTCCGTCAACCATTTCCGTTACCGAAGTTCCGGTTGCTATGGTCACCAAAATAAAAGCTCAATGCCGTAAAAATAAAACTTTACACCGTAGCTATAATCTAAATAGTGCAAAACTACTCTGTTGGTCTTTACACTAGGTCTCGGCAGGCCGCCGTTACACCAGTGACATGATGCCTTGGAGCAGTTGACAGGATCAACTGTCTTGGAGTTCAAATTGAGCTCTAGCTCAGTGTACTTTTCCTTCCATGACTCGAAGGAGGACTGGTAGAAACTACTCTCTCTTGCTCCCTGTTCTCCATGTCTCCTTACTGGGAACTTTCCCAAGTTTTCCTCTCACGTGTTGCAGTTCGTCCTCCGGTTCTTGGGTCTTCCGTGACCATCACTTCAATTATACCACGATATCTTTAAAGATCTTTAAAGAAACATCAACTGGATGCACCGGGATACAACTTCAGCGATGTATCCTGAAGTCATTGGATGTTTTGGGTATCGCAACATCAGACACCCTCACCCAGGCAACCCAGCTGGGGTGAAAAAGTGCCAGCTTGTGTCCCAGTAGCATCTGCCCTTTTCAGCCAAAGCCACCTCGTGGTTTTCTCTGCAGCTTCACTAATGGATTGGCTGGCCCTCTTCTTGGCACCCCTGTAACACTCAAGTGGCTGAGCAGTTCACAGAGGGTCCATCCTGCAAAGCTTCTGCAGCCAACTTCTATGGGTTCATAGAATGTCCTGCAGCCCCTGCCCCCCTCCACCAGTTCCTGGTACTTGGCACATTTCCTTTTGTTGGCTTCTTCAATCGGCTCTTCACATGGCACTGTAAGTTCCAGTATGATCAGGTGTTTTGAAGTCTCAGATCATATCTGGCTGGAGAGATGTTGATGCAATGTGCTGGGGGAACCTCAGCTGTTTTGCCGGGTCAGTGTACAGGTGCCAATCAGGGGCTGTGTGGACGAGGCTTGTTGTTGTCTGTGGACATGCCGGAGTCTCTCTCCATCTTTGATGAAGGAGATTGCCTTCTTTGGGGTATGGTGGAGTTTGCCGGAGCTGATGACGGAGGCTACACTCCCAGCTACAGTTTTGAGTAACTGGTCGTGGCGCAAGCAATAGCAACCATCAACCAGGACCTTTGGGCCGCTGCTGAGGAGGTGTTCTAAAGAGCCTCTACCAGAGCAAAAGGGGCAGGAACATCCCCTCTAACACACACACACACACACACACACACACACACACACACACACACACACACACACACACACACACACACACACACACACACACACACACACACACACACACACACACACACACACACACACACACACACACACACACACACACAGCCGCACAGATCACAGGTTTACTGAGGTCCAGACAAATATCTAACGTCAACATTCGTAAGCATCATGATTGATTAAATAAGGAGAAAGTAATTAGTATAATGTTGTTAAAATACACAAGGCTTGTAATGTTATCATAGTGTTAATCATCTTGAACTCGCACTATAAAGGCTGGGATATTTGTATGTGTATATATGTGGGTATATGTATGTATATAGGAATAAATATTTACATGACTTTCAAAAAAAAAACAAAAAACAAAGCAGGCACTCCTTACATCACCACTAACATCCCCTATGAGTTTGGGATTATCTTTCTTTGGGTTTTGGTTTCCTGCTTTCTATTTCTACACTCCCTCCCTTGTTTTAAGAGTAACACTTTTCCACTGTTTTAGCCACACTAAGACCACGACACCACAATCCAACTGTCATGAGATCACACACTCCTATATCGGCAGACACACATCCCCATGTCGAAATAACCAGTCAGAATTAGGAACCTTAAAAACATGCGCATGCACAGACACACGCACACACACAGCTACACGCACGCACGCGCGCACACACAGCCACAGCCACAGCCACACACACACACACACACACACACACACACACACACACACACACACACACACACACACACACACACACACACACACACACACACACACACACACACACACACACACACACACACACACACACACACACACACACACACACCTCATTGATGAGATTGTTCTGTTAATGATCAAAATCAAGTTGTTGTTTTTTGTTTTGTTTTGTTTTGATTAGTTTTTTGTTTGTTTTTTGTTGTTTTTGTTTTGTTTGTTTTTCTCTTTTCTTTTCTTTTTGTTGTTCTTGGTTTTGTGTCCTTTTGTTTTTGCTTTTGTTATCATTGTTGTGATTATTTAGGTTTTTGCTCTGTTGCTCAGGCTGGATTTATCTCATGATAGTTGGAAAATATTTAGATCACTGTGATTACTGTATTATAAAGAAAAAAAAAAAGAAAAAAAAGAAAGAAATCTCTGTAGCTTTAACAAGGGTATTGTATGTATCTCCCCACCAAGTCTTTCTCTGTCTTTCCTCTCCTCTCCTCTATCCTTTCACCACAACTGGTCCGCAGAATGCCGCCACCTCTGAGTCTGGTTTCTACAAAGTTTCTCCCTGTTGGGGGAGTTTTTCCTTTCCACAGTAGCAAACAAACCTGCTTGCTCATGTGGATATGTTGGGCATTCGTGATACAGAAGGCATTTAGAGAAAAGCTATCAAACTGGCCAAAGGTGCAGTCCAGAGATGCCGATGGACTAAGAGCATTTGCAGATTTCGGAAATGCTTGCAATGCCTCACGTAAAGGGGTTACAAACACTCAACGACAGCGAAGAAAGCCCAAACTATTGCACAAACTACCAGAGTGGATAAACGCAAGATGGAACAGGCAGGTAACAAAGACTTTAATGGAGGGTGGTGAGTTTCCAAGTTTTAGTGCTTTCACCTCCTTCCAGTCATTAGAAGCTGAAGTCGCCTGCAAACCAGTCACCTCCATTCACGCACTTCACTGCACTGAAACAAACAGCAACCAAAGGAACGCAAAGGAAATCAAAAGGAAAAAGGCAGGTGTATTTAGCACAAACACAACTGAAAAAGGTGATAAATAGACAATAACAAAAATAACTAACAGCTCTCCATGCACAATGTGCCAAGGCACACATCAGCTTGACAAGTGCCCAGACCTCCTGAAAATGTTTCTTGAAGACAGAAAGAAACACGTGAAAGATAATAGACTTTGTTGCGGTTGTCTAAAACAAGGGCACAGTGCTAAGGACTGCAAACGCCGCCTCACTTGTGAAACTTGCACAAAACGGGTTGTCATGATGAAAACTACAGCAACGGTCTGCAGAGAGAAACACGTGCGAGTACAAATAATGCAACTCAAGGTAACTCACCTGAAACAGCAACAGCCATGTCACTTAATGTTGCCAGATCTGAACAGTAAGTCAGCACCTCAATGATAGTTCCAGTGTGGCTGTCAACTACTACTAACCCACTCAAAGAAAAACTGGTCTATGCATTATTAGACACACAGAGCGACACTGTCTTCATTGATCAGGATGTCACACATGAGCTACCGGGAGATGTTTATCCGATTAAGCTGAAACTGACTACCATGATGGGTACAAATGCAGTTGTAAGCAGTGGAAAGGTGTCTGATCTCTTAGTTAGAGGTTACAACTCAGCTACTGTCACAAAGCTCCCCACTGCGTACACAAAAGTGCAGCGCCTGCACTTCCTTCGACGGATGAGAAGGGTGTCCCTCCCCCCTCCCATCCTCTCCACCTTCTACAGTGGAACCACCGAGAGCCTGCTGACCGTCGGCATCTCCATCTGGTCTGGGAACTGCAAGGCCTCAGACTGGAAGTGTCTGCAGCGTGTGGTGAGGACATCAGATCATTGACAGAAGACAGAAGATCATTGGGACCCCACTACCACCCATCAAGGACAGTGCAGACACATGCTGCCTCACCAGAGCTCACCGGATCCTTTCTGACCACACCCACCCCCATAATGGACTGTTCACCCTCCTGGCATCCGGCAAGAGGTTCCCCAGCATTCGCTGCGGAACAAACAGACTGAAGAACAGCTTCTTTCCCCTGGCCATCAGGCTTCTAAATGCCAAATAACATCATACTCTGCAATATCACACTGTGCAGTTATTCAATTTGAATCCATCCCATTTCTAATCCTGCCCTTTTATTTAACGTTCATATGCACCTTATTTTAAATGTTTGTCTGTTTGCACTACTTTTTTAAATATATTTAAATACGTTTTTTTAATGCCTTTTTTACCGGTTGCTAAGCAACGACATTTCGTTGCCAGTTTCCGCACTGTGTGATGTACTGTGCAACGACAATAAAGAAAGTCTATGTCTAAGTCTAAGTAATCTTAGGCAAAGAAAATGAGCCCTATGCCATTCACACTGATTTGGGATGGAGCATAGTTGGCAAGTCGACACCATGCAATGGAACAGATAAAGTGAGCAGTCTCTGTCACCGAGTCACTGTTAAAGAAATCCCTCCGTCCACTCCAGCAGACGCCATACGTGCTGTGGAAAGAGATTTCAAAGAGACTGACGGAAATGAAAAAACTGTCACAAGAGGATTTAGTATTACTTCAGAAACTCGAGCATGGTATAACACAGACTGAAAATGGACATTTCAAAATGCCATTGCCATTTAAAGAAAGGCCACAAATGCCAGATAACAGACAACTTGCTGAAATCAGACTAAACCAGCTCAAACGAAAGTTCATGAAAGATGAAAAATACAAAGAGGATTACATGATATTCATGAGCGACATCATCAAAAGAGGTGATGCAGAAGAGACTGATGATAATGGACTGCCCGGAGAGACATGGTACATACCGCATTACGGCATCTATCATCCAAAGAAACCTGAGAGGTTGCGCGTGGTCTTCGACTGCTCTGCAAAGCACAAAGGTACCTGTCTTCACGAACATTTACTGAACGGTCCTGACATGATCAACAACCTAACTGGTGTGCTTGTGTGCTTCAGACAGCACCAAGTAGCTCTGATGTGCAACATTGAAAAAATGTTTCACCAGTTCCAAGTCAAAGAAAGTGATCGCAACTATCTGCGCTTCGTATGGTGGAAAGATGGACATGAACAGCCAACCGCGAGCGTACAGGATGACAGTACCCCTTTTTGGCGCTATTACGTCACCCGGTTGTGCAAACTATGGACTCAAACATTTAGCCAAAGAGAACAGTTCTACATATCCAGTTGGCTCACAGTTCATAGCCAGAGATTTCTATGTAGATGACGGAGTCACCAGCGCAGAGACAGTAAAGGATGCGATACAACTGGCAAAGGAAGCACGTGAATTATGTGCAAAAGGTGAACTAAGGTTACACAAATTTGTATCCAACAACGTTGAAGTTTTGAAAAGCATTCCAGCTTCAGAACATGCAACAGATACAAAAACAAAGTACTTGACGTTTAATGAAACACAGACAGAAAGAGCACTTGGCGTTTATTGGAACATGGAGAAGGATTGCTTTACATTCAACTTCACACTAAAGGACCAACCATCGACCAGGCGTGGCATCTTATCCACAGTCGCAGCAATAATCGACCCGTTGCTCCCTATGTGCTCAAGGGCAAGGAAATTCTCCAAGAGATGTGTCGTCGAGGAACAGACTGGGACGACCCGCTACCTGAACATCTCAAGCCACAGTGGGAGGGCTGGAAAGGAGATCTACACAATCTAAAAACTGTGCAAATGAGCAGATCTTATGCGCCTGCAGATTTTGGAGAAGGTAAAAAGAGAAATACACCACTTTTCTGATGCAAGCACCACAGGATATGGACAGCGTTCTTATCTCCGACTCATAAACAACAGGGAAGACGTTCACTGTACCTTCATCATGGGCAAAGCACGCGTCTCTCCAACAAAGGTCACCACAATCCCAAGGTTAGAACTTACCACAGCCGCAGTATCAGTCGCTGTAAGTAACATGCTAAGAGAGGAACTGCTGTATGACAATGTTGAGGAGTTCTTTTGGAAACACTCAAAGGTCACTCTAGGATACATAAACAACGATGTGAGACGGTTCCACACATTTGTTGCTAATAGACTGCAGAAAATCCACAACAGTACCTCACCACCACAATGGTTTTCTGTGCCTACCAGTGAAAACCCAGCAGATGTGGCATCCAGGGGCACATCTGTAAATGAACTGCTTTCATCAAATTGGCTCATAGGCCCTCAGTTCCTGTGGGAAAGGAAAATACAGCTTCCAACAAAAGAGACAGTTGAACTCCCAGTAGGAGACCCAGAGGTGAAAAAAGTACAGACACTAAACACAGAAACAGTTGAACATACAAGTCTTAGTGACCGGCTCACAAAGTTCTCATCCTGGTCCCGTGCAGTCAGCGCAGTCGCACGTCTCAGACGATACCTGCTCAAAGACAAATCAAAGACACTTATTACTGTAACTGAAAAGCAAAACGCAGAAACTGTGATTATCAAAGATTTACAAAGACAAACATATCAAAACGAAATAAAGACATTAAACAAAGGCAAACAACTTCCAAAGAACAGCAAAATGTACAACTTGGATGTTTTCTTGGACAAGGACAATGTGCTCAAGGTGGGAGGAAGGCTCCGTCACTCGTCTCTTCCAAGGTCATTCAAACATCCCACAGTCATTCCCAGAGAGCATCACATCGCAAAACTGATAATTGCCCACTGTCACGAAAGGGTCAATCATCAGGGAAAAGACTTCACAATGAACGAGATAAGATCCAAAGGCTATTGGATTCCAAAGTTAAGTCAAACGGTTGCATCCTACATTCGCCAGTGTGTGTTTTGTCGAAAACAAAGGAGACCTGTGGAAGGACAAAAAACTAGACTTACCCACAGAAAGAATTGAACACTCTCCGCCTTTCACATACTGTGGTATGGATGTTTTTGGACCGTTCCTGACCAAACAAGCAAGGAAAGAATACAAAAGATATGGCTTCCTTTTCACATGCTTCTATTCACGTGAAATTCATGTCGAAATGTTAGAGGACCTGTCAATGGACACTTGTATAAACAGACTCAGACGCTTTATCGCTTTAAGAGACTCTATCAGACAAATAAAATGTGATCAACGTACTAACTTTGTAGGTGTCAAAAATGAACTGAAGGCAGCACAAGGTGAAATTGACACTGACAAACTGACAACCTTTGTTGCAGAAAAACAATGTGATTTTGTCCTAAACACACCTCATGCTAATCACGCAGGTGGAGTATGGGAACAGATAGTGACTGAGAAACGTTCTCAATGCAACATTGGCTCTCACACCAGGTCGACTCACCGACTCTTCATTCAGAACCTTTTTGTATGAAGCAGCTGCTATAGTAAACAGTCGCCCCTTAACACCGGACAGTCTCAACGATCCAAACAATTTGGAACCACTAACTCCAAATCATCTTGTGACAATGAAAACCTCTACTTCTTTGCCTCCCCCAGGACAGTTCGTTAAGGAGGACTTGTATACACAAAAATGATGGCATCAAGTAAAGTACTTGCTTGAACAGTTTTGGAGCAGATGGAAAAGGGAGTGCCTGCAGAACATTATGTTCAGACAAAGATGGCACACGCCTAAACTGAAACTGGCGACATAATAATGGACAAAGATGAAATGCCACCACGATCCCAGTGGAAACTTGGATGAATCTTGGACACTGTAAAAGATACAGATGGACTCATCAGAAAGGTCAAAATAGGTTTTGCAGACAGAAACCTTACCAAAAACGGTCAGCGTGTGAATAAAATGTCCATAGTAGAACGGCCAGTTCATAAGTTAGTTCTGCTACTAGAAGACTGTGAAAAGTACATTTACAATGCTCAAAGTGTATTGAAATGTTGAAGTTACACTTGTAACGTGTTCACAAATTTCTATTTTTTGATTAAGTAACTTGAAGAAATTATTTGTGTTTTATGTGTGCAACTGTAAATAATTTGGTGGGAGTGTAAAGACCAACAGAGTAGTTTTGCACTATTTACATTATAGCCACGGTATAAAGTTTTATTTTTACGGCATTGAGCTATTATTTTGGTAACTATAGCAACCGGAAGTTCGGTAACGGAAATAATTGACAGAGAAAAAGACGAAAGAAAAGGTTCACGGTAAAGACGGAAAAGGTCATGGAAAACGTTGGTCTATGCATTAGACATTAGCATTTCTGAGCAATCTCGAGTCTCCTGGTCCCGGTATGCACCCTGTCGGCATGGCAATATGTTAATTTCTTTACTACAAATGATTAAGGTTGAGCTATTTTTAACAACTTTAAACACTAAAATAAACTACAGAATCATGTTGCATCACATTATATTTTGATACTTTGGCTGTCCTGTGAGAACCACGCTTCTCTAAAACGTTCACAAGCTGAGTGTAACGAACAGGAAGCTCGTTCCTTTATTTTGAAGCACTCACAGCACTCTATCAGCACTTTAAAAGGTTTATCAGCACTTTAAGAAGCACACAGCACTTTAAGATAAAGATACTTGCACATATATAAATGAATTTGCACACAATTGTTGTTTTAACTTATTTATTGAATGGTCTGTTGTGGATAGGTCCGGCCACCTGTGGAGAAACACAACAATGAATAGAGCAATGTGCAATATGTGTATTTAAGAACATCTTATTCTTTTAATTGTTGATGTGTGTGCTGTGAATGTTTGAAGATGTGTGTTGTGTGGTCTGTGAGGAGTTTCCACTTACCTTGTCTTGTGTTCAGGCTGGTGTCCCAGTAAAAGATTCCCCCTGGGACGGACACATTGAAGAAGGTTCCGGGCTGAACCAAGAGGAGGAGCAAGTGGGGGGTTGCACATAGTTTTAGTAGGGTTTAGAACTTAATTTACTATTTAAGTGTTTGGTTTTAGAGGTATTGGTTAATAGGAGTTTTCTTTCATTAAGTTATAGTTAGGGTTTTGGTTTGGAGGATTTTAACTTGGTTTTTAGACACTAATGTTAACTTTTATCACCTATGGAGTTTTAATGGTTTCACCCAGTTCAGGGAAGTGTATTTAAGGCGCCTTTGTACATAATTCACGGTTCTGCTGCTGGAGAAGCCACACTCCTCAATCCTCCAATGCATGTTTAGCACGTTGTAAGTTTTTGTTTTGGGCACGTGTGAAAATAAAAGCAAGAAAGATGTGGACCACCTGCAAAGCTGACTCATCCCTGATTTTACTCACTGCTCAAACCGCTCGCCAGCCATTCTGAGGCCATATTGGAGATCCGAGGCCTAACACTGAGAAAAACATGTTTTCTTCTTCATTGCAGTGCATTAGTTACTGCATGGAGGGTTTTTCACTTACTGTACCTTTTACAAACTGTTTCACACATCGGATATACGAACACTTTACATTCTGTACAGTGTTGCCACAGTTACTTTAAAAAGTAACAGTTACTACACCCATTACTTGTTTTTAAAAGTAACTAAGTTGGACTACAATTTAGTTTTTTAGTTACTTTCAGCAGCTGCCGACATCACCCCCCATCGTCTGAACATAAAAACTACAACCGGTTTTGCCAAAAACTCTGCTGATCCTGCCTCCTGCACCTGCTGATACATATTTAAGCTTTGACCTTCATTCTTTGTTGTATTTATATCTGACTCACACTCTTATTATCACATTTTTACTATTACTGCTATTTATTAACCAAGAGATGTAGTTGTAGTCTGTTGTTCCATTATTTATTTATTTATTTGCACTGCCGGCTCTATGTGAATAAGCCTTAAGCATGTATGACACATGGAGGAGACCTCAGGATAGATTTTGTGCAGTCTCTCCTGAGAATAATGAAGACGCATGATGCAAAATCTTGAGTAGAATTAAACAGTGTCTGGCATTTTTAGAGCATTGGTGGATATAATCCAAGCTCTTTTCCCACATAGAGTCTGAGATCTGTAAGCACATCTCCTACTCCCATTTTGCTTTAATTAAAATTTAATCAACTGGAATTATGAACTATAAAGAATTATAGATATGAGTAATTGACTTTTCCGCGTTTGAAGAAGGTGTAAATCTATGTCTAGATTTGAGCCTTGGAAAGACTCAAAAGTTTTGGAGATTTTTTCTGACAATCTTTGGTTAGGAAGTATCTAAAAGAGTTGTTTCCAAGAAATTTATTTTTGCTCTGCAATCGAGAAAATTAAGCAAATGTATAAATGTATGTATGAATCTCCTATAGTGAAGATACTCATCTTCTCCCATTGTATGAAAGTATTATTGAGGCAGGATGGAGCAAACTAAGGGTTTTTGGCAACTGGCAAAGCGAACAGTACGGGTTTCAGACCAAAATGAAGCTTTATCTGTTCCTAAATCTTAATAGTGTCACGGATTACTACGTTATTCTTGTATACAGACGTTTATATTTTCTATGTGTTGAACTACAACCAGAACTAAACATGTTTATTCATTCAAATGAATGGTGAAACGTTCATGTTCTACTTTAATCGTAGTAATGTTTTTTTTTTTTAAATGCATTATAACAATTGTGGTTTAACAGAGCATTCGTCTCAATGAGATCACACGTATAAGCTTTGATTTTTATTAATTGATTGCACTGAAGTAATTTACTGGTGGTGCTGTCTGACGGCAAAACAAACCAAAGCAACAGTTCAGTGAAGTCTTTTAATGAGTCAGAAGCATACACAGAGCAACCCCAAAGTTCACCACACCTCAGCTTTTCTGAAGGATACTATATTCGTCGTCAACTTATTCTAATACGACACAGAGTTATGTATGCAGATGAATATATAGCACTTTTTCTCTAGAAAGATAGAAATAACAGAAGACATACATCGACTTACTGAGTAATGATGATTGTAACACATTCAGTTTAAATACTCTTATGGGAAACACGATGCAGAGAAACGACCCGAGGGAGAGGAGAGTGAAAGATAGATTGAGTAAATAGAAGAAAGGGAAGGGAGGACTCGAGCCCAGAGAGTTCAGAAGATTAAATTAAAACTTCTAAATAATTTGAAATCAATCAAAGAATGTGATAATATGGGACTTATTCTGTCCTCCGACAAGTTTGCATGTACTTGCACAACATCTACTGTCCTGAGTGAAATACAATGAGTTATGTATACATCGGGTCTCACAGGAACTAAACTGACTAAATTTGCGACATTTCAACTATTTAAATTGTTTTACATCATTTCTCGACATGGTTGTGTGATCTGTGATTAGCAATGGCAGCTATGTTTAGAGCATCTGCTGAACTTTTGCGCTGCACCTTCTTCCACAAAATAAAACTAACAGGCCTCTTTCAGTCCCTTTTTCTTAACCCGAGATTAGGACTTTTACACATTAAATACAAAATACAGTGGGCAATGTTTAAATTTAAATGTTAACGTTTTTCTTTGCTGTGGTGCAAAGCATACGTAATGAAAATGTCGTGGAAAAGTGACAACAGTCTCAACATGAAGCCCATTTTAATAAAACCTTCTGGTGCTAAATATTGTGAAATGTTTAAAAACCTTCTCCTATAGCTGTTGCATTACAGGTGTTTGTACAAACTCACCCTGACATCGTGGCTTTGAGGCTAATGCTCGTTTGCTACACATGTTTACAATTTGCTTGGTAGCATTTGGGCAGACTGGAGCCTCTTGCGGGCTGATTGTGGCCCACAGGCCTTATGTTTGACACCCCCGATTTAAACAGAAGTTTGTCTGGGGTCATTTTCACTCCACATTTCAAAACAAATCTTTTGACACTGAAAGCACCAACAGCAGAGTTTAATTTGACATTCACTGCCTGAAACCTTTTTTTCCAAGAGATTCCTCTGACAGCGCTTTGATTTTATTCTATCGTTTGGGTGAAAAACCAAAAATGCAGACGAGGAGAAAATGAAAGGGTTATTTCGAGTATAACCTAGAATGATTCCCTGCATCTGCTCCTCAATGCAGCCATCAAATGGAATCAGGAATAGCATGGAAAGGTGGAAAAGAATCATCCTGTGAGTCATGAAAAAGGCATCTTCGCTTTAAGATGACCCTCTTTCTTTATTTTCTGACAGTTTTTCAAAGCAGAATTTTTTTTTTTAGGAAAAATTCAAGGCCACACGCAGGTGATGGGAACCATTATCCACACTATCTCCACTGTCCACAGCCTCATCTTTACCGTCACACCAGTGTTCACCAGTCCTGATTCGGGGGGCCGCTGCAATGCACGGGACTGATGGGAAAACACACCAACACACCTCAAAGCCCAGTGATTAAAACTCAGGCAGAGCACAGGGAGTCCAAGATCAGGCATGACAAACACTTTTTTAAGACAGGTGGCAAACACGCATTTAATAAATACTTGTCTGTTTTTTATATTAATGGGTTCTGCCCTTTGATAAATATATATAGTGATGAAAGGGACTCACACACTCACATGATTCCCTCGAGGTACAAGTATATAATCCTGATCTCCGACCCGATCTCCAAAAGGCATGAGGCACGAAAGGGGACGTTAGAAACTACCTGCAGGTTTTTCCATGGTTACCCATAAGGAAATAAAACAGGGTGAGAAGACTCTGGAGCTCCATCTACGCGACATCTCAAGTAAAAACTCGTACTTTTTTTCCATTTTCAGAAACTTTCATGTTTACATGGCAACGTTTTGAAACCGATGTCGATTCACGGACACGGCAGGAACACTGAGAACGGTGTTGTTTTCATATTGGGCCACTAGTGAGTGCTGTTGGTTGTTTTGGTAATGAAATCACACACACATGCGCACACACTGGTATGGACAGACGATGGCGCTGGATTGCAATCATTGTGACTCTCAACTGTAAAACTACCAAGTTCCAGGGGAATGTAGAGTCATGACACTCTGGAGGAAACATTGTTGTTACTGTCCATCGACCCATGGAGCTCTTCATAAAGTCACATTTCAAAAAGTAGCGTAACCCCCCCCCCCCCCGCCTCTGTTTTCACTGAGATGGGAGACATTCTCAAATAATTGCATTCTCATGGCTCCGGGCACCTTTGTTTTGTAAACAAACACCCAAAACGCTTTGAAAGATTTACTGTTTAACTTTAAACGTGGTGTAAACGGGGCCTAAGCCTGTATCAGCTCAATGTTAGTTAAAGAGTTCCAAGTGTCAAGTGACCCTGTGCATCTGTAAAAGATGAAGTTTTCAATATGGTGGCAGAACTGTCATCGCACTGAAAAGGACCGGGACTGCAGACAGTGGAGTCTGCATGTTCCCGCCATGCCTGCAGGGTTTTGTTTCTCCTCCTCGAGTTGATATAGACCAGGGATGTCCAACACATCTTACTTCAGGTGCCACATACAGCATGGCCCAATTTCATCTCGATGGGTAAACTAATGCCATTATGACCTTTAAATTCAAACTTTAAAGTTTTTCTTTGTTGTGGTATTGAGTATGTGTGATGAAAATGTCTTTTTTTTTCCACAAAAACCAAAATATTGCTACTGAAAATCACTAGTCTCAACATGAAGCACATTGTAGTGAAACCTGGTGCAAAATACAGTAAAATGCTAAAAAAAAAACAAAGAAACAAACAACTTCTATAACTGTTGCATTATGGATGTTTTTACAAAGTCACCTTGACAGCATGGCTTTGAGGCTAAGGCCAGTTTGATCATTTTCATGGCAGCATCACTAATACCTCAGCTCGGGTCTCAGTGTTTGCTACTCTTAAGAAAACTTGTTTCAAATAAATCTTTCTTTTAGTTGTACTTTTTACAGTTGGTTTAATGGGCTGGACTGGAGCCTCTCGTAGGCCGGTTCTGACTTATGTTTGACACCCGCAGTATAGCAGCTGGATGGATAAACACGTGTTTTGGAAAATGTTTCTTCTTGGACATCAAGCTCAGCTTTCACTCACACAAACAGAAATGCTTCCTGGGGACGGATGCTATGGCAGTGACATACATGACCAGTCAGAAAACCGATCACTCTGATAGATAAAAGTTGACCTCTTATCCTCCAGTGCTTGAACAGGTTGAATGAAAACCTCTATTGCCTTGACTCATAAATAATAATAAAATGAACAGCTAAAATGAATTACAGTTTAAAAAAGAAACACTATCCTGTTAGAAACAACAACTATATTACGAAATAAAGCATCTAATAACAGTAACTTACATTAGGAAATAATAATAAAAAAGGATCACATAAAGCATGTAACACACCAAGCTAGAAAGAAACCAAAAAAAAAGGAAATAAGTTAACATGTGATCTAAAACATAGATTTACACTATATACATTCTTGAAAAAGTAAGAAAATTGTATTTGTCAATTCTACAGGTGGTTCAGGTTCGGATTTGCCTTAAAAATGTTACCCGGCTTGATTCAGTTGATCCAGTTCAAACTTTCTTCATTTCGAGGATTTCCTTTCAGCTAATTGTTTCTCTTTTCATCCTGATCATTTCCTCCAGCGGGTGGCAGCATGTTTCAATGGCTTTGGAGAATGGCAGAGGTCCTCTCTTCATCTTAAGATTAAAAAAATAACTTAATAGAATATATGCTTTTAAAAAAAATTGCAATCTCACGTCACTAGTTCCGCTCTCCTGTCAAACTGCAAAAAGGTACAAAAAGCTTATTTTTTCTTCTTTTTTTTGCAATACGCAGAGTGTTGAGATTAGGTGTTTTATAAGGAAAATGAAGACAGTTTATCGCTAGAGTACGTTTTTAGTCAGGTAAACAATATGCAAAAGTGCTTCTTTTTTTGTTTTGTCTTGTTTTTTAATGACTTCTCCATGTTTGTTTTGAAAGTAGTAGGAGGCACTTCGGTCCATCACATGGCGGCAGACTTCCTCTCAGGCCATGGCTGCAGCCTTAAAGTTTGGAGGGTCACATTCTCAGTAGACTAAGAAAAGATTTTTTTTTTTTTTTTTTTTTTTTTTGGTGTCTTTGATGAAAATAGCAAAAGTGTACCGAGACTGAAAATGGGACTTGATTATACATGTTTCTTCACTGATGAGCAGCAGGCGGAGAAATAAGTTCAGTATCACACAATACCTTTGTGTTACTATCCTGACTACTCTACAGAGCGTGGTGGGATCACTTTTGTTTTGTTTGGGACAATGGCATGAACGTACAAAATCACATAGGAACAAGTCAGGGTGAGCTCAATAATGGTGCAGGAAACCCTCCCCCCCCCCCCCACCCCAACACTAAATAAACCCATCAAGCTGAAAGTCACCAACAGCGAACTGCGTCTTCCTAAAGGCCCGAGCTGCAGTGATCCAGATGGTGAAACATTGGTAAAGAAAAGATGGTACTCAAAGTATTAGGTAGAGAGAACTAATGTGTACTAGACGAGTACAACTAGATCGATACAATACTGACTTCATTCAAAAAAAAAAAAAAGATCTGACCAAAGACGTCCAGTGCCGACTCTCAGGGCAATGTTACCTTTGAGCAGTTAATTCCAGTGCAGCGAAATGCACCTCACGCCACTCATTATTATGTTTTGACAGCTTAAAACAAGGTACCGTTCATGAACCCGGTTCACGTGGCTCAGTCACAGATTGTGCTGTGTGTCCAGGCTCGTCGTCTGCTCTAAGGCCATCTGTTTCTCTTTGATCCAGCGACGGATCAGATTCAACTTCCATTTCGTTCTTCACCGTGTCCCGTTCAACCACCTCTAGCCCAGTATGTCCAGATAGACCGGCGTGGCTTTCATGAGAGTAAACAGCATCTTCTGGATGTCTTTAATATTAAGGCGTTGTTGCGGCTCCCTCTGCCAACAGCCCAGCATCATATCGTAGATTTCTTTGGGACAGATCCTGGGACGCTCCAGAACCCTGCCCTGAGTGATGCACTCGATCACCTGCGGGTGGTTGAAGAAGACGTACAGCATGTTTTAGTGCAAACACTTCAAGAAGTATGAAAAGATGCTCTGAAAACAAGGTCAGTGAAAAAAGTTTTAATGCTCCCGTCACACGCGAGCAGATGTTCGACCACGGAGATTTTGCACCTTGATGAAGCAATACTTCAAGTCACCCCATACAGTCCCCCAGTGTGAAGTTCTGATTCATTAACCTGAACTGTGTCTTGACGATGACCTGGCTGCTGCATCATCACAAACTGCAGTCACTTCTTGAAAAATTTCCACATGTGGTGGTTTTGATGAAGTATACACCGATACCACTTTTCAAAAGGATGAAGTACACGTACTAACCTTTGGCTACTTGCCGATACCAAGTACTGACACCTGTACTTGCTAAAAACCATAAAGCCTATTTCATACTCCATATTCAAATGATATGCGAAGGCTGTGCGTTGCCATGAAGCATTTTCACACAGTCTTTGTGTTGACACAGTGTACATCTTCAGTACATGACTGAGTCTACAGTACGCATAGAGCAGTGCGTAAAGACAATCTAAAACTTGTCTTCTGTGTACTGTAGACTAAGCGCTTTAGCCAAACTTTAATCATGCTTAGCATGTAGCATCACTGGTGTGTCAGCCCAAAAACTATGTAGCATGGAGCATGACTCGGTGCTGAGGAGTTACAATAAAGAATTACATCGGGCTAACTCTGCTGGCCCAAATGTCTCTGGTGATTCAATTGCTGCTGTTGTACAAACAAGCAGAACATAATTCACAGACTTAATATTATTATTCTCATATTAAAGAATCTTCAAACTGTTGACATCGCTCGTCTTCTCTCGTCTCACCCGACTGGTATCGGTGTGTCTTAATTTTGAGATAATGGTCATAGCTTTGTTCAATATGGGACATTAAAATATACCAATTTCAAATTTGAATTATGTGTTTATATAAAAAGCAACCTTATGGAAGTGCTTGGTCTCATTCCCAAGTAGATGGCAGGAGTGCTGCTCCCACACAGGCGCTCCATGGCTGTAGTAAATAAGTTCTTCTTCACATGCTCGGTAGACGGACAATAACAACAATGTTTCCTCCAGAGTGTCAGGACTCCCAGTCCAGGTTCCCCTGGGACTTGGTAGATTTATAGTTGACAGTCACCCGGAATAACATTTCAACTTGGTCATCTGTTCATTCAAATGTCTGTGTCCTTCCATTGTTAATGTTTATAGCGTATTGTTCTCTGCACACCTGTGCGTGTGGTTTCATTACAAAAACAACCAACAGCCCCCACTTGTGGCCTGGCATTTTTAACTTCATCGTTTTCAGTGTTTCTGCCATTGCATTGTATCAGACATCGTTTTCAAAATGTTGCTGTGTAAATGAGACATTTTTCTTAAACGAAAACGCAAAAGCGATAAGTCTTCACTTTGTTAGGGCCAATCCCAATTCTATTTTTACACCTACGCCTACCCCTTAGCCCTCCGCCTCCAAAAGAGGGCAAAGGCAAAGGGATAAAAGTTTCAGCCCTCAGATTTGGGACACCTCTCTCCCTCTGCCCTTCCCCTCACCCCTCCGCCTCTGCACAATAGTGAAATGGGACACCCCTCAGACTCTCGTGAACGTGCATTTCAAAGGGGTAAGGGTAGGATGAAAGGCGAAGGGGTAGAATTGAGACGCAGCCTAAATGATGTCTTACTCTTTTCTGTTTTTTCTGAGGCTTATTGTTAGGGGTGGTTGAGCTAAGCCTGGACCATTTCTACATTATACTGCTGTGAATGTATGTGGCTTTTGAAACCTAATTCACTTTACCTTTATGTGATCTTCAAGAAAAAACAAAAACCCAATATCTTGAAAACTCTTAATTCAATACAATTTATATCCAAATTCACTGAAAAACTAGTTATAATACAACAAATGTGTACGTGACTGTGTACCTCATTATTAGCGAGTTGGAACCACGGCTGTTTGCCGTAAGTGAAGATTTCCCACAGAATGACTCCAAAGCTCCACACGTCGCTCTCTGTGGTGAACTTCCTGTACATGATGCTCTCTGGGGGCATCCAGCGGATGGGCAGCATGGTGTGACCTCCAACCTACGTCAACACACAAGCACAGATAAGATGAACAGTCTACTTTAGCACAATCCTGCACAAGGCATGCCCGGTGAGTCGACCAGGAAAACAACAATCAGACAAGTCAATGGAAAAGATGAATGGACAAATCAAAGAGAGTTGATTGACTTCACTGACATGGACGTCTAAGTATACTGTAGTGACTGAGCCACACACTCCAGCTCACTGTTAATGAGTGTCAGTCATACTTAAATCGTGTTTAATATGTCGCAACACTGGTGTGCAAGCCCTGAAACTCTTTAGAATATAGCATGGCTCGGAGTTACGTGCTAAGCATTCTTACTATTGTCACTGTGATTAATCTTTGAGAATCAAACTGGATGTCATTCGTGCCTTCTTGCATACCTAATGCTGACATTGCCGACGCACGACAGCGCATCCCTAAAAGAAAGCTTTTCTTACCCTGTAGTAATCGGTGCTGTAAATATCTCTGGACATGCCGAAGTCTCCTATTTTCACCAGGAGGCCGTTTCCCACCAGGCAGTTTCTGGTCGCCAGGTCTCGGTGCACAAAATGCTGAGACGCCAAGTAGATCATGCCAGCTGCGATCTGACCGGCTATGTGAAGCATCTGGGAAAGACCCAGCTCGCCATTGGTCTGCAGAGGCTGCCCATCCACCAGGATCAAGGCGTCTGGTCCGTGAGCTCTGAGGACAAAGGTACACAGTCTGTTGGCGACTCCGAAGAAAGAAAGCAATGAGTACAAATCCAACTGGTTTCACAGAAGCAAAGCTGTACCTAAGCAGGGATGAGGCTTTACAGACCCACACTCAAGAGCACTGAAGGAGGGGGAACTTTGTCATTGACCGCATGTGAAAAATAGCTTGGAAAGATTGTCGAGTATCAATACGATACTTTATACAGTCCTCGTACTCAGCAAAACCTTCCTCGCGCAACGTGGCAACGACTACGTGACGTCATGAATCGCAGATGCGATTTTCGCAGATTCTGGTTCACGTTGTCAAACTCTTTAACACATTGACAAATCTTACTTCAGATGCAGATTGAGATACAGGCGTACGGACAAATACTACAATAAAGCTCCCATAAGAAAAGACCTACAAGAGGTGTGTGCAAGTTTGAGGGTGGCAGAGCATGAACAAACCAAACCACATGAGATCAACTGATTACAAAGTGAAGTCAGCTGTATTTTAAAGGACATGACCCACCCAGGGGCCCCGTTTAAACAACATTTCAAGTTAAAATGCATAGATTTGACCTTTTCATTTCAGAAACGTTTTTGCATTTATATTGCAATGTTTTGAAAACAATGTCCATTTACGCGGCAATGGCAGAAACACTGAAGACGCTGTAGTTCACATGCCAGGCCCCCCCGAGTTGGTGCTGTTGGTTGTTTTTTGTTTGTAATGAAATCACACATACATGCACGGAGAGAACACTACGCTAAAAACATTAACAATGGGAGTCACATAGACATTCGTATGGACAGACGACCAAGTTGGATTGTTACTATGGTGACTCTCAACCAAAAAACTACAGAGTTTGAGCTGTGAGACTCTGGAGGCCGACGTTGCTGCTATTGTCCATCAACTTGCTCATGCAAAGAAGAGCTATTCACTAAGTCTGTGGTGGGCATGCGCAATAGCAGCGTTTTCACGGTCTACTCGGGCCTGAGCCTGAGTGTTTCCAGAAAATGTTGTTTCCGCCCGTTTACATGGACACAGAGTTGCAGGGCTTTCGAAAAGTACCGCTTTGGGAGCTGTTTTCAAAATATTGAGCACTGCTGTTGTGTAAATAGACCCTCAAACTGCTCAAAAGCTTTGCGTTTTCAATTGAAATCATTGCCATGTCAATAGGCCCTGGGTGCAGTTGATTATAATTTGAGTCAGTCCATTTAAAAAGTGGAAATTATCAGTTTTTACCAACAACACAAGTCATAAGCCCGTCTTCATCCATTACTGAGTTGCATTAATCCCCAACCCCTCAACCTCTTTTTGGCGAGAGCGCAGAGTCGGCCCGCAGTTTGACACTTTTCTCCCAAAAGCTTTCTGCGAGAGGCTTTTCATCATTCCTCCAAAAACCGGGATTCCTGCATCGACCAACCTGAGAAACTTGTTGAGATCTCCGTGCTTCATGTACTCAAACACCATGATGAGAGGATCTCCGTCGACACAAACGCCATAGAACTTGACGATGTGCTCATGCTGCAGGTTGGTCAGCAGCTCTGCCTCTCTCTGGAAGTCTTTCCGGGCTGCAAGCGTGGGATCCTTCAGAGTCTGAGGACAGAGAGACGGTGAAGGGACATGTGTCGATACAATATCAGATGGGTAGCCATGGCAACAGTCCTCCTTCCTGTTGTTTATCCCGCAGTTGTACCCCAATCGTTGAAATGTGGGCCAAAGTTTTTGACTTCATTTGTCATGTTATGCATTCATAGTCAGCACTGTAATTTGTTCTTCATTTTCGAATATTACTGTTATCTGTTTTGTGCCTTCATTTAGTATATAAAACCACATGAAGCATGTAACAATGGGAAGTGTTGCAGTGGTTTGCCGATCACTAGTAAAATATAATGTAGCAGCCTCAGTTTTATACAGCACAAAGTGTTCACATTATAATAATTTCAGGTTTTTAAATAGCTTTTTTTGTGCAAGAACACCATTAGCACAGTTTGGAAACACTGACAGTGAAATGAAGTCACCTTGTGCCTGGTATTTTCAACTTTCAATTATGCAGTGAGGATTAGGTGAAAGTTTAGACACTTTGAGATTTCACAGATCATGTTAAGATAATAACACGTATGTGATTTGATTATGGGAATTGAATATTTCTCTCCTTACATGGTGAATTTCCAAACTGACACACACGTACACACACTTCTTACCTTCACAGCGACGAGCATCTTGTCTTTGGTGGGACTGAGGTTATAACATTCAGCCAGGAAGACTTTCCCAAAGGCTCCTTCTCCCAGTTCCCTCTTCAAAATGATGTCTCGTCGTTTAATATGCTGAACATCTGAAGGAGCCAGAGAAAAGCAACTCACTTTTTGTCCACCATAAATACTATCACACAACTATTAGTTGCAAATCACTTGAATCAAATGGCTGAGTTTTACGATCAGCCTCATGACAAGTTTCTGAACAAACCTAAAAGTGTGTATCCACAGGGCTCACTGGAGGAACAAGACGTCTCAGTTGAATTTGTATACATCAGGCAAAGAGCAACACCTAAAGGTTGTGAGTGCGGTGACCAACCACTCTGAAAGGCCCATGAAATCAGAGGGGACTTTGTATAAATATTAGGAGCTGGCTGTTGCTTTATGGGTCAAAACTTCAACAAACAAGTTGAGCTCACACTCAGGCTCTGTTTACACAATGTTTTCACGTGAAAACATTAAAAAAATATATATATTTTCTGTGTCTGTTTACATGATGACGGAGCATGGAGCCATTAAAAAAAGATTTTGAAAAACGTCCATCTCAGTGGAAATGAGAGAAAACACTGCTACTGCTCGCATGCAGCACGGCTGTACTGAAAAGTTCTTCTGCACATGCATGAGTAGATGGACAATAACAACAATGGCTGGGTAGTTTTATAGTTGACAGTCACCGGTAATAGCAAATCAACTTCATCATCTGTCCAAGCAAATGTGTGTGTACTCGCCATTGTTAACATTTATAGCGTATTGCCTGCGTACACGCCTGTGATTTCACTACAAAAATAAACAGCATCAACCAGTGGCCTCACATGAAAACTATTTTGTTTTCACAATTTATGGCGTGTAAACGCAAAATGTTCTGGCCACAAAAAGGCTAAAACAATTTGTTTTCACTTGAAATGTTGTTGTGTAAAAGGGGTTCTAATCTCTACTACGTTCCCGGTAAGACCAGGCTTGCGTCACCTGAGAAAGCAGTAAAAACAGATCACCCTATTTCTGTTGCTGCTTTGACCTGGCCATACAGAGCAGAGGACCCTCACAAAATGAACCCCTGCAGATTCACAACGATACAGTTCAGCAAGGCAAATGGCAAAAACAAACATCAACTATTCCAGGAAGGGGAGGAACAGTGTGTGAGTATGGCATTATGAATCAAAAAGCAGGGAGTGTGGACGAGGTGGGACGTACCCTGCAGAGCCGAAACACTTCAAACATCACGCAGGCAGATTTGGAATCATCAAATTGGGGGCAGAATGCATAGGATTGGTTTGACAGAGGTGTTTCTCTCCACTGAATCAGATGCGGTGGAGTTGTTCGGCGGTTTTTAGAAGTTACGGTCACTAGAATACTCATTTTTAGCTTTAAATGTTTTAAACATTAAAATCAAAGATTGTTAAGTAATGTACTGATGGTAATGTATAACTTTTAGAGCACTCACACCATCATGAAAACCCGCGTGCACAAACACACTGAATGAGCCGAGCTGATCGTTTCACCACTGGGTTGCAATTAGTGAATAATCTAATGAGCTCTGGGACTCGGATAATTTCACAGCATGCATGTAGTTCCAGTAAAGGACAAAACAGCAGGGTGAACTGCTGCGGAGAAGGACGTTTCACTCAACTGACTAACCTAGCGTAGTGAATTGCACAAATTCGAGGCATGGAGTGTGTGTGTGTGTGTGCCTGTGTGTGTGTGTGTGTGTGTGTGTGTGTGTACTCACACGTTGCGGGTTTGTTGCAGTTGTGTCCATGTCTGAAGTACTGTGGGTTCTCGATAACCGGGATCCGGGTCATTCCAATCACCACGGCATCGGGACCAGCGTCTAGCGTACAGGGACTGATAATCCCGTGATTCACATGATGAAGAGGGCTGGCAGAGTCTTCTTCACCGCTTATCACTGCGACTGGACCTGTTGAGACCCAGAGAAACACGTAGAGACCAGATGAAGATACAGTGTTTTAAGTGTCATGGTCATAGAAGCTCACTGGGGATGAACCGATACAGACACTAATATCATTCATCAGGTCCAATACTACATGGAGTACCCGTACTCGAAAAAAGATTGTCGATACCGCCCGGTGAGTATTACATGACGTCATGTGTCAGCAACGTCGCCGGCAGGCCAGGAAGAGACAACAAGTGAAGCTCGTGGTTTGGAGATACTTGAAAAAATTAATGAGGATGATAAAAGCAAGACAGACTGTAAATTATGTTCTGCCAAAATCTCAAGAGGAGGAGAAAGATAGCTCGTACAACACCAGCGACTTGATCACCATTAGTCGCGAGTTGGAGTGTGCGGCAGCACACACTGAGCTTGGGCCGTCTGTCTACAGTATGCAGTGCACAGAGAGATGCTACACTCTGCCCAACAAGTACTGGAGCCTCCAAGGCTGTTGAGGTCTGCGTAGCGTAACGCAGATGGTTCACAATGTCACGTATATTGTTTGTCTAACTATGACTCAGACTTGAAGGTGTTTAATGAGTTAGCTAAAGGTTAGTCCTTGTTGATGTGTGGTATCGGTCCATCACTTGTTTGGAGATGAAAAATCAAAATCGCCTTGTCTGTTTGTTGTCACTCTCTTCTGACCAATCACTGACAAAGTTGCGCCGAAAACTAATGACGCGTGACTGACATTTTTGTGCCGCAGTGGAACTAAACACATCAGACAGCTGGTAATCTGAATGACACGGTTAACCTTCACGGCTTATAGAAAACATTAGAGGCGTTGCTGGAGGGGAAAAAAAAGAGGAGAAAGAATAAGAATGAACTGTGCATGAAGGAGTGAATTGAGGCTAGCTGAGGTCATGCTCTACTTTTGGAGAATATAACATGCTGAAAGACATACACATCTACAGTTTGAAGGGATTTTCGGACTGTGGGAGGCTGCACCCCACTCTCACAGAGCTTGGACCACCTCGCACCTCCTCAGATCTTGCACTGCACATGCTTCACCTCGTGCCAAGCACGAGGTCACGTTTGAGAGTCAGTTGGACTTTCTAAAGATGCTACTGCGAAAACAGTATGAATGAAAGTGAACTAATTATCACATCTAATAAATATACAAAATAATATAAACTATCTGTCAGCACAGTGTTTTCACCTTGAAACGAGAATGGAACTGGAGTTTTGCGCTTTCACTTGAATTGGGGCTCTCAGTTTATCTGTCGCTCTTTAATGAAGGATTGGTTGTTCTCTGAGGGACATACTGTCTGTTGCTGATGCTGATATCCAGGCCAAGTGTCAGACAAGCCGACGTATCAGCTGCCAATAGACAAACAAGGACACTGAATGAGTGACAGAGAGCATTGAGGGAGGAGCATGAGGGAAGGGGAGCCAGCGAACAGGACCAAAGGTAGGGGGGGTGGATAAATGACCTTTTTTCCCAAAACCTTCGTGTAACAGGTTTATTTTGACCTTATTTATATATAAAACACACAAGTAACCTGCATTTTCAATTTTGGTTCTGCTACTGCCTGCTACTGGCATGTTTTGATGTACTGCGTATATCACACTTTTGCACGCTTTTTTCAGCTATATATGATAATGGACAATGACTCTGTCTCAACATCGTGTACAAATATAGTGATTACTTGTTTTATTTTGTTTATTTATGAACTAAAAGGTATGGTTTATACTAGAACACACCAAAAAAAAATCAATAGCATGCACATTATTAATGATTATAATGGCTGAACAGACAGTCTTTCCATCGCGGCACGGAATTCTGTCAAGGTAACAGTGGATCTGTCAGTTGTTTTCCCCAAAACTATCTTGAGGTTGTTGCCAAATTGTTCTGGTGTTAGCATTGTTCTCTTTCGTCCCACAGTGGCAAATATTCTGAAAACTTGGCTACTTCTACCTAAAATAAACAAATAAAACATTGATTAGCATGACAAATGTGTGAATGTAATATATGATACGTTACTGTTGAGCCATTAAATCACAAAACTTGTCAAAAGTGGCAAAATTCGAGAAATTCGCCCAAAACGCGGTTTTCCTTATATGGCCAGTAGCAGGCAGTAGCAACCTGAAAATCAAAAAATGATATTATATATGTGATTTGTATATAAATAAGGTCAATTTAAACCTGTTACATGCAAATTCTAATTTTATCCACCCCCCCTACCAAAGGAGTCAGAAACAGAGAGGCACACAGATTTCATTAAGCACTAAGGTCAGAGGTTCAACTGTGTGGACCAAAGGGCAGCCTAAAAAACTGGGAATGAAAGGAGGCACATTGTGACGGTCAGCCAACAACTTCCACAGAACACATGATGAGGCCAGTTCTGTAAAGCCACAGACAGAAAATCGTTGCTCATTTTTTCCAGTTAGTTCTCTTCTATAGTTTTTCCAGAGTACCATCAAGTCATGCAAAACCAACTTTTAATCACCTCCACTTAGGGCCCATTCACTTTCGATGCATTTGTGGCGTTCGTTTACACGACAATGATGCTCGGAGCCACTTAAAGTGAATCTGTATCTTTCAAAACAGCGGAAATGCTGCAAATGTGCATGCGCACCCTGACCGTGGTAAATACTTATTGTTGCACATGTGCGAGTGAATAGAGAATAACAACAGTGTTTGCCTACAGACTGTCATGACTCCCAGTCCACATTCTCCTGAGACTTGGTAGTTTTAGCTCGAGTCGCCCGGTCGTCTGTCCATACGGATGTCGGTGTACTCACCATTTTTAATGTTTATAGTGTCCTCGATACGTTTTCACTTGAAACGTCATCATGTTAACGGGACCTTGCTGTAATTCAATGCAGCCTTTTAGCTCTTTGGGAGTTGTTGTATTACAAGAAGTAATGGAAGTATGTAACGCTCCATCTGAGGATCAGTTGGGAGAGTCGTCTTCAGGTGACCGTGAGGTCGACGGCCTATCGTACCCTATTCACGTGTTCAAGTGTGTTTAAGCAAAACACTGAACCATATGGAGTCTATTTACCACCAACCAGTCGGGACATTGAACATGTCCAACATAATGATATGTCCCCTCAATGGGCTGTTTTTGTGCATGACCAAAGAAACCTTTGCCAAGAAAGCTGACAAGAAAATGTACAGCTTTTTTCATCCAGTGCACAATGAATATGAGACGTTGCGCTCAGGGAGGATGAATGAAGAAGCTAAGTTTTGGTTGTCTTGTTATGTGATGTGGTGTTTCCAATTTCCTGTCAGGAGATTTTGTAAATACATAATTTACTAGTATTTTTTGGGGGGTAGATGAGTGTTGCATAAGCCAAATCCAAGCTTCATCCTGAACACATGTACATCAATGGTGTGCGTATTTTTCCGCCTATACGCCTGTATACACCTGTAACTGTGGACCCAAACCAGTGGCACCATAGTCACATTTGCTGGTGACACCAACATAATGGAACTTATGGCAAACATTTAAATAGCCTATTGAGAACACACTGAGCACTTGACATGTTGGCTTTCAGATAATAAGCTGAACATCAACGTCTCAAAGCCCAGACAGATTATACTGAACTCTCTATCTGTACGCACAGCCACCGGGGAGAGGGAAGCTTTACCTTGCTTCTGGTCTGAGACAAAAAAAATTCTCCATTTTGCTGGAAACCCCTGACACTGGCAAACGTGAGAATAACTACCGTTGAGAAGAACCTTAGTTGTTTCCCTTTCAAAAGTGCCTATAATGAAACAACAGTTTATTTGTGCCACAGTGTAGTGCAACCAAGCACTGAAACACCCACATGGGATGTTTTCAGGAAGAATTGGGCATTGATTTGTTTGTGTAATGGACAAAGAAAAAAACCTCACAAATTGTTTGAAATTTGTCCTTGCTCTAAGAAAACTGCACACGCAGCCCAGGAGGAAACAGACGGGTGTATAAATAGACAACACATCAAACATCCCGTGTGGGCCTCCATGAGGTGTTGCTAAATGATGGATTTTAATTTCTTCATCTTTAAAGCTTGCTGGTGTCCCTGGAGCTGAGAAACCTGAACTCTCAGCAGACTCCCATGGCCTATTTAACAGTTTTTGGCTCAGTGCTCAATTTTTCTCTAATCGCCTGCACACACTCTCCCAATTTTCGCTGCACCTGCCCACTCCTTCACTATGCTATCCATCTCGTCACTGTGCAGCTCTGCATCTGTGATGCTGAATGACTGAGGCAGGCGGAGCTTTGTCTGATCCAAGAGGATCGAGCAGCAATGAGCTCAATCTCTCCCTCTCTAACCGTTGGGGGTGTTAGAGGATGTCACAAGGGTTGACAGCAAAATAACGCCAAGTCGACAGACAAGACAAAATAACAAACCAGAGAGAATGACACTGTCTGGGTGGTGCCGTCCAACACAGCTGCTTGATGACTCTCAAAGAATAACAGAGTTTACAAAAAGCAGCAGTCTTTGTTGGAATAGCACTGTTTCATCAGGTATTGTAAACAGTTCTTTTCTGGCCAAACTGAACCCAGTGGAAACAGTAAAAATTAAGCCAACTGCCATAAAACACAAATCAGATCCAGGAAGAATAATGGACAGCACAGCAGAACTATCCTGCCTTTTCATGATGGAATCTTTTCTTTTCTTTATCTGGTGCAATGGAAGTCATGGAGGCTGTTCATGGTGTTTTCATCTCCAAGAAACACATTATTCATGGATAATATATATTATAGATAATATAGTGTACCTCCTATTTTAAACAGTTTTTTCTTCGTCTTGTTGGGTTTGTGGAGCTTCTGTGGGTCATCAGGGCCACATGGACTGTCTGGACATGCCAGGTCGCATACTATTTCCTATGCACGTACACATTCACCAGTGTTTCCTCCACATTCATTTCGCAGTGGCGAGTCGCTCTGAGAGGAAACACTGCTCACATTGTGTTGTAGTCAAGACTACCTAAATCGTGATCAGAGACAAGACAACACCAAGACATGAAGCGGCTGAGACCAAGACGAGACCAAGATAAGACCAAGACTTTTAAGAGGCCAAATAAATACATAGATCAAGACAATACCAAGACCTTGAGGGTCAAAGACTAGAGCATTCCAATAGCAGTAAAGTTTAAGGAGTCGAGACCGAAACTAGACCAAGGCCTTAAAAACCGGTCTTGAGTTTAACCATGTGCTCACAGGCAGCACTTGACCAGACTCCTTCCTTGACAAATACAGTAGCTGCCACTGGATCTCACCAGAGGGAGCTCTCACTCTTTTTTCTCTGCTCCCATTCTTGCTTACAACACACAATGAATTGGTGTAAAACTGCTGTTATATGTGACTGCTCTCCAAATGTAAGAATGCCTCATGCACAGTTTTGCATTCATAATAAAATAAAAAATAAAAACAACAACAACAATAATAATAATAATAGTAATAATAGTAATAATAATAATAATAATGCATGGGTTTGATATAGCGCTTTTCAGGATGCTCAAAGACGTTTTACATTGCATACTCAATGGTGGTGAGCGATGTATGTAGCCAGAGCTGCCCTGGAGCAGACTGATAGAAGCCAGGCTGCCAAATTGCCCCATCGGCCCCTCCAACCGCCATCGACTACTCACTCTCACACTGCATTCACCCAGGCAATTCGGGCTTCGGTGTCTTGCCCAAGGACACTTCGGCATGTGGGTAGGCAAATATGGGACTCGAACCTGCAAACCATCCAATTGGGAGACGACTGCTCTCCCAACTAAGCAGTCACCCCTTTCTTCTGCACAAGAAAGTGAATAGAGAAGTATGTCATGAGTTAAGTGAAGTCATTTATGAATCCTGTGGTGTAACAGTATTATAATTAGAGTCCGAGCCCCAGTAGAGTTGGGCGACGCCCTATTGGAATGCAAGGAATTATTATCATTAGGGAACGAGCACGAAAGGACATGACCCCATTGTATTATTATTATTATTATTATTTCTTGTTTTCGCTCTTTGGTTTGGTCGATTGAAAATATGTGTCTCAAGTCTGCCTGTAACTTGTTTTTTTTCCATTCAAATAACAGGATTACATAGTCATTGAGTTGTTTTAACCTAATACAAAAGACTAAACTCATAAATGGGAGAAATGTGAATAAAAAGCAGAATTGTGATTCCCCCGTAAAACACCTTTTGTTCCCGTCTCCCAACAAGAAAGCGTCAGACTCTGGCAACCGAGAGCACAAATAGCAGAGATAAATGATAAAGTCCGGACTGGAGGCCGCGCCAGACACTCAGTCTTTGCTAATAATTCATGTCAGGCTAAATTGAAAAGGCAGCATGAACATACCCGATTTTGATGTAATGCCTTAATATGAAAAAATGGCTTTTTGCTTTGACTGTGAGGATCATTTTGTAGAAATACTGAGATAAATGACGGCAGAAATGCATTAGTGTTTCTTGTAATATTACTGTTGACACTCAATCTGATACTTCAAGCTGAATATAAACCACCTTCACAAAACCAACCAGCTTTGTTTGACAGAATCCCTTTGCTGAGGTGTGGTAGAACCTCACACAGCTATTTGTGTTGCTTAAAATGAACATATAAGTATAAATTAGGCCTTGTGGCATTTAACTAGTACTCGCATCGGCACTCAGTATCTGCAAGCACCTAAAAGTTTGTACTCGTGCTTGTACTCGTCCTTTAAAGAAGTGGTATCAGTGCATCCCTAAGATACTGCAGTACCTCACTGTGCCTAAACGCCTGCTCTGGAACGAAACTGCTCCAAGGTGGCGTCTCAAAACTATACTTAAAAGAGGTAGGATTTACTGTATATAGCATAGGTGCCATGGGCCGGGACATTTTATCTGCTCCAGGAGAACTTTCTCAAAACCACCAAAGTCAGGTTGATCAGGAGAATCGCTACAACAAATTTGTGCAAAATATTGATTAAATTCTCCTCTCCCCCAGCTGGTATATAGAAATACACTTTCTATAGAAGCACCTGTTGTAATGATGTAGCTGGTGTATGGAAGACAGCAGAAAGAGCTCAAAGCTGGAAGAAAAGTCAGTAGAAAGATGAGTTCAACACAAACTGTGTCATCTACATTCATGTCGTCCTCTCACAGTATAACCAATGCTCACCGTGTACTCGGGCTCGCCTATAAGTTCATGTTGACACTTCTAAGCTGTGTTTACTCAATAACCTTTCCTGAAGTGACGCTTTCGTCTGTTCATTTACATGAAAACAGTTTTACGAGTCCCTGAAAATGTCACTTTTTGAAGAGTTTCCAGAGGGCAATGTTCCTCAGTCGCCATGTGAACACTGACACACGTTTGAATTCAGAAGGTTTTTTTTACACGAGTCAAATGACAGAAAAAGAGACTTCAGAGTGTTTCTGCTGCTCAGTCAGTGCTTCTTTAACATTTTCTACCTCGTCTGTAACAGTGGAAACACATTTTCAGACCAATGTAAATTATTTTTTCTTTCTTCCTGTGTGTAAAGCTGTCATGATCAAAGCATTTCCAGTGATTGGATTTAAGTCTGTTTGCTTATTGTTGTCTGTCGCTGTTCCATCTCTATCTGTCCTCTATCTCTTAAATCTAACTGAGACAGCAGAAAATCTACATCTCTGAGCCTGGTTCTTCAGAAAGTCTCCTCGCCACAGCCTGGTTCTGCAGGTTTCTTTCTGTTAAAAGGGAGGGGTTTTTTCCATTTCATCTGTCTCTTTTTCTTTCTCATGTGGAATTGTTGGTTTTACTATGTAAAAGTGCCTAGAAATAATTGCATTATAATGGGCACTATAGAATTCAAGTTCAATTGAATTTTAATTGTATTGAATTGAGGACAGCCTAAATCATTCCGGTTGCTTGTGAGAAAAACTTCCAACACTACATTTTTTTTTTCCGAGCAGCTCCCGAGCTCAATGACCATGCTCATAAAATAACGCGTACAAAGGAGGAAACGCTTGTGTCTGCAAACATTGACAGGATTATTAATCAAGTGACATAAAACCAGTGCACCGCTTCGGCTATTAATTTTGGAAGCAAGTCTACTGGTGTTTTTGTCAGTTATTAATACGAGTCAGTACTCGTGAAAAACCTTGCGCTTCTCTTTAAAGATAATCCTTTTATTTTGTACAATTTCTTAAAAATGAAAAATACAATGATTTTATCTAATCCATAAGTGACTCTGATAGTATCTTTTGACTCAATGCCATGAGTGCACTATTGCAGATGATCACATTTGCTTTAAACTCTCCTGTGTTGGTAAGAGCTGCACTGCTGTGTCAGGTATCTATTTATTCTCCATCAACTTCAATGCGGTAAAGTATTCCCACTTCTGCTCTCACATTAAAACCTAATTGTTATATACAGTATGTATATAGACTCAGTGCAAACTTAATGGAACAAAACTGTAGCATCTGTTAGTTTTTAGAAAGATTACAGACAAGAAGCATTTAAGAAGAAACAAACCCTGATCTTAAATCACATTGATTGTTTGCTGCCTTTAATCCACACAAACTTACAGACAGAGGCATTAAAAAAAAGCCTTTCAAGGGCTCTGCGGGGTGCCAGAAATCTAGAAATGAAAAAAAGTTATTATAGTTTTCCTCTTCCTGAATTTGTGTGTGTTGATAGTAGCGTACTACTGTCATGCATGCATGCCTGTCTGTCTGTGTGCACAATTGTAAGGGAAACACTACTTAACAATCAAAAACAGCACCAAATGCCCACAGCAGCGCCAATCTAATCCAGAGAAAGTAAAACAAAACAACAACAAAAAACTAGCTCTCACCATCACTTGTAGATTAAATCATCCCGCTGTAAAATGCTGCACAAAGCCTTTGTTGGTCTGAGTTAGCTCATCCATTTCTGGTGTTGGTCTTCTTCTACTCACAATTGAAAAAGGCCCCGAAGCAGGTCCGCTATCGTATCATCCGATCTCGCTGTTAAATTAGCCGCCATCACTCCAGATTAGCAGATAATAACAGTGCGTCATCACCACCTGCCCATTCAATGACGACACCAAGACCAGCGCTCGAAACCCTGCTGCGGTCCGTCAATAACACATCAACATCTGATTGGCTGATGATACTGTCACTAAACATTTTAACCCAACAGCAGGGTCCAGCTTCCATCAGAGGGTAGCAATAAGGTTACTGCTGCCCCCCCCCCCCCCCCCCAGCAGAGGAAAAGAGCTGTGATGGGTTTAGAGGACATAGGAGATTTGGGCTCCACAAAATAGAACCAGTTGCCTTCTGTATAAAGTTGTTTAAGTCACTAATTGATTCCAGACACAGATTTCAGAATAACTTTTTAATTATATAAAAAAAATAATAATAATAATAATTTTTGATAGGGCGAGCAGTGCTAACAGTGCTAGCCCTGCTGCTCCTGACTGCACACCACTGGTTGATAATGGTTTCATGCAGATCATCCATCCTGTCATTCACACTGCTTTTTCCAATTTACGGTTGCGGGCTACTGGAGCCGATGCCAGCTGGCTATGTGCAAAACAGGATACATCGGAGGCAAACACGTTCACATTCTCTCACACACACACACACACATACAACTTAAAGTCACCGAATAACCTTATATGTATGCTATTGAAAGGTGGGAGGAAACAGGGGGGACATGCAAACTGCACAGAAAGGTTCAATGATCAAAAATGTACTTGCAAGTTCTTGTGAGGTTATAATAATAGACTTCGCAGGCTATTTACACTTGAACTAATATTATGCACTTTTTAAAGAAGTACAATTATTCTCACATGCTTGTTGTTTCACTTCAAAGAAAGATGCACATGTATGAAGCCTAAAGTCTTAAAAAGACTGAAAATGAATTTTACTCAAATGCTCAGATGTTTCATAAGAGTGTCATCAAGTTGTTTTAAAGCAGGGGCAAACAGGTTCTTCATAGAGAAGGGACGATGATCTGGGAGAAAGCTTCTGTCTCAATCTCAGTGTGGTGGATTATCCAAGGCAGGATATCAGGAGAACATGCAAGATGCAATAATGTGGAGTCCTGTGATAATGGCAAGATTTCAGATAAATGTAAAGCACTTAAATTTAATAGTATGAAGTTGATAATCCCCATAGTCCCTAATTTACACCATCCATGACTGCACCCTTTGTATCTGTGTCCCATTACCAGCGCCTCAGAAGCAGAGCAGTTTTGTATGCTTCTGATTTCAATGCAATGTGGCCACCAGAGATGAAGTAATTGGAGCCCTCATTTCTAAATGTTTCAAAGTTAATCTTGGAATAAATTCAGATATATTAAAAGTATGTGCACTTTTCTTTATTGACTAACATTCTGTCATTTTGAATGAATGCACAGTGCAGGAAAGAATTCATGGCAGGTCAGCTTTTTTTAAAATAATATGTATATTGGACATGTCGATATCACAATAACAATACCTTTTCAATATGCTGTGCTATTGTACTTTCTGCTATTGATACATATCATAATCTCTATGCATATTCATACTCCGGACAATTGAAGTTGGGGCTGAAGTTGCAGTGAGATGTGAGACAAAACTGAGTTTTTAACCTGCTAAACAGGGACACAGCAGGTTCTATATATCAGCGGCTTTGCCCCATGCCTCGTCTTTTGTTTACTTTGATCTGAGAACCGACATACTGACCTTCCCTTTCGGAATGAAAGCAGTCTCTTTTCTTTTTGACAAATAATTAAAGTGGTTAATAAAAGTCTGAACTCTTGGCAGAACAGTGAACAAAACGCCCAGGGCCTTATGGGAGTCAGTTGTCATAGCAACGGGCTGATTGATATGCTGTTGCAGATTGTTTGGGTCTTGAATGTTTCAACAGGATGAAGTGCTGAAAGTAGAATTCACATCGTGACCAGTCCAGCTGGACTCGTTTTGGATTGTTTGACCACTGTGCAACACTGATTTCTACGAAGCATAACCGAAGACGGATGGGTGATTACCAGGGCTGCACTGATTTCATACCACATTTCTATAGGATGACTACAAGTACGAGTAGGCCTACTAACCTTTAGCTGCTTGCTGATACCGAATACCGATACGAGTACTTATTAAATACCATAAAGCCTAATTTATACTCCATACAGAAATGACATGCCAAATCACCTCCGTACAGCCTCTGTGTGGACATTATGTCCACCTGGAACAGCCTTGAAGGCTCCAGGATGCTACAGTACATATAGCACAGTGCGTCATGTAGAGTGTAGACGGAGAGAGCAGCTCGCTGTGTGCCGCCCCACGCTCCACATGTTAATGAATGTATCATCCATCTTTAATACGGCTTATCCTGTTCAGAGTCGCGGGGCTCTGAAGCTAGTCCGACATATAAAGGGTGAGGGCAGGATACACCCAGGAGGAAACCCACGTACATACTCCACCCGAGTGGTATTTGTAGCCATGAGGGTATCAGTCATACTTTAATGATGTTAAGCATGTAGCATCGCTGGTGTGTGAGCCTCGAAACTCTTTAGCATGTAGCACGGCTAGGCGCTACTGTATTTACTGAGCAGTGAAGCAAATTAGCAACATCAGGCTAAATTCTGGTAATGAAGTTGGTAGTATTTTACAAACAAGCTTCCACCGCCTCTAGATATTTTGACAGAAGACAATATACAGTGTTACTTTTGTCATTGACATTAATATTAAAGGCTCTACAAATGGCGGACCTCGCTTGTTCTGTCTTGCAGACTTGCAGGTGGCGTCACTGACTTACGACCTCACGTAACACTCGGTGGGTTGTATCAGGGATCTTTCATGAGCATGAGTACTCCGTGAAGAATCGGACCCGATACTGGTATTTGTTGCACAAAGCAGAAAACCATGTTAGCTTTGTGAACCCTTGCTGTAGACACAAAATGAGTTCCTCCATCTTCAGCAGGATGGTTTGGATGCAGCAAATCTGAACTTGACATTTGTGAAAATGTGAGTTCACGCACCCACTTTGAAAGCTCAAACCCAAACCAATTATATACTTAATCCCTGCAAGCCCAGATGTCTGAAATCAGGGTAGATGTTCTTAGTTGGTCTACGATTGACAAATTAAGCATGATTAGCTCCATTTTTTTGTTTTGTTTTTGTGACGGCTGCAATAAATTAATGCCCATCTGCGACATTCCATGAACCATGTAGCAGCAGAGCTAAAAGTTTACTTCTAATATGTATAATATAAACATCTGAAGAGTGGAAGCATCACAGCTTTGTTCCCTCACTGTAATGAATCCAGCAGTGTTTAATACACATCTGTTTGACAAAGAAACAAAGAAAAAGACCATGGGATTTTGTTTACCATAAATCCTCATTACATATCGCGATAGCAAGAAAATTAAAGTATTGGATTGGAAAAGTGTCTGGATGACGTCAATAGATGACGTCAATGCACATTGTAGACCGGGAGGCCGTTGGAGGGGTGCGTAGCGCCGGCGTAGAAGCTGTGCGGAGGGGCTTTGCAGCAACGCAATGGTTTTGCATATTGTTTGCTTAATGGCATTAAATAAGTAGCCTGCTCATATCGGTACTTGGTATCAGCACGAAGCTGAAAGTTACTATTTGTAATTTTACTCATCCTTTAGAAAAGTGGTATTGTTCCATTCCTAATTATGAATGTTGAGTTGAGCTCCAAATTGTGTGTGTGTGTGTGTGTGTGTGTGTGTGTGTGTGTGTGTGTGTGTGTGTGTGTGTGTGTGTGTGTGTGTGTGTGTGTGTATTGTGCCCACACAGAGTCAAAGACACAGCGAGACAGAACGAGACAGACACTGGCAGACTAACAGACATACATCTGCCCGTCCCCTCGGGGCTTTTAGGGACTATTACGTCCCAAAGAAGATGGCTGTGTGATAAAGACGACAATATTCCCTCTAAAAAGAAAAGAGGCATGTCATTTCCTCCTCGAGCAGAACAGCAGAGTGTACGAAGAGCAAGATTTATGCCGACCAAATGGAATCACCACTGTTTTTACTCGGCGCTGACTTCTTTAAGGAGCATCCATTTGGAGCGGCTGAGACTCAGTATCAGGGCACTTCATCTGTGTGCACCACACGTCAAACACCCTCCAGCCAGTGAGTGTGTGTGTGTGTGTGTGTGTGTGTGTGTGTGTGTGTGTGTGTGTGTGTGTGTGTGTGTGTGTGTGTGTGTGTGTGTGTGTGTGTGTGTGTGTGTGTGTGTGTGTGTGTGTGTGTGTGTGTGTGTAGTCACGCTGCAGGCATGAAAGTAGGTTTGCTGCAAGGCGGCACTGAATGAGCAGATGGATGAAATCAACAGATGGTTGATATGGTGTTTCTGTGCATGTGCCCTTAAGACATAGAGTCTGCATGTCTATTGAGTTATGAGTGTGTGAGTGTAGTATGATTATGTTGTGGGGGGTTTTTTTTCAAGCCCATTTGCTAAAGTTTCGCGCTTTCACGTGCAATGAAAGCTTTTAACAGCAAAGAGGCGGCAAAAAACCCACAGAGTATAATTCAGCAGAGACGCTCAGTCACAATTTTATAAACAGAATTGACGTGGAAAAGAACTGCGGCTCAGTAGGTTCATCTCACAATCGTATGGTTGCAATTTGATATCCATTTCTGTGTGACGGGTCCCCGAAGAAGACTTGAAGTTTCACACACACATGAACCCACAAACACTTCCTGAATGGGTGAAGACACGAGTGACTCTGTAGTAATAAAGTGTGCCACAGGAGCTTTCTGTCATCAGATCAAATGAAAAATATCTAAACCGTTTAGCATTACATTGTGATGTAGATTGAAAAGGATTCTTCTACAGGCTTTCACTTATTTTGAACTGGTGGTCACATTTACACCGTTTTCAGTATTACTTCGTATAACAGATGGTAACATTAAATTTTCAGGCTTGAACTGGTAAAAGTGACTCCAATTCTGCACAATAATGGAAAATGACCAAAGTGATGTATTATTCTGGACACTCGTGGTCTTGAAAGTATGGGAAATGTCTCTCCCATGAAGCAAAAAAAAAAAAGCTCTCGGACTTACTTTAGTTTGAAATTCTGAGATAAAATCCAGATTTAGTTTTTAAAAATGTGGACAATAAATATGCTAATTAAAGAAACAACGACACCAACATCAGTATCGGGTCCGATACTGCACGGAGTACTCGTACTTGGAAAAAGAACCCCGATACAACTCAAAGAATGAGCATGAGCATGAGTGATGTCAGCGGTTTGAAGAAAAAGAATGATTAAAGTGTGACTCTTTCTCTGCCACCTCTTTATGTTTTAGAATATAGATTAGGTGGTCTTCCTTTTGTCATTCTCATTATTTTCAAAACATCTCCAAACCGCTAACTTCGCTCGTGCTCTCTTGTCTACCTGCTGCTGCATCATTGGACCTGGCAATCGACACTGGTATTGGTATCAGTGCATTCCTACAAGTTTCAAATACAAATCAGGCCATGGTCGGTCATTTTTCAGGCTTTCACACTTTATTAATGTCCGACATGAAACCGACAACATGAACTGCCCTCCACTGGATGTAAGGATGAACAACCAGGGCAGCCTGAAGGCAGTGACAAAGTTTGAAAAGCAGCAATTTATATATGGAAAAGATGCATATTTGGGCCTGTATTGCGCTTTATCTACAAAAATGCCATTTACCACATTTGTAGCACCAGTCGTCACAGCTTCATGCAAAGTCTTCTTACCTTTCATGCCGAACTTGGATCGTCGTCCATACTTGTTGATGATGAGGGACAGAACCACCAGCATCACACACGCAAACCCTGCCAGTCCCACTGCTGTGGACACCTGGAAAAGGAAGTGTGGGGGTGGGGTGGGGTTATTTAAGCGACTCTTTTAAAGTTCTGTGTTTGCATCTTAAAGATTTTTTTTTTTTTTAACAAACCAAACAATTGAGGCAAAGTATGAATATCATTTCTCTTATTGTAACTTGCTACTCATACAAAGGTCAGATTTTGGGTTTGATTTCATGCTTTGAGAAGTCTTAATTCTCTTGCACCTTCCCTGCTGATGAGAATCCACAGTGTTTTGAGTGAAGCAAAGGAATCTTCTCCAGAATGAATTATGGGAACTGCAGCTTTAAACTGCTTTATCTACAGGTTCTAATTTTACCGTTTCTTCATTTCCACTTCTAACCTACTGCCCACACTTCCTTACAGATAATACCAAGGTCAGAAGCATGTACACACAGGCTAAAGAGGAATCTAATCTACACATGAAACATCCCGGTCCTATTGTGCACTTTTTACCAATTTATGTGTCTTTTTTCCTTTATTATTTACATGTTGCCTGCACTTTGGGTCGATAGTCACTATATCTTTATAAAATCACTCACTCCAAATGTGTCTTCCCCGGGTTTCAGAGTCTCTGCGGTCGTGGTTACTGGAGAAAAAATACAAGAAGCTTCACTAAGACACAAGCTTTCACATGTAGCAAAACACATCTTTCATATTCACGAAGGCTACATGTCAAACGGATAGTGTGTGTTGTGTTTTGGTATCGCTAACACTTGTCAGTTATTTGCACAATCCTTTGGGAGATCAGACCCACTGTCCTTACTTTTAGCAGCCACTTCGACATCACGCAGTCGGAAATTAATTTCCTCTCTGTGATGGAAAACAGTTCAGCCTCTGAGGCAGCCACACTGCCTGTGGCTTTATGCGTCACCCATGATTTAATTATCTGTATTCACACAATACATAACTACCAATAGTAGCTGTTTTCTTCTTCATATAAATACACGATTAAGAGACTGAGTCATACACCAGGGCAAAAAACACATTGTACACGTTAACTCTGAAGTCATGCAGTCAAACGGGGTGAAGCTTTGTGGCTTTCAGGTCAGTGATCTTTAGCAATTAACATTATCATGGAGCGTGATGAATTTATTCATCAAGAGTGTATAAAACCTATGTGAATCATTCAATTCCAAACATCTGAGGATTTAAAACAACTTGTTTTCAACAATCCGAAATCATAATGAGATAGACAAAAAGTACTTACCGTAATCATAATCTGGACTGGAATAGTCTGCTGGAAGAGAGAAAAGGTCCTGTAAGGTACACTGTATGGAGAGGTGAAAGGACAGCCAGGTTGAACAGCCCAAAAGATAACTGCCAGCTTTTGGGTCCTCGTGTAACTTGGATTCTTTTTCGTATATCCAATTGACGTACTTTGTACAGCAAACAATGTACTCATTTGTGTACATTGTTTGCTTATCAAAATTCGATTTGTATATGTGTAATGAAAGCAGACTGACAGAAGTGAAGAAGATGTAGATGCCATTATAGAGCAACTCTAAAGCTATTCGTCCACTGCAACTGGCATTTCAAACAAACCTGCCATGTCTCCAATTTCTAATTTGATCCCAATTTATATAACAAACATCTTATCAACTAATTCATGCCTTTCTAAATTATATTTCAAATTGCTCTTAAATGTGAATGAATGGCTGCTATTTCAAATGCTTTACGTTTTACACAACAACGGTGCTCTGAGCAACTGAAAACATCATTTTTTTTAAATGTTACCATGGAAACATGAAACTTTTCTCAAATGAAAAAGCAAAAACAATGGGTTTTCACTTGAAACAAACAGTTTCAAGTGAAACTGTGACTGACAGAGTCAGTCACAGTTTCAGATTTGCACCAACACAATGCTGAACTGGTGGAAGCGGTTTATCTGCTTATAAGGTTGGGTTTTTTTTTACCATCAACCATGTCTACAAAATACTCTTTTCATAACTTCTCCAACGCAGGTCTAATTTGTGCATTTTTTTTCTTTTTCTGGATGTTGACTCACTATGTGGGAAAGCACATCTAATAACAAAAACATCATATTTGCAGTGGCTTACCATCAAAGGGCTTGTCAAGAAAGTGTCCATACACAGTGCTGGTGACCACACCCAGGTAGTTGGTGGCTTCTAAAGTGTAGTTTCCGTTGTTATGGTGTGTTGGGTTTTTAAAGGTGAGGCAGCCCTCGATATCGTCTTGGTACGTGGCCATATCAGGACGCACATAATCAGTGTGGAAAAGCTCCTAAATGGGAAGTGAAAGAAGAGCAACAAAACAAATGGTGACGGTGTGAATCATTGAGCGAATTCAAAATCCAGATTTCCCCTGCAAAAAGTGATAAGATAATTATGTTATCAAGCTGTTCGAAGAGAGGAGAACAGGCTTGTGCCGATTGGTTTCACTTCTACCTTTTTTTTTTCTTTGTTTGTTTATGTGTGAGATCGATCAGAACGCTTTCAAACATACCTTGTCTTTGTAGAACCATCTGATGGTCGGGTGTGGTGAACCACGGACAGTAAATTCAATGCACGTGTCATGACGGCGTTCCGGCTCGCTCAGCTTCACAATGACGGGAGGATCTGAGGGGCCAAGCAGAGCAGAAACTAGGTCACCTCTATTCCCTTTGGATTCAAAACAAAACCCTGTGTCCACTGTGTCTCATTACACTCATGTTGTATGGCTTTTTACTGCATGCAAATATACACACTTCGTCATTGTTTAGAAGATATGTCACACCACAATTAAATACCCTACGAACATGAAAAATCTGCCAGCACCTGAGGCAAGTTTCCTTAAAGATGTACAGCTAACTACATGCACCAATACCACTTTTTTTAAAGGACGAGTACAAGTACTAACGTTGCCAATACCAAGTATCCAATAATAGACCTTGTAAAATGACATTAATTCATACTGTACACACAAACGATAAGCAAATGCATTGCCGTGAATCATCTTTGCACAGCCTCTGCATCGATGCAAAGCACATCTCCAACATCCTGACAGTCTAAAGTACGTAGAGGGCAGGGTGCAGTGTCCATCTACGCACTGCGTACTATAGACTTTAGACTGAAGGACAGAGCTTGTTGTTAATGAGTGTCATCAGTCATTCTTTATTCTTGTTTAGCATGTAGCATCACCGGTCTGTCAGAACCAAAACTATTTAGCATGTAGCATGTAGCATCGCTCAGAGTTTTGTGCTGAGCAGTTAAACTACTGAGTAACATGGGGCTAACTCTACTGGTCCAAATGTCTCTGGTGATGAAGTTGCCGGTGTTGCACGGAGTATCTTTCACATCTTCTTGATATATTGGCAAAACATAATTTACAGCCTGTCTTACTTTCGTCATGCGGGCATTGTGTTCTCTCCAGCAAGACAGAACGCTCTACAGCTGACTTGAAATGAGTGAATGCCTCTCAGCCACTAGTACAAGGTCACACATCGACGTCAGCCTCAATTCATGCAATCTAATGAACTCAGTTAATACTGCAGTTTATTGACAAAGACCTGTGTCAACCAAGAGTTGTTAAAAAAAAAATCACAATAGTATGTTAAAAACATCGGAGCCCCATTCCAACCTCATGCAGAGACCAGTGAGTTCATGTGAGTTTTTAAAGATAAACTTGCATCTCGACCCAAAACCTGCATCTGATGCTTCTGCATGTAACGTTTAAAGATTCAGTGAAGAAACATCTTTGCATCTTTAACCCTAACCCCTAGGAGATGCTCATTTCTTATTATTTAGCATCTGTGTCTATTGCTGTAAAACACTATGAATTATCCTGTTGCTAAAAGTTGGCTCTCCATACAAACAAAAAAGGAAACAGCCCTAAATTAGAAGCATCTCCAGGCATTTTTCCCTGAATTGTGTACTCACAGTATTACTCCATCGATTTGTGTGTGTTGCTCATATTGTGTTTCTGTTAAATGAACGTTAAACACTGTGAGCATGCAAACACTATTTGTGGTTTGCAGCAGTGTGATCGTCTTACACCACTGAACTGCTGCTGACAAACCGCTCATGGAAGCGCCACAGACGGAATGTGTCTCCTCATATTCTGTATTTAATTGTGCATTAATTTATGATAACAGTAATCAGATCTGTGTCGTCTGAAAACAGCCTGGTTATTGATACCTGATCCAGCGCGGTGCCCCAAGAAGTATCAAATTAAAGAAAAAAAATAAAATACATGTATTAATTACTCATAGTAATTCTAATCAATGATCAAGCCCACTTGAATTAGAGCTCCAACAACACACAGGGTGTTTAAACACCCAGGAGAGGGCTGGTTATTTCCTCCTGCCAGTGTCTCAGTGTAACTGTCTGAGCTCTTTCTGGAAACGCTTGGGGCCCGTCTCCTTCTCGAAGGACGATACGCTGCTACTACACATGCGCACCACGGCCGCGGTAAATAGTTCTTCTGCACATGCATGAGTGGATGAACAATAACAAATGCGGCGACCTCCACAATGACGTGACTCAGAGTTCATGTTCATCTTGGTAGTTTTCTAGTTGATTATATCGAAGTTGTTCATGCATTTGTGTGGCTTCATTACAAAAACAACAAAACAGCACCAACTTGTGGCCTGGCCCGATTTCAATACTTTGCGTTCAACACTTATTAAATAAATGTTTTGGGAATATTCATAGTACAACCCAACAACCTAAGTCTGTGTGTGTGTGTGTGTGTGTGTGTGTGTATACTTACAGTGAACAGTAAGCTGAACAGAAGCGTTGGTTATCCCCACTATGTTGTTAGCAGTGCAGGTTAGCAGGAAGTTGTTGTCCCCTCTGCTGACATTTGCCAGGGTGATGTTGATGGAGTGGATCGAGGTGTTTTCATAGACTCTGGACTGGAAAGACGGCATAAATGTGAGACAGATGGTGGGCACATGGCAGGGGTCAGTCGCCCTATTTAACTGCTCATTAACACAAAATATGTCACCAAGAAAACAGGTTTTCTGTCTTGATTCTCCTCTAAAACTAAACTCAACCGCATAAAATATAATCAATAATATCACCCCGAGGTGTCTTACAGCAGTTTTTGGATCAGAGTCTCCTCAAGTCTCTCATGTAGAAGAATACTTTATGTCATTTAGTTGCTTGCAGGTGTGATTGTGAGTGTGTGTGTGTGCGTGTGCGTGTGCGTGTGCGTGTGCGTGTGTGTGTGTGTGTGTGTAACTCTTTACGTCTTGTGCCGTGATGGAGCGCATGCCGCTGACCAGCCAGTCCACCTCGGGCAGCGGGGATCCAGAGCCATTGCAGACTGCTGTTACTCGATCGCCTTCCACCACCGTCAGGTTGCTGTGGCTGACGCTGATCTCTGGCAAGTCTGTGAGAGAATGATACAAGAGTCAACTCCATGGAGGCATGTATGCTAACTACGCTAGCTGCTTTACCCTTAGGAAGTAGGAAGACATATAAATGTTCTATTTTTGATTTATACCTCTTTTTATCTCTTGACTACTACTGCATAACTCCATACAGTACATCCATCCATCTCGATTCCCTCTTAGTCCTCATGGGGTCATGGTGGCAGTATAGAGCAGGGGTGTCAAACTCAGATCCTGAAGGGCCCTGCAGGTTTTCCATGTCTCCCTGCTTCAACACGGCTGATTCCAATCAGTGGCTCATTGCCTGGCTTTGTGCTGAAGGTGGTGATGAACCATCGGGACGTTCAGGTGTGTTAAGGAAGGGAGACATGGAAAACATGCAGGGCTCCTGCTAGCCAAGATCTGAGTTTGACACCCCTAGTATGGAGAGTAAAGAAGCCTCTGTCCGACACAACTTCCTCCAGTTCTTCTGAGGGGGGACTCAAAGCTCAAACAAGAGACATAGTCTTTCGAGCGAGTGCCAGGCCGACCTCGAGGACGTCTGCCAGTCAGACGTACCTGGTAAACCTCCACAGGGGGGCATCCGAACCAGATGAACCACCTCAACTCGTCTCTCTCAATATGGAGGAGTGGCGGCTCCACTTTGAGTCTCTCCCGGATGGATGAACTCCTCAGTCTATCACGAAGAGTGACGCCGCAACCCATTGGATAAAACCCATTCGGGCCCTTGTACCTGCGATCTCGTTGTTTTCAGTTTTGACCCAAAGTTCATGACCATAGGTGACTGAGAGGATGTAGACTGGCTGTTAAACAGAGAGCTTTGCTTTATAGCTCAGTTGCATTACTGCAGCAACCCTTCCAGTGAACGCTGGGGGCCCTCAGGTGACACTGCCACGAGGACAACACCATGCATAAAAAACAGAGACTCCCCCCACACACACACACACACACACACACACACACACACACACACACACACACACACACACACACACACGGTTCATTCCTGGCTTCTGTTGTGTTTTTAAACTCTGTCTGTGAAAATCACAAACACAAGGTACAACCTTGGTGGATTCCAATGCAGACCTTGAACTATTTCAACTGAGTACACGGATTCATCTCTCACAATGGAAGCATAAAGCTCAAATATTCCATAAGTACATCCCACAAGACATCTCAGGGCAGAAGGCCAATATATACTGAACAAAAATATAAACACAACACCTTTGTCTTTACTCTTATTTTTCATAAGGAGAAGTTCTCACGAACACAGATTTAGACAAATCTGTCAACAATATTTTAGAGAAATTGACCGTTTACATGCCTAGAAAAAGTCCTAGATCTTTGAGTTCGGCTCATGAAAAATGGGAGCAAAAACAAAAGTGTTGCATCTAAATTGCTGTTCAGTGTACATTCATTTACACTTATACATTGTTCAATGTACATGTATCACACATAAGGATATAAACGCCAGGATCAGGTCGAGTACGACACAGAGTAGTTTTCCGATACAACCTGACTACATTATGTCATGCATCAGCAACGTTACCCACAGGTAGGCAACGGAGCACTTGCAATGTCCGTGGTTTGGAGATTCTTTACTGTAAATCAGAATGACTAAAGCAAGGCAGACTTTAAACCACAGTCTGTCAAAATATCTTGGTCCCTCGGTCTATGGTATGTGGAGAGCAATCTGTAGAGACGCTGTAAAGCTGGTGAAGCTGTAAGGCTGTTTTATGCTTGACGCACGGGCATGACGTGCGGAACTTAGACGTGGGGAATCAGCATGAGAGAACGTGCGTGCCATTTATGCTACAAGCGGCTCCCGCTCCCAACCTGCAGGGGACAGAGCATTGCAAACGCACTTCCACCATAGTATTAAATTACAGCAGAAGAAGTAGACTTCTCCTCACTTACTATCATTTCAAGTTAAATGTTCCCTCTGTTGAAGTCTGACACTGAAACAAATTGACTTTATGAATGAAATCTTGTGTTTCTAGTGTGGATGTGCATCTTTATGCTTTTTGTGTCTTTAGAACCAAGTCTTCAGTCTTCCTCCTCTTCAGCTCCCACCTTTTTTTCTGCACACCTCCGTCCATGTAGTCAGAAAAATCTGGAGGTGTACGGAGCGGTGACGTCTGTGTTAACAGGGCTACATGGAGGGGCGTGGCGGCTGAAATGACGTAATTTGGCCGCACGAAGCCATGCGGCGCTCGCGGACGCGTCAAGCATAAAACAGCCTTAAAGCTGGTGAAGCTGATTGTTCACGGCAAAGCATAGCCTTCACATATCATTTGTGTATGAAGTATGAAATAGGCTTCATGGTATTTAATAAGTACATATATCAGTACCAGGTATCAGCAAGTTAGCTAAAAAGGTGCATCAGTGCATGCCATTCACTATACATACATACAGATATATCCACACACATCAAAGTGAAACAGTGACTCGTTTGCATGCGTTCCTTGATATATCTTCACATTAATTTGTAATTACCTGGTCAGTACGTCATTTATTTGTAGTCCAGTGTCAATATCGTCAATATCTGGCTCACATGTGAAGCCAAAATGTTTTGGTTTTTTTTGTTTACAAGACATTATCAATATCAGCAATCCCTGGCCCTGTCATGTAAACACCTGTAATGGTTTTTTGGGGTTTTATTTTTTTATTATCTTACCACAGTTGCTGATGTTCATATCCTGCAGCAGTATCTCATTGATGCCGTCGGTACAGTACAGCTGCTGGTTGCTGAGCCCCACTTCTCCTCTCTGTTGCCATAGTTGCAGCCAGCGAATCTCACAGCCACATTTAAACACCACCTCCTCTAAATGCCTGGAAAGAGAAACATGAGTTGTGACTCCATGAGCAGGTGTTATGTATGACATATTGACCTGTAAACTGAATGCCAGGTAAACATAAACATGTCTGCCATATCAAAACTAACAAAAGCACATCAGCCGTGGGTCTGATGTGGGTTGAAAATACTATGACCCAAACGCAGGCTGCAGTCCTGGACTGCATGTAAACACACGGTTTGCAATTACGCACTCAAACCCAAGTCATTTTAAGATTGTAAAGATTTGACAATTTAATGCTTGGAAGACATAGACTGGCTTTACATGCAATCCCACAGTAGCTTTGAAAGTACATTTTGGGATTTTCTATTTTACTCCATTTTAACATTTCATCCCTTCTTATCGCTCTTTAATTACTCCTTGATTGTTTCCAGTTGTTGCTCGATGTTTTCAAACTCCCTGTTTGGACATCTGTGCCATCCTCCCGTCTTGTCATTCAACAGTTTGTCTCTCTGTGTCGTGAGTCGAGTTTTGATGCGTGGGTTTATTCGCAAAAATAATACGCTATAAGCATGAACAATGGTGAGACATTCGTATTTGCAGATGATGAGGATTGATTGTTATCACATTGACTCCCAACTATAAAACTATCAAGTCCCAGGACAATATGGACTCGGGGCCATTACTATTGATGTACGTGTAGAAGAACTAATTACTCAGGCAATGCTGAGAGTTAAAAGAAATTATAGTTTTCACCCCTGTCACCCAGAAACAGAGCCAGAGTGTTTTCAAGTTCCATCAAAAAGTTGCATTTTCAGTGACTCTGAGCACTGAAAATGACCTGGAGTCACTCAAAATGCAACAAAAGCAAACCGTTTGCATGTTGAGTGACTCCGGGACTTCACCATCAAAAACACAACTCACAACCCAAATTCAAATTAAACACTGAGCTGATTGCCAAACGGGGTCCAAAGAGTCCTTTTAATGAGGAAACTAAATCCTTTTAATGTCTGTGTGAGGTTCCAAGGCGGACACCCCGACTCGGGATGTGGTCGGCGGGTGTTGGGAGAGAGGATGCGGCAAGGATGAGAGGGTTGACGGTGTTTCAAAAATAAACTTACATTTATTTTGACTTTTCATTTTACAAATGTTCACATGACTCTTTTACTTGCTGCCTCACAACAGGCCAGCAGACACAGACTCACATGCTCTCAGTCTCTCAGTCCCCTTGACACTGCCTCTTTAAATAGGCCCAGCCCCGCCCTGAGTTTAGCCAATCAGAACGTTCTGGGCTGACAAAACCGTCTAAGGGGTGTTTAACTGATCCTAAATTAATCCAACCAAAGAAATACATGAATAAAGTACACATACATCAAACAAGCATAATTATATATAAAATATATACATTATATTACCGTGATACATCACCCGGTCCCCACTATACATATTTCTATCCAAAAATACAAACAGTGCACCCCTACACCCAGTGGACTGTTCCACCTGCCGTCTGCCCACTGAAATACAGCTCCTTCAGTGGCGCGTGCTCCGCCGAGGACCAGGAAGTGCGTGAGGTGAGCTGTGTTCAACATGAGAAAGGGCTGTCACTTTCTCACATTTCCCACCCCTTCTGCGGTCTCGCAAACAGGGTGGCGAGACAAAAAGTCTGCAACAGTGTTCTGTTTGCCAGCTCTGTACTGCACTGTAAAGTGGTACCGCAGCATACCGAGTCTCTCTCGGAAATAATTTCCGGCTGATGTATGCCACCGGTTTCTGGTCCTCCCCCTTTCCCCGGAGGAGCACTGCCCCAAGACCAACCCCAGAGGCATCAGTCTGGACAGTGAAGGGCTGTTCGAAGTCAGGGCTCTGCAGCACCGGGTCTTTGCAAAGAGCCTCCTTCAGGTCTTGGAACGCCAATTCCTGCTCCTCTCCCCACTGGATCCGGGAGGTGCCTGACTTCCGAGTCAGGTCAGACAAGGGGGCTGCTCTCCGAGCAAAGTTTGGCACAAATCGACGATACCCACCCACCAGGCCCAGGAAAGACCGAACATCCTTCTGGGTTTGGGGCCTTGGGCAGTCAAGTACCGCCTGCACACGGAGCTGTAGACCTGGTTGCCTGTCGTGCCACTCCTTCATGAGGTTCACGTGGAAGGTCTGTCGTGGTTCCCTCCTCCCTGGCATGTGCACCTCATAGGTAGCTGGACCCATCTTCCGCACCACCTCGTACGGTCCCTGCCACCTGGTCAGAAGCTTGTTTTCAGAGGTGGGCAGCAGAAGTAGGACTCTCTGCCCGGGTTGGAGGTTGCGCTGCCTGGCGGTCTTATCATACCAGGTCTTTTGGCGTGACTGGGCATGCTCCAGGTTTGCCTGCACCAGCTCAGTCATTTCCTCCATTTTGTCCCACATCTTGAGGACATGGGCCAGGATACTCCGGGTCTTGGGTGTCTTTGGTCCCTCCCAGGACTCTCTCAGCACATCCAGAGGACCCCTCACCTGTCTTCCATAAAGCAATTCAAATGGTGAGAAGCCAGTGGAAGCCTGAGGAACCTCTCGGTAAGCAAAGAGCAGGTAAGGCAGCCAGCAGTCCCAATCCTTTCCGTTAGCTGCCACAAACTTCCTTAACATGCTCTTTAATGTTTGGTTGTATCGTTCAACAAGGCCGTCGGTCTGGGGGTGGTAAGGAGTGGTTCGGATGCCCTTGATGCCTAACCATCTATATATCTGTTTCAGGGTTTTGGACAGGAAAGCAGTACCCTGACCAGTCAAGATTTCTTCTGGAATCCCTACCCTGGAAAACAACTGCAACAGGGTCTGGGCTATGGGACGAGCAGAGATCTTACGCAGGGGAAAAGCTTCTGGGTAGCGCGTGGCATAGTCACATATCACCAAAATATATTTATATCCATTCCGGGATCTTTCCAGGGGCCCTACCAAGTCCATCGCAATACGAGAGAAGGGGGTCTCAATAATGGGCAGTGGCTGAAGGGGATAAGGGCTAGTCTTCCTGCTGGTCAGCTGGCACTTGGGGCAACTTTTGCAAAACTCCTGCATCTCCCTATAGAGACCTGGCCAAAAAAACCTGGCTGCTATCCTCTCATAGGTCTTGGAATTGCTCAGATGCCCTGACCACGGGATCTCATGGCCTAATACTAGCACCTTTTCCCTGAGCTGCCGTGGAACAACCAGCTGCTCTGCCCTGCCCTCGGCTGGCTGATGGTAAAGCAGACCCTTCCTCACAAAAAAGCTTTCTCCCGACAAGGTATTATTGACCCCAGTTGGGACATCCTCAATATGGGTGACTCTTTCATATGCTCCCTTCAATGTAGCATCTCCCCTCTGCAACGGCTCAATGTCATCTGGCACATCACCCCAAACACCATCTGTCTGATGACCCTGTTGCTCTTCCTCCACCGCACCCACTAGCTTGGCCTGCCTGCGCTGCATGCGGGTCTGAAATACAGCTCCTTCAGCGGCGCGTGCTCCGCCGAGGACCAGGAAGTGCGTGAGGTGAGCCGTGTCCAACATGAGAAAGGGCTGTCACTTTCTCACAGTCTGCCATATAATTTTACTACATTTTTACCATTCTTTAATTGTCTGTGAAAGACAAAAATGGCTTGAATAATATTGTCAAACTCTGCTTCAAAATTATTGGAACACCTCAGAGGGACCTGGGCTCAATCTGGGAGCAACAAGTATTTAAGAAAGCAAAATGGATCAGCAGCCAACCAGACCATGTTCTGTCTGAGGAATATTCCCTCATACCTTCAGGCAGACTTTATTATGTGCCCCAAAGAAAAACCAACAGGTACTCATAGCCCTTCATTCCCTCTGCCATAAAGCTTTTAAACACAGACTACATTTAAAATTTTTTTAATTCAATTACCATAAATATCTTGAATGATATTACCTTTGTCTTATTTATCAGCTTTTATTACTGTTCTTACCATTTCACTGTCTTGTGTTGTGCTGTCTTGTTAAATACTGATCTTTCTGGTTTTATTGATTTCTTATGTTCTGACATTTCCCTATGTCAGTTACAAATTTCCGACGGATTGAATGAGTGATGACCAATGCATGCATGCGAATATACAACTTGGAAGTACACATGAATTACCCCTTGTGGGATAAATAAAGGTGTCTGAATCTGAATTTGAATCTGAAAAAGGTTTCCATGCATTAGTTTCCTAGCAGGTGAGTTCATCTGTCGCCCCTGAATTCTGAGCAGTGCGGAGAGGTAGTGCTGAGCCGGGTGGAGAACCTGGCCTTAACTTGATTAGTCAAGTTAAGGTAAGGGTTCTGATTGGTGGAACATGAAGTGGAGCTATGTTGCCGTGGCCTGATCCCTCATTTGACCTTTTCCTCACCTCTACATTTTAAAGACAATGTAGTGACACAGAGGCTTTAGGGTATGGGTGGCCAACCCTGGTCCTCGAGAGCCGCAGTCCTGCATGTTTTAGATGTTTCCCTGCTCAAACACACCTGTTGTCATGATGAGGCTCTGCAGAAAGCTTGACAAGGAGCCACTAATTGCTGTCAGCTGTATTGATGTGAGGAGACATCTAAAACGTGCAGGACTGCGGCTCTCGAGGACCAGGGTTGGCCACCCCTGCTTTAGGGCATTTACCATCTGCCAACACAACACCTACAGCAGGCGTCCCCAATTCTGAGCCTGAAGGTCCGGTGTCCTGCATGTTTTAGGTTTCTCCCAGTTGCAACACATTTGAATACAATAAGGGCCTCGTTACTTGGCTTGTTTACGAGCTTGACGATGCCGTCAACATCAGACTGAGGTGTGCTGAAACTGGGAGAGAGTGAAAACGAGCAGGACACCGGACCCCAAAGTCTGCAATTGGGGAACCCTGACCAACAACCACGAACCAGATGGGAGGCTCAAAATGAGGGATGGTATGCAATATTCCTATTCATAATTGTATTGATTTCTCAGGGATATTGCAATCTGTCACTCTGAGTTGTCAAACAGAATATTGTAGTGCCTATAGCTCTGTATATTTTATATTAGTGTGTTGTTTCCAACTGTCATGTGACACATGGGTGTTGTGCCATTGAGTCTAATCATGAATCTAAGACAAAACACGCTTAACAGCTACAAAATGCAAATTTGTCCTGGTAGCATGGAGCCACCATCACTTACACTTTGCAATTTCTGCATGACAAAACATCTGGAACTAAAACTGGTCAAGAAATAGCTCATAAGAAATAAGATCCCTACTCCAAAGAGCAAGAGGAACAGTGACGCATACGTTTACAGTCAATGAGCATTAACGCCAATTATTTTCTGAGTGGAAGTGACAATCCAAATCCATCGGGGAGTGTTGCATAAAATGAGTCACTGCACGGGGGTGGAAAAAGTGGAGAGTCATTAAAAATGACAGCTCAGATCTTCACATATGAATAGAACTAAAGTGTCGCTCTCAAACTGGTGATTCATAAAACAGTACACCTGTCTGTGTGTAGGCTCAGCCACACCGGGAGCTGTTTTCACCTCCAGGTGGATCTCAGTTTATCTGACGACAAGCAGAAAATAAAATGTTTACTTCTCCAACAACAATCTACTTAATCTCTGAATCTACCTGACCACGGAAGTGTTGTGAATTAGCTTGTGGTACAGATGGTTTCTCTCATTAAAGTAGGTCAAGTAACCTCTCCGTTTTAGTAAGGTTGTAGGAGAAGATGGTCAAGAACCATATCAGGCCTCGTTCAAAGCATTGTTTTCCATTTTTGTTTCAAAAGGATTTCACGTTTACAAAGTAACCTTCTGAAAAACGAAGTCCGTCCACATGGAAATGGCAGAAACACTGAAAACAATGTGATTTTCATGTCGGATCGTTCCACCATGGGAGTCAAAAAAGTGACATATTTCATGGCTCCAAGCATCGTTACTGAATAAACATTCATCCAAAGTGTAACGGCACAACGGATATACAGTTTGTGTGCCTGATGGAAATACCATCAATCTGGCATGATCATTATCATGTGAGCTCTAAGGAAAAGTAGCTATCTGTTCTTTGTCTTGTCTTTTAAATGTCAATAAACATCATCTGATACAATTTTCATTCCACCAAATGGTATCACCTGGAGAAGAGTGGCTCAAAAGTAGGTCAAATTAATCAGCTGCACTGGAGGAGTTATGAGGGAAATTTTAATCTGATGGTGATGCAGCTGAGAAGCGGGTTGCAGACATAGATAGGAGAGGGAATGATTACTGACAGAGAAACATAAAGGCAGAATGATCAAAACCAGAGATGTTATTCATCGGAAGGCACGGAACATCTCCAAAGGGCTCTATATCCATGACACTTGACGTTAAATCAAGTCTGGGCTGGTGGAGAATCACACATCTGGACATCTGTTTACAGAACACTGCAATGTAAATGTTAAAACTAAGCCTGTAAACATTTCTAAAAAGAACAAATAAAAACAATGCATATTCACTTGAAACGTTGTCGTGTAAATGGAGCCCAAGAATCTGCTTTCTGCATATCCTGAGCATTTTAGTCCTGATAGATATTCTTAAACGTTTATGTGTTCCCCGTGTTCAATTTAACATGTTCTAACCATTTATATAAAAAAATGACTATCTGTTTTATTCCACAGATAAGAGGTTTGCAGGTACGATTGTGTGTAGATATACAGGGGTAAAGTACAGTTCAGCAGCACTGAGGGAAACACTGCCAGATCAGTTCTACTGATACATCCGTGGATGCTCTGGGACACATCGTCAGTGATGTTTCCTGAAATCATTGGGTGTTTCGGGTGCCTCAACATCAGACACCCTCCTTCAGGCGACCCAGCCAGAGCTGATCAGACTCCAACTTGTGTCCGAACAGCATTGGCCCACTTAGCGGACCTTTTGATCCAGATCCACCAAGAGGTCCTCTCTGCAGCCTCTATGCTGGATGTGATGGTTCTCTTCTTCACTCCTGTGATGCCAAGCATGGAGTAGGTTTTGCAGAGGGAGCAGGATCCAAAGCCTCGACATCCCACGTCTATTGGCTTGCAGCGGGCTTTCAAGCCTCTCCTTCGGCATTCCTCGGTGAACTTGTGGTATTTGAGCCGTTTGCGCTCATTGGCGTCTTCCATGTGGTCCTCCCAGGGGACGGCTAATTCCAGTCGGAGGACTTGTCTAGAGGAGGCAGATGTCATCACCACATCTGGTCTCAAGGAAATTACTGCTATGTGCTCTTGGAACTTGAGCTGCCTACCAAAGTCGACTCGTAGTTCCCAGTCTAATGCCGACGACCTGTGACTACGTTTATTGTGGTTTTTTGTTTGAGAGGGCTAAAGAAAGACCCTGTCACAGATTACCTCACTGTGCACTGACCTTCCCTTAAACCACAATGATGGATACTCCTGCCACAACAAGTCCTGACTATGTATTCAACATGGGAGTCCCGTGTCGGCCATGTCAGCATGAGCTATCAGGGATACCACTTAGATAAAGGATGAGTACATGCACAGGTATTAACCTTTAGCTACTTGCTGATAAGCATGATTTATACTCCATACACGAACAATAGGCAAAGGCTACAAACCACCTCCACGCAGAGTCAGCACAATGCTACGTGCACCTCCACAAGTCGTGAAGGCTTCAAGGCTGTGTCAACAGTAGGTTTAGGGCAGTGCCTAGTGTTTATCTAAGCACAGCGCTATGCGTACTGTAGACCAAGGGTCCGAGCTCACTGTGTGATGGGTTCTCTTTACATTTGCCATTCTTAATTATTCGTGGGCATTTCTCAATCTCTCTTGTCTACCTGCTGTGGACGGATGAAGTCACGTATACTTGCAAGGTTGTATAGGAGAGCTTGATGAGTATGATCACTCTGTGCCCTATCGGGCCCCATACGCGGGTTCCGTTGCATCCATAGGGCTAACTAGCTCACACTTATCTTTACTGCGCTGCACTCCACAACCAGACAACAAGAGCAGCAGCATGAAGAAAGAAGACAAAATGGTGGGCTGCAGGATATCTGCCAGCAGCCAGGCTCCATCAAGTCTGTTTTCTCACCAGTTAGTGACCTCACTTCCCATCCATCAGTATCCTCAATTCCTCCTGCTCCTGCACCTCCCTCAGCCACTTCACCACGCCTCTCAGTGAGAAAGGTTTTCTGGGGACACTCGGGACCCCAAAGCCTTCGTCTTTCACTGTTTGATGTCTCTGTTAACACTTTGTTTAGCAAAAAGAAATCTGCTTGTACTGTTGCTTCGTCAGAAAACAGTGACTGATTGCCTTCTTGACTCAAAGTCATAGTGAACAGAAATGAATGGCCACCCTGCCCAATGTGAGTATTTTGGGTGTTTTCAGTGACGTCCCTGCTGGGATGTTTTTATTGGATTACCATGTTAGCCATGTGGAAATCATAACATCTAATCTGATTTCTTGGCCTGCGAACCTAAATATTTTGAGTTTGTTGTGGCTCAGAATTCATAATTTATTGTTGGGTTGTAGATAAACAAATAATGAGAGAAAGCAGAATGCACAGGTGGAAGTGTGGTGAAATCACAGTGGGGGCCATCTAACTTTTAGACCCTCGTCACCTCTGCCATGGCCTGCTGCTCTACTTGCCTTCAGGTAGAACATACATCAACCACCAGTGACACAAAGTCAGGCTTGGAATATGTTTTTAATTGGCTGCCCCCTGAACAGATGATCTCATTCCCGACTGTGCTCTGTGTATCAAACACAGCCTTAAGCCTGCAATGATTCTGAAGCCACATTTACAAGGTTTTCAAGTGGAAACGAGAAACTATCATTGCATTTTGAGTGTCTGTTTATTACGGTGCTCGGAGCCAATGGAAACACACGTTTTTGAAACTGCTGCTACTGTGCATGCCCATCGCCGCCCAAGTAAATAGTTCTTCTGCACATACATGAGTAGATAGACAATAAAAACAATACTGTAACAGCGTCATGACTCCCAGTCCATGTTCTGCTGGGACTTGGTAGTTTTATAGTTGAGTGTGAAGGACGTCATGTCGCATAACCTTTGTTCATGCCAATAGATGGCAGTGTTGCAGTATGTTTAAGTTTGAAGTATTAATTTATTTTTCCTTTTACACATTTCTTATTCCTTGTATGTTATTGCAAATGACATTACTTTGTTTTGTTAACAAAAGTATTTTGAATCCGCTGGATATTTTGGGTTTGGTGTAATGTGGGCGTGGCCACTTGTCATTGTATTTATATTTCCGGGTTACCGATGAATGAAAGTGGCATTCGGGACTCGAGAGGACATTCGAGAGGATATTCAAGGAGACTGTCAGAGGAGAAAAAGAAGAAGAATCAAATCCGAGCCTTAGTCATAAGCAGGCCAAAGTGGTACGTTTTAAGTTTTTCCTTTGTTTATGCATTTATGTAATGTTTCTGACAACTGATTGCTCATTGCTTGTCATATTTTGTGTTTGTTTTGTATTAGTTCTATGGTGTTTTGGTGTTTGGAGTCTGGTTTGCTTGACGGAGCATTAAAACATCAGTGAAAACGAACCCACGTCTTCGCTGTGTGACTGAGGCCGGCAGAGTTGAGAGTCACCGTAATAACAATCCAACTTGGTCGTCTGTCCATATCAATGTCCGTGCACTCACCATTATTAATGTTTATAGTGCTGCAATATTCTTTTTTTGTTGTTGTTGGCTGATGTTTGAAGCATTTGTCTGTATCCAGATGTCATGCAATGGTTGTACTGGCCGCAGGGATGTAAAGCAGGAGAAATTTCAACTTACAATTCTGTAAGCTGCAGATGCTCAAAGATCCGCCAGGAAAGTGTGGCAAGCATAGGGTTCTTGGACAAGTTTCTGAAAGAAAGAATGGTAGATGAAGAGAGTTAAAAGTCATTAAACACAGGGAGGACATCACAACACTCCCTGTAATCACATTACATGTTTTTATCATAGTTGGTACTGATGTCATCTTCTGCAGCAGACAAGTCTTATTACTCTCATTTTAATCCGTTTGCTCATCTTTTAAAACTTTTTTTTTTCAGCAGCTCTAACAGTGAGTCAACAAAGAAGAGATCTTGAGTATGTCCCATGGAAAAAGAAAGCATTCCAAGTGCAGAGGTGTCTGTGAATACAAGCTTTTCCTTGATAGTGTTAACTGATTAAAACCAGTTTGAAACATGAAATATACGAAAATCTGAAATGCTACAAATGATTTCCCTTAAAACTACGGATGCACCTATACCACTTTTTTAAAGGATGAGTACAAGTATGAGTACTAATGTTTAGCTGATTGCCGATACTGAGTAATGATATGAGTCGTTATTAAATATCACGAAGCTTAATTCAGCCTCCATACCCAAATGATACACAAAGGCTAAATTTTGCCACGGACCATCCCGGCAAAGCATCTGCATTGACAACAGTCTTACAGCCATCAGTACACACAGCCCAGTGTGTAGCATCCATCTACACACTGGGCTACGTGTAGTGTAGATAATACTGTGTACTCTGTTTAGAAACATATCTTCTCGCCCTGTTTTGATTGATATGGACATTGAGATAATAAAACAGAAGAAAATACAGTTTTACCATCTTTAAAACATGATAGATTTGGTATTGATTATACTCATTGATAATTAGGCTCTCACAAGGGATTACTTTCATGTGAAAAACATTTCAAAATGGCATCATCATGACATCAACAGAAAAACAATAATAAAAATTGTACTTCACATTCCATATGTTTTTCTGGACTTCTAAGATTCTCACTTAAGACAGGAAGAATGACATCGATGTTTGACTGCATCAACTGACTGCGATTCAAGTACTATTATCGAACGTTAGCACAGCATGCTCCCTGTTCTAAACGAAGTCAATGGAAAACAGTAGCTTCCACCAGTAAAAGTGCAAAAACAAACCATAAAACTAGGCAGGACACTATCTGTGATGTTTTTGGTCACCCTCCAGATCTTGACAGTTTTAATGTTACTGTTAAAGATTTTCAGTTTTGTCATAAGGCTGAAGGTTCTGGATCTCCATATTGTTCTAGCAACAAAAGAGCAGCTCTTGCTTAGCTTGCGAGTCTTTTTGAGAGCCACCATTGGTAGAAATCATTAGATCGGTACGGGAAGGTACAACTTCAAGAGCTTCGACATGCAAACTGCCATTTCATTCATGTATACAAGTAATAGTGGCAGTTTTAATGTCAGCTGTAACCTTGCTGGAACAAAATAAAGGCCTGATCCCTGAGCCTCATTCAACTCACCTCTCGCCACACTCTACCTCTTTCAAACAAATATGTTGTTTATATATTCCCATGATTGCATGTTTTCTCAGTGTACAACAGTTTCCCAAGAGTCCATGTGACTGGAAGGTTAAGTGAAATCTCCAAACTGCTCACAGGTGTGAATGTGTGTGTGATTGTGTGTCTTCCTGTGTTTGCACTGTGACAGACTGGCGACCTGTTCAGGATGTCCCCTGCTTTTCTCACAGTATCCGTAGAAATCAGTTCCAGTACATCCTGACCCTACGTTACAACCTTACTGTCGTCATTGGTAATGCATTGACAGTCATTTCAATCACAGAAAAGATCATTTTCAATATATGTGAAACATTTTGGCTTGATTTCAACACTGATCATCATCTTCAGAGGTTCACCACGTGTGGGAGTTACACTGCTAAGGCCACGTAAATGAAATAGCATCCATCAACACCATGCTTAACCCAAATGGGATGATACTGGCAAAGTGGAGAGCAAAGAAGTCCAGACACTTCTGTCCTTCACAACTTCTTCCAGCTTTTCTGGAGGGAGGCCAAGCAGCTCAAAGGCAAAATAGGGAAGAAGATCAAATCTCTCCAACATGGTCAAGGGTCAAACCAATGGCATCTTCCCAGGTCTTGAATGAGAGGCGAACAGTGGGCATCCAGATGCTGCAGCACCTCACCTGGCTCATGTCAATGTGGAGCAGTGGCAGCTCTACTTCAGGCCTCTTGAGCATTTTTATAAAGAGTGATTTCTTTGGAAATATATATTACGACTAGGGATGACCGATACCGATACCAGAATCGGATATTGGGTCCAGAAGATCCCTGGTACAACCTGGTGAGTGCTATGTGACGTCATGCACCAGCGACTCAGTCACCCACAGGTACGCAAGAGAGCATGAGCAGGTTCCACTGAGATTCTTTAGTATTATATTAATGAGAATGACAAGTGTAAGACAGACTGCAAATTGTGATCTCCCAAAATTTTGAGAGGAGGCAAAAGATAGTTTGTACAACACCATGTTACGTGCTAAAGTGTGATGTAGCATGTGGCCATGCTCTATGCATAACTGCAGCGTGTGGCGCACACGACGAGCTCGTCGTTTGGTCTACAGTCTACAGTCCACATAGCGCAGTGTGTAGATAGATGCTACGCACTGGCTTATATTGTCGACACAGTCGCATTCTGGAGCCTTCAAGGCTGTTGGAGGTGTGAGTAGCATCAATGTAGAAGCTGTGCGGAGCTGGTTCACAGTATCTGTGCATCCCGAACTATGAGAGATGTAACAAAGAGTAATCACACTGGAATAAATATCTCCATGATTTGCCAAAGGAATAGTTCCTTATAGTACAGAAAGAAGAAGAAAGTAATCCGGACTCAGTAAAATCATTGCTACCAGGGCTGCATGATGTGACCATGTAATGTGCAATAATGTTGTCAGTATATAAATAATGGTGTGATTTTATAATAAATGATAAAATAATAAAGTAGCCGTGCCCTGAGATTAGCTGAAATGACAAAGGTCACTGCAAATTAATTTTTTCAACTCGGTAACCACACCATTCGTAGAATTTAAATGTGATTGATCGCACTTTAAAATTCTGCCATTTTTAATGCATACTGCATTAAACATAATTTATCTGAGGTAGTTCAGTTTATTCTGATATGTAGAGTCGACATGTTGGTATTGTCCTAGCAACATATTAGTGATATATCATGCAGCCCCAGTTATCACAATTGGAACTTGACACACTTCACGTCATGAAATCCATGATCTAACCAAAGGGAGACTCACTTCGATATCAGCGTGGGCTCATTATTTTATTTCTACGCTTCAAGCAGCATGTTTGATTTTAACTAAGTTGCTTTAGGAAAGTTAATCAGTAAACAGAATAGGTCATCTGCTATAAGGATAATGGATTGAGCGCTCAAGCGTGCAGCATGGGGCTTTGATTCATTCTGCCAAGAAAAAATAATTACAATATCTCTGTGCCTACATTCACTGCTGTCTGTTGAAGCTGCTCTTAAAGCACTGAAACAGAAAACATTCAGCGTCCATTTCAATTTAACAGAAGGTTAAATGAAGAGTATTAAAGAGGATGCTGCTGAGCGTAAACTAACTGCTATGTATTATCAAAATAAATCTAAAGCTATTGGAATAGATTGCAAGAACTGACCAACAAGAGTTAAAGAAATGCATTTTCAGCAGACTGGATGATTGTTTTGATGTGTTTACAGGTCTCATCCATAATGCTGCAGCTTGTGTTTCAGAGGACTGACTTCAAAATCGTACAACTATCGTACTACAAAATCATTTACTTCTCGAATATGAAACCTGAGGTAACCCTAACCCTAACCCTAACCCTAACCCTGAGGTCTTCAGGACAAGTTTCACTAAGTGTTCCCAGAGTCACAAGAAACAAGGTGAACCAGCTTTTAGGCCCCGTTTACAAGACAACGCTGCTCGGAGCTGCTGAAGATGCAACTTTTTCAAAAGGCTCATGAGGTGGTACTTTTTTACAATGCCCGGGCTCCGTCATCGTACAAACGGGTGAAAATAACACTTTTTTGGAAATGATTGGTTTCCGTCTCGACAGCGAAAGTACTGCTACCACACATAAGCACCACCGCTGTGGTAAATACAGCTTCTGCTCATGCACAAGTCCACAAATCTGAGTCTCACTGACGAAACTTTCGACTGTGCAGCTCCGTCACAGCACAGGGTGATCTAAGCCAGACGTCTCCCAGTCTGACGCCGGAACAGAACCAACGTCACAGAAAACACATTTGCGGCTTTCATTTGAGAGTCGTATTGTCCCAGTGGGGAAATGAGAATAGCTGAAATGCTAAATGACCTCTAAGAGTTTGAGTCTACATTCATTTAAAGTTACAAGGGACACATAATGACAAAGAGTTGTGTTGGCTACAAAATATACGTAGACGATCTGGGTTAAAATCCTGCAGCACTGATACGTGTCCATATTGGGTCCCATACTGTACGGAGTGTTTCCTCTAGTAAAAGCTCCCTGATACAACCTGGTGAGTATTACATGGCATCGTTCCCACAACGTTTCCCACAGGCACGCGAGAGAGCACGAGCGATGTCTTTAGACATCTTCAATATTAATGACAATGACAAAAGTAAAAGACTGAAATTGAGTGGGGGTTTTTTGGGGGGTTTTTTTTACAACAGCAATCGACAGCACCCGCTTGCAGTCAAACATGAAAATGACATTGTTTTCAGGGTTTCCATATAAACTGACATTCTGATTCTGCAAATGTATTGATATGGCACCATTCACCCACAATTAGGCAATTAGGAAGTACATCTATTTGGACTGAATTCATACATTAACTGTTCCTATAAAATGTTGAATCTGGAATACAGTGACAAGATGCTGGGCAAAGAACCAAGCAATTCTAGATGAGCAAACATTGTGAAGTTCAGATTTATAAAGTAACCTTAAAACAGTGGAAAGGAGCCGTGACTGCTGCTGTGAAATGAACCTGTATTCTGTGAGAGTCTCTCTGGTGTGGTCACATGTTCCTTACATTTGACCTCAATTGGCAATCAAAGCCCGTCTTCTCCTCTTTGCTGATGTAACAGTGCTTATTATTCGTAGCTACTAAGATCATGGCCCTCATCACTATTCCACTCAGGACAATGAGAGAAAAGAGAGAGCAAAGAGTTTACTCATTCCATATAAATGATTATCCTGCAGTGAAGCTGTGGACCCTGACATAAATAGGAGCTGCGTTCTGTACTACCGCTTCAAAATGACTTCATGTTGTTTTCTTTCTTTCCCTGTTTGGAATTGGAAAAAAAACAAAACAAATATGGATTATAAACTGAAGTTCTGCTCCTGCTGTTCATCTCTGTAGCGGCCATGGAGCTGCATGCAGCTGATGTCTTAAGTGCAACAGTTTCCTTGAAACTTTTTGAAATGAATGGGTTTTTTTCAGTGAAGGAAAATCTTGTCGGCCAAAACAGATACTAGGGATGCATAGAGGTACACAAAAGAGCACGTTCTGCAGACTGTAGGGCTGTTGGAGGCGTGTGTAGCGTCGACGCAGACGCTATTACTATAATAAAGTACTTGTATCGCTACTCAATATCAGCATGGAAACATGTGTTTATGGGAAAGCATTTGAGTTTTCTTTGGAAATACATCATCGCCGATAAGCCAAAACATCACCGACTTGCAGCGTCGCGGCGTAAAAGCACAACCCTGGAACTGTCTGACAACACTGAAATATTCATGGAGGCGATGAGGGGTCCTGACAGAGTCGCTTAAACCACCGAGCGAGGCATTGGAGCCGCCGGCACTGTCGCATGTTTTAATCATGAAAATAAAGATCCAGGCTACCAGTGACCCGCGGGACGCTGCTGTTGTGCCTGCTCCTATTGCCGACAAGAATGATGACGTCGTAGAGAAATCCACATCCCTGCAACGGCACAACCGTGTTGTAGTTAAAGAACCTGAGCAGATAAATAATGCAACTTGTCTCCCCATGTGATACAAGTGGTTGCTTTTTCTTCACATTCGATCAATGAGGTAAAGGTTTTTCTTTGGAACAACGTTCTTTGTTGCGTTTTTGGATATTTGGTTCTAAAGTTTAAAATGGGAGTTGATAATAAAAATCATGCAGTCGCCCTGTGTTCACAAAATTCAAGGAGTCCTACTTGCGAGCGTCATTGAATCGAGCCCCATGTACATGACACCATTAGTGAAAATGGCAATGTTTTGAAAGCCTCAATGGCAGAAACGCTGAAAGCGATGTCGTTAGCATGTTGGGCCACGAGTGGGTGTTCCTGTAATGAAGCGCACGGACATGTACACAGAGAACGATACGCTATATACATTAACAATGGCAAGTACACAGACGTTCGTATGAACAGATGTCTAAGTGGGATTGTTATTACAGTGACTCTCAATTATAAAACTACGGTCCCAGGAGAATCTTGACTGGAACTCATGATACTCTGGAGGTTGCCTTTGCTGTATAGATTTACTCAATTAGACTGAAATGGGAAGGGATTGGAGGCGGTATAACTCTGTTTACAAGCCGATCCAGGTTTAATGTCACATAACATCACCTGTTGTGGGAGCTTTGCGCCATGTGCAATATGTAGGTTACGTAATGTTACATCAACCAGTTGTACACGAAGGAAATGTTGCTATTTTTATCATAATTATTGTCAAATAAAATTATATCATTCTCAAAATAGAATAAAGTTGAAGTCAGTAAACTAAAGAAATTGAGTACATTATAATTAAGTTATGAAATTCCGAATTTTTTAATGAAAAAACAGGTACTTTCTCACATTCAAGCTCATTTATGAGACAGAATTAGATACTGTACCTTGTTAAGATGAGTTGTTATGATGCTGCTTTGTGAAGAGTGGATTTTAAAGGAGTAACTCGTCACCATTGTGGAGACAACAGTAGGCAAGCCTCCTACTGCGAGTGCAGGTTGATCATAGATTTAAGTACTTGAACAGCTCAATATTTTCTGAGGTGGTACATGTTTGACAAATGCAACATTATGGGATGATTCATGCTCTGTCTTAATCACATGATATTCTTGAATCTGATCAATTTATTCAGGGTTGATGTAAACAGTACAACCAGATCTGAAAACAATTCAATCAGATTCAAGAAAAACCTACCAGGTAAACAGTTTGTTTCATTGATCAATTCCCTTTACTCATCAGTCTTATCAGAACTTTAAAAGCATGCATTTTGAATGTTGTGATGACATCTTGATTAATTCAATTAAAAAGCTAAGTAGGTGACAAATTGTGTACACAAGATCAATCTCATTAAGATTAGTGTGATTTCAATTTCATTCAAGGAACACAGGCTTTTTTTCATTTTTGAGACGTGTCTAGGTCTCCTAGCAACACAAAGACAAAGACCCACACACACACACACACACACACACACACAGAGAGAGAGAAACAAACAGCAGATGGCTGCGTCTGTGTGGAGCCAGCTGTAGCACTGATTGGCCACAGTTTTCTGCTACCGTTGCCATGGCAAAGGATACAAAGTGTCAAGATGTAGGAGGGAAAAAGGCTATCGATTTCTGCCATCAGATGTGTGCTCACCTGTATAAACACCGAAGTGTTTCCCCCGACAGTTCGTAACCTTTAGCACTATCTGGAAATACATGCAGCGGCTTCTACAAATACACACTTTGGTCCAAAGTTTCTGTTTCCTCACTCACATGATGTTACACTATAGGCAGCGTCGCAGTTTGGACTTTGGTCTTTTCACTCTGTCTTGGTTCACCTGCTTTTAGAAATCCACTTTTAGCCCTCCGGAGACTAAAGCAAACGTCTGTCACCGAGCACCCCGGTCCTGTTTTATTGACTGCTGCTACACCATGAATGCCATGCTGCACTATAAAGCCCTGTTTACACGACAATGTGTCACACATTAAGACCATGACACGTACACACACACACACACACACACACACACACACACACACACACACACACACAAACAGCACCGTCAATGGCAGCTCCATGAACAAGTTTTTGCAGATGGGTGAAAGCTAATATAGTCTCACTTGAGAATAGATCTTGTGGATTTGATATCTAAAAACAAACTCTTGTTGATGGAAGTCGCTGCTTGAATCATTTCCTGTGTGAAGTGGAAACCCGTCACAGCTTCTACACACCACTGGAAGAGCAGATTGGATACAGATTTATAATCCGCCTCACCTTGACCGAGTCTTATGTACTCCTTGACAAATGTTACTACGACCAGTATGATGGTGCAGAGGGGCATAAGCACAAACCTGAAGACGGTGTAACTCCCAGCATGCATGCAGGGACTGTCAGTGGGCGTAGTCATTATTTGGGCCAACCTTCACACCGTGACCCAGGTTAAAAGACTCATATCAGGTAATATCCACATTACAGCAAATGCTCTTTACACCTCAAGCTTGTACTGCAGTTGAATTAGGATTAGGATTACCTGAATGACCTTCGCCTGGAGGGTCAATCTCAATTATTCTGAAATATTGTGATATTGATCGGTGTTCATTAGGGGTGCACGGACACCAGTACCAATATCTGGTGTCAGGTTCGATACGGTACAGTGTGCTCGTAAAAGAGCCCTGATTCAACCTGACGAGCACCCCGTGGTGTCATGCCTCTGCACCATCGCGGAAATCAAATCATCTGTTTCCAACCTGTTTCCTATAGAGTTAACTGATAGACATGTTTGTGAAGAAGCAGCATTGCTGAGAGCAGAGCTCGTGTCCTTGTCATATCCATTCAATCTGGTTGTATTTACATAGTATAGTGCCAATCACAACATAGTCAACTCATGACACTTTACATTTAAATAATATAGTGACAATCTTGGGGAATGAAAAAAACTGCCTTTTTACCTTTAGCATTTTGAACCAACTGAAGACTATAGTCAAATCTAGAAAATACAAATGCATGCATTCATTACTTGTTATGCTTCGTTTCTGATTGAAGTGAGGCTAAAATAGTAAAAGAAGGCAGTCCTGAAGAGTTCCTTAATGAAGAATCAAATGATAAGTCCTGGTGAAAGAAACCCCCCGATATTCCTCACAGTGCTCCTTTTTTGTTGCATCAGTGACTTTGATTTTGACCAATTTGGAATTTTCATGGTGTGCTGCCAATCTTTCTACCACAGTGTCTCATTGTCATCTGTACAAAGAAATTACCAGATGCACTTAATTAGCCTGTTTGCTTTGACAGAAAGACGTTTTAACACCTAAATTGGTTGATGGTTAAAATGCAATAATCGTCATCTCATCATGGGAAGACCTGAAAATGTACATTTCAAGGAGACAGAACCCCAATATCTCCAGATGCCCAATACAGCCCAGCGAGTTTGTCAGCAACGTCTCCCACGGGTATGGCAGAGAGGATGAATGATGTTGGAAATGTTTTTAAATTCATGAGAATGACAAAAGTAAGACAGACTGCAAAATATCTTCTGCCAAAATACCAAGAGGAGGAGAAAGATAGTTCATACGACATGAGCACCTGCACACATTTGTGTGGTTGCATTACAAAAACAACCAACAGCGCCAACTCCTGGCCCGGCAATCTAACTACATTGTTTTAATTGTTGAAGTGTTAACGTTGCTGTGTAAACATAAACTTTTCTGAAACAAAAATGCTTAAAGCGATACGTTTTCACTTGAAAAGCTGTCAAGTAAACTAAACTAAATCAGCCTGCTGACCTGAGCTGAGGCCATTCAACAATCACAGCATGTCCAGTGTAAATGGGGGACTGCAGCTCCTCCTGACACTGGCTCGTGTCTAAACCTCACATAGTTACTTTGAGTTTAGACGGGTCGGTTTTCACTGCTTTGTTTGCAGTAGTTAGATGAGATGGAGGATGTTATGGTGAAGGGATGAACCCTGCTTTGTGGGCTGGACAGAGATGAAACAACAGTGTTGACTAAGACTGGGGGGCTCAGAGTTAACTTCTCTTCTTCTTAAAGTTCATATTGCCTCTTTAATGTACTGATATGAATTACAAGTCATTTTAACAAACTAATCCTGTGATGCCCCATTAAAAGTAAGAACTGTTGGCATATAATGACATTTACTTGTATGAACGCACTGAACACCTGCACAACAAACAGTGAAGCATTCCTCCTGTGTGAAATATATCAAACATATGATCACACTGAGCATAAAGGGAATAACTGCGGAGGGTAATTGCTGGCAGAGAAATTATAGTTGATAAGCTTTTGGCAGGACGAACGTCACTCTGAGTATCTGATATCCACTTTTGAGGGATGAACTGAGCCCCACAGTGCTGCGTCTTCACTCCACCGCTCTACTCAACCTGACCTCTGGGAACAGCGTCCAAACATCCAATCATTTCACTTTCCAGCAGTTCAATTTATCAGTAACTCCCAGTCGCACCGTTACATCCTGCCATAGCTCACTGGTCTCTTTACTCCTGCTAATGTGAAAATCTTAAAAGCCTTCATAACTGCGTTGGATTTCAAAGGTTTGCCTTTTAACAAGCTGGAGAGGACACATTACAAATGCATTGATGAAACAACATCAACATGCACAATATAAATATCTCAAAGACTTGATGACTTTCAGTAAAACTTGGCTCAATAAGAGAAATTAAGCAAAAGAAGAAGTGATTTAATTAAATTCTGGGCTTCATTATTTTCTGGATCCAGACTCCAGAAGAAATGATCAGTTTCAAATATAATATGGAAATTATACGTGAATTTTTATTAAATTCAACAGGCTGATAGGCCATGTGGAGAATATATTAAATTCTGAGAGCGATTTGGACACTAAATCCATCTGTCCTACTAAAGCCAAGTATCAGGATCAATATATACGATCGAGGTTTATAAGCGTTTTCCCATCTTTATAATGTACATTTATTTATTTAGTTTATTCTTCCTAAGAAACCCACGTGGAAATATACTTCCAAATTCATATTGATGAGCACATTGTAAATGATTTGCCGCTGTTCAGTTTGCAATGGCAAATCGTTTGTATCAAGTGTAGAGACTTACATGTAGTGCAGCTGGGGGTTGTTGGAGAAAAGTCGAGTTGGGATGGTCTTGAGGTTACTTTTCATTATAGTTCTGAGACAAAGAGAGACAAAAGAAACATTCAATAACCTTTAGCTCCGTCACTTTAACATACAAGAAGAAAGTCACTTTGACACATGATTTTTGATTTAATCCCTGGCCACAAAAGTGGCTTGCAAAAGTATTCATACCCCTTGAACTTTTCCACTTTTTGCCACATTACAACCACAAATGTATTTTTTTTATTTATTTTTTGGTGGGGGGGGGGGTTATGCATACAACATGCTTGCATGACTGTTAAGTGGAAGGAAAACTTGGCTTTCTAATATTGTTACAAATGAGAAAGTCAAGACTTTGTAGAGCCACTTATAGGCTTCAAAAGCATCCCCACAGCATGATGCTGCCTCCACCATGTTTCGCAGCGGGGGTGGTGTGTTCAGGGTGACGTGCCAGTTTTCAACCACACAACGCATTTTGCATTTCATTCAAAAGGTTCCGTTGTGGTCTCCTCTGAGCTCCTTCCTCCACACGTTTGCTGCGTTTCCAAAGTGGCTGGTGACAAACTGCAAACAAGATTTCTGATGGCTTTGTTTCAACAATGGCTTTCTTTTTGCTATGATTCATGTAGTTCAGCCTGATCTCTGCAGCTCCTCTAGAGTTACCCCGGCCTCTGGGCCGCTTCTCTCATTAATGCTCTCATATAGGTGGGCGGCCATTTTTTGGCAGGTTTGCAGTTGTGCCAAACTCGTTCTATTTTCAGACGATGGATTACATGGTGCTCTGTGAGGCGTTTTTTTTTTCAATAGAGACGAGATTGAACTCTGGAAGACTGGTTTGAGTTATTAAGTGACTTCTGAAAGCTCTTGGTTGACCTGGATTTTATTTAGGAGGATCCGAGCTAATCTGGAGTATGAGGGGCTTTTGATTTTTGATTAATTGAAAAGTTTATTTAGGACATGTGGGAACAAATGAAATGATCAAAAAAAAAAACCAACAACAACAAAACTAAAGAACAACACACAAAACAAATAAACATAACAGCAAAGCAAAGCCCAAAATACTTTTGAGTTTTTTTTGTTTTAAAAAACATCTGAAAAGCATTTATTGTTTTACGGCCACTTCACAGTGTGTTGGTCAATTACAGAAAAATCCCAATAAAATACAATTGTGGTTGTAAAATGAGGAAATGTTGAAGCGGTATGAAGACTTCTGCATTCTGAAACACCAGAAACGAATCTGCATGAAGTACATGAAAGAGTTGTGGAACACGGAGAATGTAAAATAATAATAGAAAATAGAAAATGACTGGAATAGACACGGGCACTCAAGATAATAACAAGGAATTTTATGAACACAAAAAATGGACTATAAGTTACACTTGAGTCAAAAAGCACATCATAAAGATGAAAATCACTGAACAAGTCACACGAGTGTACACATATTTTTCCAGGTCGAGACACAATATTATCATGGATGATTCTCGGTGTGCAGCTGCGGTTTGAGAGCCGCGGCCATCATGCTTTTAGTCAAGGATTAGCTTTCTTTGTTTTCTTCACCAAGGAAACAATTTGTGTTATACTGTGAGAACATTATAACACTGTACGGACAAAAGAGACACACAATAGGAATCTAAAGTACTTACAGTCTCTGGAGCCCAGTGTAAAGCTCCATGTCCATATTTTTTAACGTCTGAAGACCCGTCCAGTTTTCAATGTGTCTGAAAAGAAGCACAACATGATTAAAAACCGACTCCTCTCACTGTCAAAGTAGTCTAATTGTTTTATTTCAACACATTTGACCAGGTGTGAATTTTAATTATTTGTCAAGTAAAAATATTATTTCTGCATTGGTCATTGGTAGAAACTGAACATGGCTCTTGTACAGTAAGATCCCTGAATAGACAGATAATTATATTTCTCTGTGCCTTTTAATTTTTTTTTTCTAGAACAGCTTTATCACAAACACAGATCAATAGTTACAATGAGGATTTAAACTATGTATTACTATTTAAATTATTCCACTGTCTTGTTTTTATGCTGATTTGTTATGATTCCAGCATGTTAGTGATAATCAGTTAGTTTAATGTAATGTATTTTGTTAAATTTCTAATATCCTTTGAGTATTATGGTTATGACATTGTGTAGATTATACAAATAACATAAGTGTAGCGCCCTCTGCTGGGCCAATTCAGACTGGGGCGATATGATTATTGGTAACTGCATGCGTTGTCTGTGTTGGTAGGTGACCTTTGAACAACTATTAGCCTCATGACCTTGCTTGTACAATTAAAAGTGTGTTTTATGTTCTTTTATGTAAATGACGCTTCTGATTGCTGAAGACAATGTTGATATTTATTGCATTATGAGTTATGTTAGTGACACGCCACCAGTGAATAAAGACTGAGTAAAGGACAGTTTGGTGAGATGAGGAAGCAGACGAGGTTGCGATGGTTTGGCCGTGTTCGTGGGAAAATCCTCCTGCATTCACAAACCCCACTGAATAGGTTTGTGAATGCAGTGTGGAAGGAGATGATTCACTGTGATAACCCCTAAATGAAGAATGCCCCTTTAATAATAATAATTATCTTTACTGCAAAAGCATGAGGGTAACAGTTGCTACCAGATACAACTTCTCTAAACAAGTAGAAAAAGTCTTTAATGGTCTCTAGTAGTGATTCCCAACCAGGGGCCTTAAAACCAAGTCCTCTTAATTTTGAGAGTCATCACATTTGACTATGATTTGAAAAATAGGCGAGCCAGCATTTAAGTCATCTATGTCTCAAAGCTACTAAGTTTAAGCTTTTCCACTATAGGTGTATCATTTATTTAAAGATATTTCTTTCTCAGTTACTAATCAACTTTTTGAATATTCTGCGGATATGGACGTGTTGAACACGACCATCCTGAAGTAAACTAATAACACTTCATTAATTCTTGTTTGTAATAAGCTAGGGGAATCCCAGAAATAATGCAGTTCTATATTATTTTATTAACGCAAACACATTTGGAAGTGAATTTCTTGCAAGGACGCCGCTCCTGCTGGATGCGGTGGGTGGAGGCCTCTGCCTTTTTAAAGTGCATCCGTCAGTGTGATCTCATGTGTGCTTCTTCACACTGCGAGCAGACACCCGACGACTTCCTGCACGATAACGAAGGAACTGTTAATGACACCAACCACCGCAGTGTGTAAGACCTGCAGTCTTTCCCACATTACTCACCACCTGAAGGTGACATTGTGTCAAAACAGAAGAGCAAGACGCAGATGAGCGAAGCTGAGGTCAGCTGTGGGAGCTGTGTCAGCAGCTTCATTCACAGCACATTAGCTGATAGCTCCACTGACAGAAGACCAATACTGCACCTACTACACCAGCATATGTATTGGCAGGAAAAGCAACCGGCATGATCAAAGTGTAGAATCTCAGCAGACGAGCCCAACCGTGGGATGTGGTGACAAAACCTTCAGTTGTTGTATTGAATGAAACCAGGCTTTCAGAAGCAGTGAGGCAGCAAACCTGCAGGTAAGATTAAGGCCCCATTTACAATGGAGGTCCTCGTGTGGAACTTTTTTGAAATTCTTTGTCTCTGTGGAAACGGGGAAACACAACTTCTCTGAAATGCTGCTACTGCGCCACATCCATAGTGAATACCGTAGTTCATCTGCTCATACGTGAGTAGATGAACAATTACAACAACACTGTAACAGTGCTGTGACTCCCAGTCCACGTTCTCCTGGGACTTGTTAGGTTTATAGTTGAGAGTCACCCGGAATAATACTCCAACTTGATCCAACTCTCCATACAAATGTCTGTGTACTCCCATTGGTGATGTTCATAGCTGAAACAAAAAACATGGCCTTAGCAGCTCAAAACACCTGAAACCTACCAGCTACCTCACTGATTTCCTACTAGGTTTTATGATTTCTTATTATGTTGCAAAGCTGCACTGTTTGCACTGAACTATGTGCACAATGTCCACTAAAATGAAAATGCACAAGCTAACAGGATAAAAGAGAAACGCCTGAGTGCTCTGGAACCTGAATGAAGCTGGAGATCATACATTCTTGAAACCACATTAGTATGCCATCTACCTGAGGGCTGACAGCATGATAGTTAAAATCTTAGCACATCCTCTGTTGGACCCATCAAGTTGTCTGAAGCACTGATTGAGACATTTCTGACAGGTAATTACAGCTCAAATGTGAACTTTTCACCTCATGTTCAAATAAAAAGAAGCAGCATTAAGTCCACTGGTTTTGTTTTTGCACTAAATAAGCTTAATTTGACTTCTTTGGATCAATTAGTGTCTCCAGATGCCAAACACAATACGATTGAATAAAACATATCTAGGATTGAAGCTAACAATGAGTGAGCTGCGGGGTACACAATGGACAGGCCAGGATCCAACATGTGGTTCCTATCATTCTGCAGTTCTGCTTAGTTGTTGTAACTCAATGTTTTGAGTCGGGACTCACCGATACCAGTATCAGGTCCAATACTGCAGTATCGGTATCAGCATTCGTACTCATACTCATACTCGTTACCGATACTTTCCTTTTGTTTGTCCTGTATCTGAAATCTATGATTTCAATCGCCCCATTCCAACACATCCTCCCTCAGTATAATCACGCTTTTTTGAAAATCAAGCAGACATTAGCGAGAGGTTGGCTTCCTGGGGCAAATGGCTGCTTCTACTTCAGCAATCACATCCCACTTACACTCAGAAGACCAGACTCAGTCGTACAGTGCTGAAAAAGCAGAAGCAAAAGTCAAATAGAGGCAATAAAGAGAAAAGAAAAGAAGTAATGTCGGTCAAACTGAACTCTAGTGATGTCTTAGAGTGCTATCTCTGTGTTTGGAAAGAAGGAATTCAATTGACTCCTGTGATTAGTTTCCAACACATTAAACATTCATTACACTGCATTTACTGAAGATATCAACAAGTGTAGGAAGTAGCTTGTGGATCGTTTTGCTTTAAGTGGAAGCAGCACAGAATGTGAAAAATATCTACTAATACTTAAGTATAGTTTTATTCATACATGTCATTTGTTATAGTATGCCGACTAGTGAAAGTACAAGTATGAGTCGTAATTTTTAGCTTCTTGCCAATGACAAAAAGCCAAATTTTTACTTCATATTAACATGATATGTGAAGGCTATGAACTTCACTTATATATAAGTGATACCTCATTTTATATATATATATAAATGGCCTTTACTTATAGTGCCTTTCAGTTGCTTGAGCGGCTGACACGTTCACTTGCACATTCTCACACTAATGGAGGCTGCAGCCATGCAGGCGCTGTCACTCCACTGGGAGCAGTCTGGGGTTCAGTGTCTTGCCCAAGGACACTTGGACATGTGGAATCAAACCTGCAATCTTCCGACTGGGAGCTTGCAGTGTGCATAAAGCAATGCTTGCATCTATATACACACTGCTCTATGTGTGCTGGAGAATGTACACCAAGGGGTTATCGCTGTTAATGAGTGGATCAGTCAAACCGTAGTCATGTAGCATCCCTGGAGTGTGAGCCCCAAAATATTTAGCATGTAGCATGTAGCATAGATCCTCTGAGCAGTTAAACTAAAGCGCAACATCAGGCTAATTCTGCTGGTCCAAATATCTCTGGTGATGAAGTTGCTGCTGTGTTGCATGAAATTCTGTTGCACAACAACATTCCTCTCCTCTTGGTATTTTGGCAAAGCATAATTTACAGTCTTACTTTTGTCATTTTCATTAATAAACAATCCCCAAACCGCAGAAATCGCTTGTGCTCTCTTGCAACGTTGCTGATGCGTGACATCATGTAATACTCACCAGGACCAATACGCCATACTATATATTATATAGCTATAGCTATTGGTGCATCAATACTTGAAATTGCTTCCCAAGTCAGCTTGTCAGTTATTAATGTAAAAAAAAAAAAAAAATCAAATCTCACCAATGCTTCTTGTGCAAAAGGTGTATTCAGGGAAATGGACAGATTGTTGTGGTTTTCGGCTCTTTCGTGGAGCAGAAAGCACCACTGAGCAGAGTAAATTGTAAGTACGTAATTATTTTTGATTAGTATCAACATAAAAACAGGCAAGACAAATAAGCAGGATATAGTGCAAAGTGTAGTGCTGTGGACGACCACGGAGCTGAAGCTGGGGTAACCATGGCAACAGCTATGCACCCACGTAAGCATCTCATCTGTTGTTTTCAGTTACTTTGTATTCAGCAGCAGGAGACGCAGTCAGGGGAGCTGTCCAGTGCTGAAACTACTGTGCTTCAGCTTCAACCAGTCCAATCCTGTCTGACTGCTCTCATCACACCAGTCAAACAGTTAACCAGCTGACACACGACGGAGGCACTCGAGGCCGGCATGTGCCAGGTGAAATGCATACGAAACAACCGTATAAGCCACACATCAATGCTATTCAGAGACTTCTCCATGGTGCAGGTTTGAAAGCAGGGGTGAGTCAGTGGTATCTTTGATTTATCAAATGTGCTGTGTACTTACGCAACAGCGCCATTCCTATTTTAGATCTGATATCCATCCATAAACACAAACTGCTTCAATCACTCTGAGGTTGAGAAGAACAGGACAAACCGCAATGCTTCGGTGCGAGCTTTCAGACTTTCTGCTCACAAGCATTAAACGCACGCCAATGTGCACTCACGTAAAGCCACGCGCAACGCAGTGAGAGGAATAGTAACGTCGATTTCAGTGTATACTCACGAACGTGCGTGCGGATGCAGGTGCGGTGAATAGTGATGATGACAAGCATGAAAATCTCTGTATTTGTTGTACGTGTTACGTTGATTCTCAAACAGGAATTGACAGCTCATCGGTGCATTACGGACGCACTGACACTACTTAATACAGGGTGAGTACAAGTACGAGTACTAACCTTTAGTTACTTGCTGATCAAGTCTTACATAAACCCTGTGCGATATTAAGTGAAAATGTAATATTTAATGATGTTTCGATAACAATACAATTCACATATACAACGTAATGTCGTTCAACTTTGAGATATGTTCTTCCTAACAGTGATTTTTTTTTTCCTCATGGCATATCACCAGTTTTTCTTTTCCATGTCAATCTTTTTTGCATTTTTTTTTTCTTTTTGACTTCCACCTTGGAAGAACTAGCTACAATACATTGTACTGTGTAGTCCTAACATGAAGCATGAACTTTAACCCAAAACCTAGAGTCAGCATGGCTCTTCTGGTGGTGGGGGCGGCGGGGGGCGGCGGGGGGGGGTTACACTGTAACCTCTGTGCAGTGACAAACAGGCCTCACACGATCAGACATACTGTAAACAAACCAACACTCTCACTGCTGTGATATTTCAAGGGTGCATCGAATCAGAAGTTGCTCGTGCAATAACAGGAGGTAATTACAGTAAAAGCCCGCTTGGTTTTGCAGCCCGAGGTGTCGGCCTTGTAAACACTAATGCATCAGACATCGCTCTGACCTGCTTGTAATCTATTATTCCACATATAATTGACATTTTCTGACAACAATAGTGCATTACCGAAGAAAATATCGATTTTTCTTCTTCCTCTGTCATAATTGACAGCATATTAATATTGACATCAGCACTGTATTGATTCTACGTATTGATCTTTTTGTCATAATGCATTTGATAAATAGCTGCGTTAAATACATGAAGATAAGCACGAGGACAATCACATGTTCTGGCGGCTCCAAAACAGGTGCTGGATGAAGACATGTGTCCGCTGGTTTTTCTGTCTCAAAGTGGACAAACTCAAGAAAAGAGAAACTTATTGGTTAGAGATTTCATACAAAACAAGAACGTTTTTTCATCAAAACCTTCCAATTTTTCCATCCCGATTGTCTGACTCCTTATGAGAAAAAGAAAAGCCGTCATCAGGGGTGTCAAACACAAGGTTCATGGGTCAAAACCGACCCACAAGAGGCTCCAACCCAGCGAAACACCAAGGAAATTGTAAAAATGTCTACATTTCAAAAACACTGGTGACTCCAGCTGAGATGTTGGTGATTCTGCCATGAAAGTTACAACACTAGCATTAGCCTCAAAACCATGCTTTCACTTTGCAAAAACACCAGCTATAGGAGACGTTGCTGGACATTTCACTGTATTTTGCACCAGACTGTGCCAGTAAAATTGCCCTCATGTTGAGGTTGTAGTCATTTCTATAGAAATTATTTGGCTTTGTGAAAATATAGATATTTGTGAAAATATAGATATTTTTGTCAAGTATACTCTGTGCCATAACCAAAAAAGGTTTAAATCCCTCGGCTATAATGGCCTTATTGTACCAGACATCCCATGCAGTGTAGGAAAATTCAAACTTTAAATCCAGTGTATGGGAAGACGATTCCCAGTCACCTGCAGCTCCTTCTGAACACTTCAACTCTTGCATTGCATCTTTCTGCTCCACTGCTGCTACAGAGAGAAACTGTACGAGGAACATCTGGCATCATCTTGTACCCGAGAGGGGTCATCTGGGTAAATGAGTGTCCATTTTTAGATTTCTAATTTGTCCTGTACAGAGAGAAACAAGCCCAACATCTTGCATAGCAAGCGTAGGTGTGTGTATGTGAGCCTGTAGGCAATGTAACGTCCATCGTATCGCATACTAACAAGTCCTTAACCCACAAAGCCTGAGGATAAAACACTGAAACGAGTGCTGAGAAACTGTGGGAAAAACCTGACGATTGTTCACACGCACACACACACACACACACACACACGTCCTTCTAACTTAAGTCCTTACACAATGATCACCACTGTCTCCAAGGTTTATACCCTGAGGTACTTTTGCTTTTTCTGACATGAGGCAAAGTAATATCTCCATGTCATATGTCTGGAATATATGTGACAGTCTAAGTCTCACACCCTGGCTGCGTTCTAACTGACAATTATAGCAAATACAGCAGGCAGTGTGGCATTTTTTTTATATTTCCCATTCTATTGATGCAAATAATGTGTCACTGTAATGAATACCGTTCACATCGGGGATATCAAACATGAGGCCCGGGGGACAAACCGGCTCCAATATGGCCAAACCACCACTCCAATTGTAAAAATGTCAGCGAAAAGATGGATTTTCAGACTGTGGATTGTGTTTTTTGGACATTTCGCTGTATTTTGCAGCAGAAATTATCATTAAAAGTGGTTTTATGTTGACATTGTAGCCATTATTGGCAGTAATTGTTTGAATTTATGTCACATATTCTCCACACGCAACAAAGAAAAGCTTTACAGTTCAAATTTAAAGGTTATTGTGGCACAATTTCACTGGTCCGGTAAGCTCAAGGTGAGATTGGGCTGTATGTGGGCCTTGAACTGAAATGTGTTTGACACCCCTGATTTAAACTAGAACTTTGGTTGGAGTGCAGGTCGTTTCCAAGCGGGACTCAAGTCCCCTAATAATTCTAAAAAATTAAATCACCCTTTAAGTTTACTGTAATGTAGTTTCTTAGTCATGACAAACTCCATCGAATTCCCACAATCATCACACCAGTATCAAAATACAGGTCATCTATCATATTAGACCCAGCCCTCTATCAACCATGGATATATTACACATACATCTACTGCCATGCACCTTGCACTACAGAACCTCAGTGAAGAGCGGATCCCCAATAACCAGCCTGACCATGTCTTTACACCTGACATCTGGAAGGAGGCTCCAGATCATTCATACTCGTCTGCTCAACTATGGGGCAATTAGTTTCCCCAGAGCCATCTGGACTCTGAAGCCCCTCAGGACACGACCTCGTCTTCACTCATTTCAATTTATGAGGAACAGATTGTGAAAAACCTCTTATACATCAGAATCTAGTCACTGTCTGATGATCCTGAACACATAGTCTTTGCACATTGTTTGCGTACGGAGTATGAAGTAGACTTTATGGAATTTAATAATAATAACAATAATCAGCACTTGTATCAGTACTCAGTATCAGCAAGTAGCTAAAGGTTAGTACTAGTACTTGTACGGATCTTTTTAAAAAGTGGTACCGGTGCGTCCCTAACCTCAGCAGATTCTCAGCAATACACATATTTACGTCCAGCTACACTCTGAACGGAAGATATCAGCTCTCACATTCATACAGTACATAATGGCCACTAATGACATTGACTACTTTAACGGGCCTATTTATTTCAAACACACTCTGACTGAATCAGGTTTATAATTCCATCATGTTTATGGATGTTTATGAAACTTTAATGACTGTACTCGTCCCATGCCGTCGTTTATATACGAGCAGTGAATAAAAGTTGCACGATGCCAGGCCAACATTTGATGTTGTTGAGTTTCTTGATAACAATAGGCTTCACGATGAATAAAAGCACCTAAATGTATGTTGTTAATGTCTCTGTGCTTTGGTTTTATAAATAATAGTGCTCATTCTCTTGCCTCTGACTTTACACTTAGACAGCTTGTTTTCTTTCTACCGGTAAATTAATTGAAATTAATCACACTTTTTCTTTTATATTTTAAATTCCATTCTTTGAATCAAAAACAGCATTAATGCAAAGTGCACGGCACACTTTTTTTTGCCATTTTTATACTGTGCATGTTGAAATCATGATATATTTGAGCCCCATTCTAAATTTTACAACATGAAATGTTGACGTGAAGGTCATTCGTAACCGTTTCTCTATCAAACACAAAAGCCTCTATGTTTCATGGACTGTATTTTGGTTGTATTTTGGTTGAAACAAAACATCATGAGAGCAAAAGCGCTCATGATGTTTTGTTTCTTTCTTCCTTGTCTGCTCTTCTTTTAATGTTTACAAACTCCTTTACCTTCCTTGTCGCACTCCTGGCCAGCGGTTCATTATGTGCACTGTTTGTGAAACCAACCACTTGAATATATGTAACAGAAAATCCTCTGAAAGAAGCAGACGCCCTTTCTTGTGCAATAGAGGAGCAGTAAGCACACCATTTGCTATCTTTTCCCCCGTATCTCCCTGTGGACTCATCCTGTAATCTGTTAAAAAGAAGGTTTTATGAAAAATAGCCGATATGGAGGGTTGTTTGAGGTGTCTGCAATTTCTCAAGTAACCCAAAAGTATGAAAACACACACGCACACAAACACATGCACACACACTATTACAAGGTGGTGAAAAGAAATGTGTGTGAAATGATCAGGTGATCTTCAATCTGACACCCTATCAGATGAGTGTTGTGTTTTTATGCGGTGATGTGGACTGAGTCAGAGCTGCACGGCACAGCTCGTCCCTGAAACAAGGCTGCGTTCTTCCTTCCCATCAGCTGGTTTTCAGTCCCGCGATTTGCTTCCTGCTTCTGCTGGTTGAGCGATGAGGAACTCGACCAAACGGTCGTCAAGACATAGTGAACTGTTGATGCTGTGTTGATTGACTCGACAATCCCAGTGAGTAAACTAGAAATGCCCGATACTGAATACAACAGATCTATAGCAAAACTCTAACTTAAAGGTGTACAGGAGGATTTTCTTTTTCCGGGTGGATCATCAAGACTATTGGTCCTCCCAATTGTCAATCATTCTGGTGATATATTACGTAAGGCCGTCGTACGTGCTCGTCCCCGGGTAGCGTGGATCTATTAGTTTTCACTTTCTGCGCATGCGCGCTTTCAGGTGGTGAGCTACGCCTTCAGCGAGCTCGCAGTTCTCACCGGGTACTTTGAAAATGGCAGAGGGTCGCAAGAGAACAAGTGTCTTCGAAGTGTATGAGAAGAAGAGAAAGGCTTGGGAAGAGAGAAACAAGACCAGAGTGTTTCTGGGAGATTGTTTCACACGATGGCGCTGAAAGCCCAGGTTGGGCTTCCCACTGACGCTTCAGTCGCCAAGTTTCTACTCCACAGGTAAAGTTTGGCATTCTATTTGGAGAAATCCATTTCAAATCACTTCCAGTAAAAGTGATCTACGTCTATATCGTAACTTTCCAGGGTTGATTAGTTTGTTTTGTAATTTGCATCGTCAGTAGTGATTACGCATTGTGTGAGCGATGCCGACTTGTAAACAGAGCGTGCACGAGGAGAACTGGGCTCGTCACGTCTCTCGCACACGTTTTAGTAGGCGTTCCGTCTCGGGAGCAGGTACAGCGTTGCGCATGTGCATTTTTTCAAAAGGTGGAGAGGGCGGTTCTTTCCTAAAACTCGGGAAAATCCTCCTGTACACCTTTAAATAATCGGTGAATACAATGTTTGAATGAAATGAAGTGTATAGTTCAATGGAAATGTGCAAGGGTGTCAAACGTAATGCTTGTGGGCCCAAACTGGATATTAAACTGTATTTTGCAAAGGAAAGTATCATTAAATTGGTTTTATGTTGAGATTTTTCTACACTTTTCTATAGTAATTGTTCCGTTTTGTGAGAATATACACATTATCAAACTCTAAAGTTGAAATTTAAATGTTATTGAGGCATTATTTTACGAGTCCAGCCCACTCAAGATGAAGTTGAGCTTCATGTGGAACCTGAACTGAAATGTCTTTCACACCCCTGGAGTCATGTGTCGCTACGATCAAACAATCAAAAGAAAAAAAACCGCCTCGGATTCAGTCATCTGCGCAAATCAAATAACGAGCTGAAGTTAGTGCTAATTAAATTTTTTTTTTTTTCTCTACTGAACTACGACGCACGGCACTCCCAAATGCCCGAAGCATCAGTAACAATAATACAGATGGATTTATTAGCTTGGTGAGGTTTCAAACACTTCAACCCCTCAAGAAAAAGCCTGGAAGGAAAATCTGTGATGTCTGTAAAAATCAGAAGATAGATACCGGTAATAGAAGCATTAAGTGACATTCAACAGTTTATTCTCCTGTAAGCAGATGTCAATACATTTTATGTTAAACGGTTTGATACCTCGTGCCCCTGTGACTGCTGGGTGTTTCTAAAGCAAGGGACACAATGTTAAAGAAGAAAAGTGTGGAAATGAAAGTGATTTGTATTCAGTGCCCACTGAGAGGAGATCTGGCTCTTTTCGAGATCTGCCTGATTTCTTCTTCTTCCCAAGAAAAGTGACGCTAAGACTTTGTGATAGAAACCTTTTTTTCTTAACCTGAGTCATTTCTGCTTTAATCCTTCAGCTCTCTCTGAGATCTGCTCTTATTCCCTGTAAGGCTGATCTGTTCTGCTATCGGATGAATAAAATATGCAAGTCAGTGACTGCTGCATGGAAATAGTAACATTTCGAGAGACAAATTAATGACGTTTGTGTTTCATCTAATTCAAGAGTGGCTTGAAATTTTCCAAAAGTTTAAAATGTATCGTATGAAGAGCAAAGAACAGCTTTGTGAATATCTACTTCTTCATAACTTTAATGATTCAATCAGGCTCAACCATGAAAGCTTAGATTGACTATTTGCGTACAGTTTTTAACTTTTTTCACTCTTTTAAATATCTTGAAAGGTTTTTCATTTTATGGCTAAAGGATAAACGAGCAATGATGCTGTCAGGTACTGCAATAATATGATTTGTGATAAATACTAACATTTTGTTTTAAGGGATGCACCAATACCGATACCAGTATCAGGTCTGACAGTGCACAGACTTCTGGTTCTGGTAAAAGATCCCCGATACAATTTGACGAATTCGAAGGGCATTACTGCAGCCTGCATCAGTAATTGTGTATTGAACACATGTTGATGTCACAATAACAGACAATACTATCTCTATTGTTCTTCCCTAGTTTATTTACTTTGTCGTTTAACCTTTCACGAGGAAAATGTGAGTGACTATTTAATGCTTTCTTCAAAAGCGGTGAATTTCAATAAGTACTAGACTATTGCAGTGGTGGTTCTTGTGGACCACAGTGTTTCAAATCATTGGCATGGAGTGTTCTTATGTGGCTGAAATGTAATGTCATTTAGTATTACTCAATACTGACACAGCGAGCTTTTGATGAGATCTGTATATATTTTTGTTGTTATGGACCAGTGTCTTGTACTGAACTCAAAGCCTTGAAGACTTTAAAGGAACAAAGAAGAAGAAAACACTCAAATCGCACACGTTTTATGAGAAACTCATGTCAGATGATGTATTTTCTGTTGGAAGCCACATGTCAGATATATTAAACTAAAATCATCACATTGTGAGCAATATGTCCTTCTGCTTTGAGGCCTCTGATAATGTATACAAATTCAATAATTAAACCAGAGAAAAGCGTTCTTAGATTAATAAATAATCCTGGCTTTTTTTGGTTCCACAGATCCATTATTCATATTGTCCTGCACCTTGAAATTTTCACTTTGGAAAGATTCTATCAGGTTCAGGGTGTCTTCCTGTTTGTATTCAACAGTTTAATAAGTGAGGTGACGGTGAACAGAATTCATGATAATATAAGATGTGTATGGATGCTCTCATTGATGAAAGTGAATGTAGCTGTTTTTTTTTTTTAACAGAGACAAATCCAGAATAATTAAAGGTTGCTTATCAATATTGTGTCTTGTTCATCGGGATATAATTAGCTGGGCTTCAGATTAGTCCACTTAAAAAAGGTGTGTATCATTCGTGGTCGTGTTTGGATCTGGACTAAATCACCCATTCATCATTATTAAAGATGGCATGGCCAAAGTGTGCGGCCTTAAATGACCAAACATTTTAAAAGAGGGTGACTTTCACCATTGCTCGTGGACAGCCTGGCTGCATCAGAAGAAGAGACGACGAAGAGTGTGGACGCATCAGGTGACGACGAAGAGCGAGGGTGAATCAGAGCGGAGCGGGGGGGGTCCCTGCAGCCCCAATACTCACATGGCGGTGATGTTCTGGAGGTCCTCGATGCTCCCAGAGCTGTTCAGCCCCTGGAAGGACAGGAGCGGGAAGAAGCGGCTGTTGTCCGACTTATTGCAGTGGATCTCGGTGGGCGAGCAGTTGCAGGTGGGCGGGCAGTCCAGCAGGGAGCCCAGGTAGCTGTGGGAGAAGAGGCAGAGCAGCACGAGCAGCCACCAGCAGCTGCTGCGCGCCCTCGGGGCGCGACGCGCGCAAAACGCGCCGAGTAATGCGCCAAATACATCCATGCTCGTCTCGCGACTCCCCGCAAGTCCGAATCCTTCTAACTTTGGAGCGCAGGAGCAGGAGGGAAGGAGGGAAGGAGGGAGGGAGGGAGGGAGGGAGGGAGGGGGGGGGGGGGACAATCCCGGCGGTGTGAGTCTGCTCCCTGCGTGTACGTGGGAGTCAGACAGCGTCAAAACGACGTCAAATGTGAGAATAGGAAAGCATCTCCTGTCACGTAGGCGAGAATTCACGTGTGGAGGGTGATGGTGGTGTGTGAGTGTGTGTGTGTGAGAGAGAGAGGTTATAATAATGCCAGTCACGGACACCCTGTCCGTCTATAGAAAAAAAAGGGGGGGGAGAAAAAAAGAGACATCAAGAGAGCCATGAAGAGAATAATCCCGAAAATATCCCAGATATAGAAGATGAGCTGCTCGGTGTGTGAAGAGTCCTGCTGTCCTCTTCTATCTGCATCCTTCTCCTCCTCCTCCTCCTCCTCCTCCTCCTCTCTGCTCCTCTGTGGTGCTGCTGCAGCCACCAGGCGACAGGAGCCAGAGAGAGAGAGAGAGTCAGAGAGAGAGAGAGAGAGAGTCAGAGAGAGAGAGAGAGTCAGAGAGAGACAGAGTCAGAGAGAGAGAGAGAGAGTCAGAGAGAGAGAGAGAGAGTCAGAGAGAGAGAGAGAGAGAGACAGAGAGAGAGAGAGAGTCAGAGAGAGAGAGAGAGTCAGAGAGAGAGAGAGAGAGTCAGAGAGAGAGAGAGAGAGTCAGAGAGAGAGAGAGAGAGATAGAGAGAGTCAGAGAGAGAGAGAGAGAGAGACAGAGAGAGAGAGACAGAGAGAGAGAGAGAGTCAGAGAGAGAGAGAGAGTCAGAGAGAGAGAGAGAGAGTCAGAGAGAGAGAGAGAGAGAGAGAGAGAGAGAGAGAGATTCATCCCACCAATCCAGAATGATGAAGACAAATTTCAAATGGTAAACTTCACAGAAAAAACAGTCAATGTAAACAATTATACTTCAATTAAAATTATTTTTATATAGTTCTGTAACGTTAGATTTGTGTTTATCTACATTCATTTGCATTTGCCATATTTTAACGTTTCATTTTAATATTATTATTTATTTTGTTATTAATGCATGTTGTGCCTTATATATAAGTTAGTCAGTTATTTGATCAGATATTTCTTTATTTTATGTGTATCTTCTTTCACTACAAAACATTGGTACGTACCTGGTAGTGTTGTTGGTGCAGCCCACTTAATTGAAGCAAGGTAGTGGTGTGATATACTGCGAGCTTTGGTATTGGTCCCAAGTAAATACAGGGCCAGTATCGCCAATACCGACCCGATACCGATACTTGTTTCATCATCAAGGTTAATGCATTATGAATCTCATTGCACTGGTATCGTCCAATATCAATACTGTCAATATTGTAGGAATCAATATTGTCGATATTTGGATTGATCGCCACTAAAGCACGGGAGATGGAGTGAAGTGCAGTGAGCCTTAATGTTTTCTGGAGCTGCAAATAAATTCTTAAAATCTTAAAACTGTTTGGTAATTTAGCTCGATTTTAGCTCGAAAGAGAGTAAAACTTAAGAAGGAAGTGGAAAGAGACAAGGGAACCGGCTATTGGACATTGGATGAAGCAAATGTTGGCGGCTTTACCACTGGAACGAATCACGTATATACTGAAAGGGAAAGAGGATGTCTTTGAGAAGGTCTGGACACCATTTGTGAACTTTGTGGAGGGATGTACAATATCTGGGGATGAAGAAGAGTATCGTGGACAATAATACTTGTCTGGGGGAATTGAGAAATAACAGCCTCTCACTGAATGGTAATTTGATTGATTATTATTTGTTCATTTTCCTTTTTCTGTTTCTTTGTATCTGAGAGGGTGTATGTGTTCATACAGAGTTTTCATTGTTCCTGTGTTCATACTCTGTTAAAATGTAAAAATAAATAAAAAAACATTGTTGGAAAAAAAAAAAAAACTTAAGAAGAGCAAAGTTACGTGTCACCTGCCTGACCCACTGCCCTGAAGATGGTGAGCCAAACAAGTTTTCAGGGTTACAATTCCAAATAATTTCAATAATGTCATTTCAAAGCACTTTAACAGAGAAAAACCAGTCAGAACCAGAGGAAAAGGAGGAGACTTTCTGCAGAACCAGAGAGAGAGAGAGAGAGAGAGAGAGACCATCAGTGTAGGTCCTCCAGCAGTGTAAACCTACAGCAGCTTCACCAGAAACTGGGCGGCCTGAACCAGCCTTGACTGTTACTTCATTAAATAGAAATGTCTTAAGCCTCACGGTTCTTCAGGATATGATGGGGTCTGGTTGTTAAGAGCTGTTTAAAGGTAAAAAGACGTATTTTAAAGTTTATTTTGGATTTAACAGGACGCCAATGAAGAGCAGCTACTATTGGAGTTGAAGGAATAAACTACAGAAATAAAAGGAAAAAAAGCAATATGCAGCTGCAGAAGCACACAAAGTTAGAATAACAGAAAACACCTGCTACAGCAATGAAGTCATCACGTGCTAGACATCCGTACCAAGATGAGCTTCACACACACACACACACACACACACACACACACACACACACACACACACACACACACACACACACACACACACACACACACACACACACACACACACACACACACACACACACACACAGGACAGCACATTTTTCTTTCCTTCTTTACAAATTTCAATTGTTATACATTCTAATAAGTTGTCAAAGACAATAATTTGTACTATCTTATAATAAAAGTAATTTAATCACACAGAAGTAAAATCTATAGTGAAGTTAGAGGTTAGAGAAGCGGACGTGGGATTGGCTGTTTGTGAGAGGCTGAAAAATAAGTTCAATTAAAGCAAAGTTTTAAATAAAGGTTTCATTCATTTTTGGTGCTTTTTGCTTAGTAGAAAAAACAAACATAAGGGTTGTGGGCAAAAACCGACCTGCAAGAGGCTCCAAACTGTCCTTCCAAACCACCGAGTCAATTGTAAAAATTACAGAGAAAACCGATTTACTTTTGACACATCCCTTCAGAGTCGAGACACAACACTGAGAACCAAGCTGACATATCGTGATGCTGCCATGAAAGCTCGCAAACTAGCATTAGCCTCAAAACCACACTGTCAAGGTGAGTTTGTAAAAACACCCAGAACCAGAATGCAACAGAAAAAGAGAAGATGTTTTTTTTAGTTTTCACTGTATTTCCACCAGAAGGTTACATTCAAATTGGCTTTATGTAGAGATTTTGGTCATTTTCTAAAGAAATGTTTTTGATTTAATGAAAATATGAACATCCCAATGTACTTTCTATCACACGGTCACATACGGCTTCAGGCTGTTGTTTTCTGAAGCGAAAACGTAGCTTGCAGATCAACAGTAAGCGTCTTTATTTACTCATTATGATGTGTGGATCATCCAGATTTTTATTTTTATTTCAGTTCAGTCTCCTGCAGCGATGATCCAGAAATCCAGCACCCAGTGAAGTGTTGGGCCCACTGACTCTCTGAGGAGGAGAGCTGTTGTTCCCCTCCTCTGTTTTCAGCTTGGACGATCCCTGCAGAGGTTCACACCTGCAAACCATCCAATTCTCAAGCCCAGCATCTAATAAACAGTCTGTCCATGAGCTCTTTCTCTTTTGGACCGTTCAAGGGATTTTCTGCTTTTCTTCTTTGCCAATGTTCTCCTATTTGGGGGACTGCTGGAGGCGGGAGGTGCTGAAGCTTTTGGTTCTGGTTATTTTACTCTTATTTTTGGGCTTTGGTTTGTTAGTTTGGACTTGAAGAACCTGACATCAACAATTGTTTCTTTTGGGTTGCTGGTTGCCCTTACTAGCCTTTTATGCAGCAATATATTGATATCAGAATTGGGCATCAGGTCCGATACTGTACAACCCGGCGAGTACTACATGGCAGGTATGCAAGAGGTACGCAGGAGAGCAAGAGAGATGACAAAAGTGAGACAGACAAAATATGAAGAGGAGGCAAATTCTCATTTGCACAACACCAGCAACTTAATGACCTGAGACATTTGGACTGCTAGAGTTAGCTTGATATGTCACTCATTAACTGCTAACCAGGAGGATTTTGCTCCGACCTGTGGATGCTACATGCTAAAGAGTTTGGGGGCTCACTCATGAGCGATGCTACATGCTGAAGATGATTAAAGTATGACTGATATTCTCATGAGCTGGGAGTGTATGGCTCCTCGGTCCCTTGGATCAGGGTCTACAGTACGCATAGTGTAGCGCATAACATCTATCTAAACACGGCGCTATGCATGCCGTAAGCACAGTAGTATACTGAGGCCTTCAAGGCAGTGCATGTCATGTTGATACAAAGGCTGTGTGGAGGTAGTTCACAGCAAAGCATAGCATTTATGGCATTTAATAAGTACTTGTATTGGTCCTCGGTATCAGCAAGTAGCTCGGCTATGACTCCTACTTGTAGTCATCCTTTAACCAAGTGGCACTGGTGCATCCTTACTATTATTTTACTTCCCCAATGCTCTAGTACAAAGGTCTATAACCCTGGTGCTAGAGAGCTGCAGTCCTGCATATTTTACATTTCTCAATGCTTCAACACTCCTGAATCTAAAGATTATGTCTTCACCGAGCTCAGACGTCCAATAAGAAACCAATCGTGCCAGGGAGACACTTAAAACATGCAGGACAGGAGTGCTTCAGGACCAGAGTTGGAGATCATGACTGCCTGAATCCTGAACAGTTCAACTTCTTCCTAACAATTCTTACTGATGGCTTCTCTTCATGTTATGTGCATTTCAAACACAATCAACCCATTTTGTGCTGTCAACCAGTCCATTGTTTCTTTTTTTTAATAAAATATTCAATCATATATGAATGTTTTAGTGCTTTGTTTGTAGAATAAACATCACTGACTAATCCCAATATCGACCATAGCAGTACAGATCCTTATCATACTGTATTTCATTCCCTATTGTTATAATTGTTATAATTGTTTTCACTCAGTTTAGTTTTAGATCCATCATTTGTCTTCTCCACTTCATGGTCGTGGGGAGCTGAAGCCGATCCCAGCTAACTGAGGGTGAGGGCAGGGGACACGCTGGACAGGTCACCAGTCCATCACAGGACAAACACACAGGGACGATTTAGCATCACCAATCAACCTCAACAGGCATGTTTTTTGACTGTGTGAAGAAAACCAGAGAACCTGTAGGAAACCCACACACACGGCAACTCCACACAGAAAGACCGCAGTGAAGCGAGAGTGCAAACCACTGTCACTGCCCCAGTTTAGTTTTAACTTTCAAAATCAATATTTCAGTGTTTGTTTGTTTTTTTAACCAAAGAGGAAAATAATCAGATTGTGTCTCCACATGTGTAATGATGATTCTGTGATGAACAGAGAAAAAGAAATATAAGTACTGTATGTCCAACACAATTATCACAAATAAAATATTGCTCACATTCACAAAATATGTACTAGCCCACAAAGGCAGTTTATGAATGTTTTACCATTCCACAAATGGAAAAAAATAGAATTAACATTCTCTACTGATGTGATTGTGTGATTTCATTTTCTTTTTTCTTTTTTAAGTGATTTCTTAGTTTGATCTGGTGCATTTGTTCCACTGCAGCACAAATCTGAGCTCAGATCCAAACACAAGCACCGGACCTGTGGTGGTCACCTTCACTTCAAAGTAGTGTCCTCGTTTATTCCACAGGCTCAACTGGATGCATGTGGATTGGCTGGTGGTGACACGTCATGGAATGAAATGTATGAATAATTTCAGGCTAGTAGTTCTTTGCTACAGTGCAGAATATTGAATTAAATTAGAGCGTAGAGAGAGAGAGCAGAGAGAGAAGGCAGCGAGAGAGAGAGCTGAGAGAGCGAGGCCGGCCGTTGAACGAATGGAGCGAGAGAGAGGAGTGAGAGCCAGACAGATGATCATACAAGTTCTGAGCGGCAGCAGAGACAGAGAAGAACGAGACCGTCAAGCAAGACAGCAGAGAGACCAACGCCTGAAAGTTCAAAAACTGTGCTTGAGAAGCTAAAATAAAGCTCTGACTTCTCAAAAATTCACGATTTCTTCTCTTGATCAGTGGAAATGTGGTTGAAAGGAACATTTTGCGTTTGGTAAAGTGAGCTGGTGTTTCTGACTGGGACCGTCTTGTCCAGCGTCCAGGATCAGTTTTATTATCGTCCCCACCAGCAGCACTGGTCAATAGAGGACGCTGAGTCTCTGATTATTAAAACAATATTACTTTGGAGTCCACATTCTCAGGAGGTATTTCAAAATGTGGGGTATCAGTGTTCAGCTCCGGTGTTAACTGTCTGCACTCAAGATGTCCACTGGATTTGTGACTGAACAATGAAGAGGGGAGACTGAGCGTTTTTCCTTCTATGTAATGTATGAAGAGCATGCATTGGCATCTATTTTGGGCTCTGAAACATTTAGACGTTCAGGTGCCTCTAAGTCAGGGGTGTCAAACATAGGGCCTGGGGATCACAACAAGAGGGTCCACTCCAGCCCAGGAAAATATCGAGCAAATTGTAAAAAGTCATGCTGTAACTGAAAACCAAAATACAATGCTTTACAGGGGAATTTTTTAGGGGGACATTTCCGCTTGTATTGTACCTGAAAGAATAAATACAATTGGCGTTCAATGTTAAAATAGTCGCAAAATTTGGTAGTATTTGTTTGTTTTGTGAAATATAGATATTTTAATCACATATGCTCTGAGCCACAACAAAGACAAATGTGTAACTTTGAATTCAAAGGGTGGTAAAGAACTATTTCATACATTCTGGCCGACTCAAGATAAACTAGGGCTGTATTGTATGTGGCACTTGAATTAAAATATGATTAAATAATGGACTAGATTGTGCCGCATCATGTGATAATGGTGCATTTTCAGTTTTCCTGTAATTCTGGAAAAAGACAATGTCCCCAAAAAATCTTGCATTGCAGTTTTTTGTTGATGTACTTCCAATAATGTGCCATGTGGGACGGCACCACTCCTGTTTTCCTCCTTTTCTCCTTCCTGTAAATCACTGCTGCTGCAGCTATATTTATTCCACAGAGCTAAAAGGGTTTGGTCGCACCCATTCAGATGACATCAATCAGATGTTAATGTCATGACTTTTTAATGTACCTATGACCATAATGCATTATGGATGAACCATTGATTCTTAATGGCTGGTTAATGTACTGCATTTGACCAGGCTGTGGTTTTATGATGGATGGATAGGCATGAACCTACCTTTGGCTCTTTCTTTTTACTCTATCTCTACCACACACACACACACACACACACACACACACACACACACACACACACACACACACACACACACACACACACACACACACACACACACACACACACACACACACACACACACACATATATGCACGCACACACACGTCCTACCAACATAAGTCCTTGACATATTGCCTTCTTTTTTGTATTTAATAGTGAAAAGTGTATCATCTAAATCCAAGTTTTAACACACTTGAAAAAAAGATGACACCCTAACTCTGAAATATGCATGGAAACAATACAGAGATTTTCATTTCAATGCCCAGAAACTAGGTTTGATGCCACAGAAAGGTTTTTATTAAAATGTTTGCAACAGAACTCCTGAACAATAATTCAACCTCTGCCTCCTCTATTATTTAAAAATTAATTTTGACCTTTTTGAGATTTGTGCACATCTTGGTGCTCTGGAACATAGCAACAGTAACACAGACTGGTTATTGAATTCAGCAGCAAGGAGAAAACAAATAATCTGTTTCCAATGTCTCCATCCTGTTTCCTATAGCGTTAACTGGCAGACATCTTTCTGAAGAGACAGCATGGCTGAGCGCAGAACTCGTGTCCTTTTCATATCCATTCAATCTGGTTGTATTTATAGTGCCAATCACAACATAGCCATCTCACAACACTTTACATTTAAGTAATATACAGTGTCAATCCTGGGGAATGAAAAAAACTGCCTTTTACCTTCAGCATTTTGAACCAACTGAAGACTATATTCTAATTGAGAAGATACAAATGCATGCATTCATTTCTCAGCCTTGTTATGTTACTTTTCTGATTGAAGTGAGACTAAAATAGGAAAAGAAGGCAGTCCTGAAGAGTTCCTTAATGAAGAATCAAATGATAAGTCCTGATGAAGGAAGCCCCCCGATATTCCTCACAGTGCTCCTATTTTGTTGTGTCAGTGACTTTGATTTTGACCAATTTCTACCACAGTGTCTCATTGTCATCTGTACAAAGAAATTTCAAGATGCACTTAATTAGCCTGTTTGCTTTGACAGAAAGACGTTTTAAAACCTAAATTGGTTGATGGTTAAAATGCAATCATTGTCATTTCATCATAAAATGTTGGGAACACCTGAAAATGTACATTTCAAAGACAGAACCAGGCACATAAAAGTTTAATGTTCCCACAGTGTACATAGTAACCTAAGACAGACAAGTCAAAACTAGGGATGCATCAATATTGATACCAGTATTGGCTATCGGGTAACCGGAGCCAAATCCGGTACCCGTTTCCACCGCAGAAAGGAGCTTTAAAAGTGGGCGGGGCTTTCTGTTAAAACGCAGGAGCAGCCACTGCGGCGCTGATCGCGCTCCGGCAGCCCCGCGCCGGAACACAGAGGCTCCGAGCTCCGAGCTTCTCTGCATCGCGTCCGGGGACGTCCCCGCGATGCAGCGGCACTGACCGCGGTTGAACAGAACGCTGACCGCCTCTGCCTCGTGTTTGAACAGAAACCACAGCCGTGTGCCGTTTTTACAATATTAATAGGAAGGACAAACGTAAGACATACTGTAAAATATCTTCTGCCAAAATATCACAAGGAGGTGAAAGCTCGTTCATACAAAAGCACTAACTTAATCAGACATCTGGGCCAGTAAAGTTAGCATGATGTCGCTCATGAGCACATAGGTCCTGAGCCCTGCTATGTGCTGAAAGGTTTCATACACCAGTGACTGATGCAAGCTCGCTTTCTCCGTCTACAATCTACAGTCTACAGTATGTATAGGTCAGTACATAGACAGATGCTACGAACTGCCTTCTGTGTACCATAGGTGGTTCATGGCAACACGTCGCCATACTTTGCACATGGAATGTAAATTAGACTTAATGCTATTTAATAAACACTCACAAAGGTTTGTTCTCGTACTTGTGTGCCTCCTTTAAAAATGTGGCATTAGTGCATCCCCGGTTAGAACTATTAGTGCCTTCTGGATGAGAAGTAACACTCATGAACAAGCTATGTAGTTTTCAAAACTCCTGCTCTTTCAGGAAACAGTAGTGCAGGCCATCTTGTGTTAGTGCTTCACCCACCGTGCTCCTCCTGTTTGATGGTAACCAGAAAGAAGAAATTGTCTTTGTGTTGAACCGGCAACATTTTACATGAGAGACTACAAGTGTGATGATGCACTATAGGAAATGGTGCGACAGGGTTTACTAATTCATCATTGATATAGGTTTGTGGCTTTTAAAAGCTACGCCAACAAGCTGAGTTTTACTGTAACTGTATGGAGAATCCAGAAAGATGTCACCAAGGTACAAAGGCGACATCTGTCATCATTGATGAAACAATGCATTCTGCCGATCAGTGACTTTGTGCTACTTTGAAGTGGAGGAACACACACCCGTCACCTACTGCAGCCCCCGTTATGCTCATCACACCTACAACCCCCACTACCTCACCTTCAGGTAGCGCTATTTCAATTTTACATTACACATTTAAAATTCAGTGAAACCCAAACATGCAGATGAATCCCCAGGCTCATCTATTCACATACAATAAGAGAAGGTGTCATAAGAATAATAAAACCTTGTTTTCTAACATGCCCCGTAAGTGTATTTGTATACATTGACAGCATCTGGCAGCTTTGACAGTGACGAACAGAGAAAAGACCGGCCATTAGACAGACAGTATTAACAATGTCAATTGTGAATTAGGATGCAGGCTGTCGACAAAGTCAGCTCTTCGTAGTGATTAGGTTACCATGACAACAGAGGATAAAGACATGATGGAAGTTACACACCAAAAAAAACAAACCTGAGAGACTGAATGATTTAGCTGAAACCCACGAGGATGTACAGTGCCGTTTATTGCGTCGTCCATGTGCTGACAGCTCATCAAGGGAGACTGACATGTGCCTGGGCAGGAACAAGGCACACTATAAGGAGAAAGCACTCAATGACAAAGCTCACCCTGTCATTACTTGTGAAGTTGAATAAAATAGCAGTGCTGTTTTTTCTTAACAGAAATACAAAAGGAAAGTTGAAGCATTCAGTGAGAACAAAGGCAACTAACTGTAGCTGAAATACTATGCAAAAAGCACCATTTATTATACAATGTATGGGCTTCAGACAGTTTCATCGGCTGTGAAAATGTTTTCCTGGAGCAAAACCTAGTACAGGCAGGACAGTTTTCTTCATATTGCACCAATTAAAATGCAGCCATCTCATGCCACTTACAACAAACAATAATGTTACGGCTGACAGCCAGTGCATGGAGTTTCTGAAACCCAGAAGCAGACCAGGAGGCAGAGCAGGTGCAATTAACAATGGTTTTATTGAGATTGCAGGACCTGGGAGATGAGGGAACGGAGACTCTGGGAGTCTGCAGAGTGCGCAGGCGAGGGGACTGCAGCAGGGAGGCGAAGTGCGCTGAGGACGCATGGAGTGAGGAGCCGAGAGCACACGAGGAGCGCAGCAGGGAGTGTGTGGATCCTCACAAATAAATCCCAAAGGAAGAGTGTAAAGACTGTAGACAGCAGGTTGCAGAAGGGTGTTGACATGGCCGTGACTTCATGGACGAATGACTACCTCCCCAACAGACCGCAGTACGTGAAGCTTCACAGCTGCATCTTGGATGAGGTGGTCTGCAGGACAGGAGTTCCTCAGGGCACAGTACTCTCTCCCTTCATGTTCTAGCTCTCAACACATCAGAGTCCCACCACAACACAGACAGCTGCCGTCTCCAGAAGTTCTCTGATGACTGACATTGTGGGAGGTACGTTGGACAGGAACGATCTAGAGTATAAGTCATCGCCTCCGCTGTCGACAGGGGTGATCAGAATCGTCTTTAGATCAACACCAGAAAGATAAAGGAGTTGATGACTCACACTGGTGAACATTCAGGGTTTGGACATTGACACATTGGACCCTTAATAATAAATCCCTGGGCATTCGCCTCAATAAAAGAAAAAAAAAACCTGGCATGGACAAATAACACAAAAATGTCCTGTATACAAGGGGCCAAAGTTGACTGCACCTGTTGAGAGGACTGAGAACAGGACTCTATTCTCATCTAGTCTATGTGTACTGTTTTTATATAATGAAAACACTCATACAGGCAGGCAGAGAACAATGCATTGTAAACATTGAAGCCCCTTGAAACAGTGTTTCTTCGTCATATTGGAACACTCAGTATCTGTATGTAAGAAATAAAATGTGTCTCCTCTTGTGATCCAGATGATGGTGCAGCGGTCATGGGTCATCAGCTGCTTGTTTACACTGATGACCCTTGACTGCTGTGCCAGGTCCACTGCCAACAATGACATGGACTACAGAGAGGAGGTGAAACATCTGGTTGACTGGTGCAGAACCAACAACCTGGTCCCGAATGTCTAAAAAATCAAGGAGATCATCGTCGACTTCAGGAGGTGCCAGCCCATCCACACTCCACTCCTGATTAACGGCACAGCAGTGGAGAGAGTAAGCAGCACAAGGTTCCTGGGGGTGCAGACAACAGACACTCTGACCTTTTCCCTTCACACCAGAGCTCTTGTAAAAAGAGCTCAGCAGCGCATGCACTTTTTGCGCTGGATGAAAAGAGCAAAGCTCCCTTCCTCCTATCCTCACCACCTTCTACACAGGTACTATAGAGAGCCTACTGACCCTGCCTGGGCAAGGTCAGTCGACCTCCAGACCAGACATGTCTGTCTGGTCTGGAGCCTGTAGCACCTCCAACTGGAAGTCCCTGTAGAGAGTGGTGAGGATGGCAGAAAAAAAATTCATCAGGACTTCTCTTCCTCCCATCCAGGAGATCACACCTGCTGTCTGACCAGGGTTCAGAAAACCAGCAGACACATCCCACCCCCACCATGGACTGTTTTCACTGTTGGACTCTGGAAATATATATATAAAAATTCCCCTCTCGCCCTCCGCGGGCGGTCCCCTGTTTTTCTATTCCAAGCTCGGGTCCTCTACCAGAGGCCTGGGAGCTTGAGGGTCCTGCGCAGTATCTTTGCTGTTCCAAGTACTGCACTTTTCTGGACTGAGATGTCCGAGGTTGTTCCAGGGATCTGCTGTAGCCACTCCTCCAGTTTGGGGGTTACTGCCCCGAGGGCGCTACTGTCACCTTCACCTTCCAAGCCCTCTCCAGCTCCTCTCTGAGCCCTTGGTATTTCTCAAGTTTCTCATGTTCCTTCTTTCTGATGTTACCATCACTTGGTATTGCTACATCCACCACCACGGCTTTCCTCTGCCCTTTATCAACCACCACGATGTCTGGTTATATATATATATATATATATATATATATATATATATATATATATATATATATATATATATATATATATATATATATATATATATATATATATATACCTTTTTTTTTTTTTATTATTTGATGCTGCTTTTTTATCCTGCACTATGAGCCAATGCAACAAAATAAATTTTTTTATCCATATGATAAAGTGCAAATTTGAATGACAATAAAGAATGTCTAAGTCTAAGTCTAGTAAATATACACTTCCTTGGAGAAACTGATTCGTTGTTATAAATGACTCCTTCTTGCACATGCGTAGAATGATTTACTATAACTAGTGCACATGCACAGGATCAGCGTTTCAGAAAAGTTGTGTTTTCCTCCGTTTACACAGATACAGAGTTGGAGGCCTTTCAAATAGAGATTTCAACATCGTCGTTGTGTGAATGGACAACCAAAGCACAACAAATGTTTTGCGTTTTGATTTGAAAACATTGAATAGTGTCAGAGTTGGAATATTACTCCTTTACTTTACCTTTCCTTTCTATTCATTTAAGCTGCACTGTATAGCAATGTAGTGACAAACAATGCAAGACAGTACAAATGCCTTGAGCAGTTGAATTCCGCAGTGGGACACATCAGCTAATTTATTTTTCAAAAGTCAGTGAAACACTTTAATGGAATGGCTTCCAGCATAAAAAAGACATTCAATGCCTAGTGACAGGAAGGCCAGGGTGGGGATAGAGTGCAGTCACATCACAGAGAGAAATCCCTCATTTACTTCACTTTCACTCCACGGCCTGTACTGACTGCCACTTTCTGGTGTATGTGAGAGTGTGTTGGAGAACCTGTCTAATCTCTGCTCCAGATGGTAGGTCAAGTCAAAGAAAAATCCCTGATGCCTTTTGATATTGGCACTGGCAAGAGAGAATGGGGTGATATGACAGACACTGTATTTACAGAGCGAGGACGCGCAGCATTAGAAATGGAGCATGTGCTCAGTCACGCTTGTTGTTCTGTGTCCAAAAAACACAAAATCTCCAAGCAGGCTTCCAACAGGCTCTCTATACAAACACAATTCGCCTCATCTCATGTGCAGACTTTATTTCAGTGAAATCTCCTTAGTCATGTTCCAGAAATGTCTGCTTTTCTGACTTTGCCCTGCACCGCCACATACCCCAGCTCGCTGTAAATGAGTCATATTTTAGTCATGTTTAGCATGTGGCTTTGCTGGTGGAGCCCCAAAACTGCTTAGCATGTAGCACTGCAGTAAAGCCCTTCTTATCCACTGACAGTTAAAATACTGAGCAACATCATTCTCATGCTGCTGGTCCAAATGTCTCTGCTGATTAAGTTGCTGGCGTCGTACGAACTGTCTTTAACCTAACCAACCAATTCCCAAAGGAGATCTTAGACTGCCGTCGCTTGCTGTTTCCCGTGAGAAAGAAACTCATCGCTGAAGGATCCCGAGCCGTCATCACAGTGGACAGGTTCTACGTCAATGGCCAATTGTACCGGGACCCCGCCGTCACCCCCTGGCTCTACTGATGGTCCTCACAAATGAGTAACATTTACTAGTATCAATAAATAATGTGACGTTCATAGGGCAGAACTAATTACAAGGGACAATATTAAATGTAACAGAATACACGCTTCAGTCATATTTTAACATTGTTTATTGTGTATTTATTCATGTATTATTCATGTATTGATCTCTTCAAGCTTTGTGAAACAAACAATATGGTTTTTTTTTCTCCGCCGTCACACAGAAGCTTTCTGAGCGGAGCGCCGCTGCAGATTTTCAGGTGAGGGAGGGGCGGAGTGCTCACCGCTCACGAGGTGAACGACACAGCGGAAGTGCTACTGACCAATTCAGTGAACGACTCTTTCGAGTTTCGAGGTGACTCTGGCATGTGAGCTGAACGATTGAAGCGAGCTGATTCGGGCATGCGAGCTGAATGATGGAAACGAGGTGAGTCGGTCATTCGTGCTGAACTACACCTACAAGCTGACTCAAGCATGCTGAAAGCCTCATGTGAATGTAAGGAGCCGGAGGCTGCTGTGGCTAGCAGCTGGCATTAGAGGCTTGGCTACAAGCTGATTTTAGCAGCTCTTTTAGCAGCTCTTTCAGCATTACAGCTGCTTTTCTCACAGGGTGACTAAAGTGAGTAATGGAGTTAGACGAGCTGCAGAACAGTGACATTTATATTTTCCTCTCTACGGCCGGAGGCTGTAGCAAGAATGACTCAGTGAACGAGTTAATGAACATGAAAACTCGTGACTCACCGTTCAGTAAAGTGACTCGTGGGTTTTGAACGATTCGTTCAAATTCGATCATCACTAGTACACAGTCACTTTTGTTTAAACCTGGTTAAAACTTGAAATTGTTGAATGACAGAGCCTCATTTACTTTTTATTTTGGGATTGTTTATGCATTTTAATTCTTGAGTACAATCACAGCAATAAAGTTGCACTTTTGACAATATATCTGATGTCTGCAGTCATTTTTAAGTACATTGGATAAAACAATCGAAAAGCGAATCGAAACTCGAATTTTTCTTTAAAAAATCGGAGGGTTTTTTTCCGCAAAATCGCCCAGCCCTACACACGCACTAGAAAACCCACCTAGAAGATGAGTGTAGCTAGAAACATGTTCAGATTTGTCACCTGGAATGTGCGTGGAATGGGCACACAAACAAAAAGACAAAATTTTTTCGAACACTTGGATAAACTAGAGGCAGACATTGTCTTATTACAAGAGACACACACACCTTCCATAGGATATCACAAATTGATCTCACCACAATTCCCTCACACATACTCAGCTGGTTATAACTCCAAGCAGAGAGGCGTAGCTATATTAATCAGCAATAAAACACAATACTCTCATAAAGATACAATCATAGACCTGGAGGGAAGATTTATAATTATTCATATCTCTCTTCAGAACATAGAGATGTGTATCGCAAACATCTATGGCCCAAATGTTGATGACCCCTCCTTCTGTCACAACTTCTTCACCAGCCTCTCAACACACTCTGACAAAACACTTATAGTTGGAGGAGACCTCAACATAGCCCTCAATCCACAAATGGACAGAGTTAGTAAAGCATCAAACACCAGACACTGGTAATCCCCAGACATAATACAGCAGGACATGAGTGGCTATGGTTTTTGCGACGCTTGGCGCACCTCTCATCCTACTCTTAAAGAAAACATCTTCTACTCAGCAGTGCACCAATCCTATTCACGCTCAGATTACTTTCTGCTGAGTAAATCAGTGATCAGTGAAAGACACAACGGACACACAGATTCACCCCATTGTGGTGTTCTGTGTGTTATTAGAAGACTACACTTCCCAGCATGCAGCAGTGGTTAGGCATGCGCAGTAACAGAGTTGAATGTAAACAGCCATGCATGCAGCACGAGATGTTTGATCTGTGAAGACTGCTATAAAGTTAACCGACACGTTATCACGCCTTGTCTGTTCATTGTGAACTTACCAAGACAACACATGGTGTCAGAAGTGGCCATGAGCAGATACAAAAGGAAGTTTTGCCACGGGAGAGCGACGGAAAAGAAAAAAGGAAAGTCCGGTCGCGTGAGTGACACGTGCTAGCAAAGCAGCATGACAGCGGAGTTTGCTACGGCATGTCATGGCTACGAGCGTTGTTACGAGCAGCAGTGGAAGTGAAAACGGGGAAGAAGAGGAGATCGAACAAGAAGAAGAGGATCTCGGGCTCGGATCGGGACACAACCAGCAACAACAGAGAGCTGTGGAAGTTGTCTCACCCCGACGTACGCTCATGGAGAAGCTAAGTCCACCCACTTCAATGCAACTGACTGGTAGTCTTGCTGATAACTGGAAACGCTTTAAGCAGCGATTTAATATATATCTAGCAGCTAGTGGAGCAGGGGGTGATGATGAAAAACAGAAAGCTCATATCTTTTTGCATGTTATTGGAGAAGATGCTTTGGATATATACAATAGCTTTCAGCTGGATGAAGCTAATCTGACGTTGGCAGAGCTAATGACAAAGTTTGAGAACTACTTCGTGCCTAGTCAGAACGTGACCTTTGAGAGGTACAAGTTTTTCACCCATGACCAAAAGCAAGGAGTACCTTTTGATCAGTACCTAGCAGAGCTCCACACGCTGAGTAAAACATGTGAATTTGACACATTGAGAGACTCATTAGTGAGAGACAGGATAGTTTGTGGCACAGTGGATAATGGTCTCAGAGAAAGACTGCTCAGAGAGACAGGACTCACACTGGACAAGTGTGTTAGTGTGTGCAGAGCAGCAGAAACCACCCGAGCACAAGCAAAAGAGCTACGGAGAGGTGAAACTACAGTTCATGCAATACATAAAGAACAATGGAAAAAGAAAACATTTATCAAACAAAAAGACCAAAAAGTGAAATCTGCAGAGTTCAAGTGTGGTAAATGTGGAGGCAGCCACAAGCCTAAGTCATGTCCTGCATTTGGAAAATCCTGTAACAACTGTGGAAAAAGCAATCATTATGCTAAATGTTGCAAGGCAGCTACAAAACAGAAAGTTCACACAGTTGATGAGGAAGAAGAGGATGACGAGTTCATTGTGGATGTGGTGCAAACCTGTACAATCGAAAAGGAAGAATGGATTCTGCCAATAGAGGTAAATGAGAGTATAATACCATTCAAGTTAGACACAGGTGCCCACGTAAATCTGCTATCTCTAGAGGACTACAAAACACTCACTGTAAAGAGCAAAATCTATCCAGTGAAAACAAAAGTGACAGGATACACAGGAGAACGTGTCCCTGTTAAAGGTGGATGCATTGCAACCTTCAAACACAAAAGTCGGCAGATAAAAGCACAGCTACTGATCGTGGACATGAGAGTACAACCAATCCTGGGACTCAGTGCATGTGCCAAGCTTGATCTGGTAAAAAGAGTGTTTGTTGTGACATCACCAGAATCTGCAAATGATCAAGACTCACTCATGGAGGAGTATAAAGACTGTTTCGAAGGACTTGGATGTCTACCTGGAATACATAAAATACACGTGGATAAAAGTGTGCCTCCTGTTGTTCATCCCTGCAGGAAGATCCCGTTCGCACTGCGAGAAAAACTCAAAGAGGAATTGGTGCGCATGGAAAAACTGGAGGTCATCAAGAAAATAGATGTACCAACTGAATGGGTCAGCTCGCTGGTCGTCGTGCAAAAGAAAACAGGTGCTCTGAGGACGTGCTTGGATCCAAGGGACTTAAACAAAGCAATCAAAAGAGAACATTTCAAGTTACCAACCAGAGAAGAAATTATGGCACAGTTTGCTGGAGCTAAATGGTTCAGTAAACTAGACGCGTCGTCTGGTTTTTGGCAACTGAGACTGGACGAGGAAAGTTCGCGACTGTGCACGTTCAACACGCCGGAGGGCAGGTACAGGTTTCTTCGTCTGCCGTATGGTATCTTGTCAGCGCCGGAAGTCTACCACAAGACTATTCACATGATCTTTGAACACATTCCAGGCGTAGACACAATGATGGATGACATCATAGTATGGGGGTCAACGCGACAAGAACACGACGAAAGACTGAGACAAGTGCTAGACAAAACAAGGGAAGTAAATCTGAAACTCAACAAGGACAAATGTGAGTTCGGAGTGAAAACACTCACCTTTGTGGGAGACGTTGTCAGTGATGAGGGGGTGAAGCCAGACCCGAGAAAAACCTCAGCAATCAACAACATGGAAAGGCCAACCAATAAAGATGAAGTCAGACGGTTTTTAGGGATGGTTACCTACCTTGCTAAGTTTGTCCCACAGCTTTCAACACAGTCAGCACCTCTCAGGAGTCTAATTGAACAAAAAAACGAATGGATCTGGTCCCATGAGCAGGAGAAGTGTTTTCTGAAACTGAAAGAGACTCTGACACGTGAGCCTGTGTTACAGTTCTACGACCCAGAGAGGAGCACCAGGATATCGGCAGATGCATCACAGTACGGCCTGGGAGCGGTGCTACTGCAGAAACACGACGAGCAGTGGCTACCCATCGCTTATGCATCCAGAGCCCTGACCAGTGCCGAATCCAGGTATGCTCAAATTGAAAAGGAACTGTTAGCGAGTTTGTATGCATGTGAGCGCTTCCACCAATATGTCTATGGTCAGTCTTTTGAAGTAGAAACTGATCATAAACCGCTGGTGTCCATCATGTCAAAACCTCTAAATGACTGTCCAGTACGGATACAGCGCATGCTGATCCGGCTGCAAAAGTATGATGTGCACATGCTATACACACAAGGAAAATACATGTACACCGCCGACACCTTGTCTAGAGCAGTGGACAAGGAGGAACATGCCGACAGTGAGAAAAGCGCAGAAATACAGGCATATGTGGACATGATCATGACATCTCTGCCAGTAACAGCTGACAGAACAGAACAAATACGGAGAGAGACTGATGCAGATGAAACGATGAAAGAACTGAAATGCACAGTACAGAACGGATGGCCCAAAAACAAAAAACACTGCCCCGTGAAAATACGTGACTACTGGAACTACAGAGAAGAGCTCACAGTGGTGGATGGCATAGTGTTGAAGGGGAGCAAATTTGTGATTCCACCCTCACTGCGCAAACAAATGCTCCAAAAGATACACGAAGGCCACCTCGGAGAAGTCAAATGTAAGCGCAGAGCAAGAGAGGTGATGTTCTGGCCAAGAATCAACCAAGACATCAGCCAGACAACAGCGTCATGTGACCTGTGCCGCACTTACAGGCCAAAACAACAAGCGGAGCCACTGATGACTCATCCGGTGCCCCACAGACCTTACTATAAGGTAGGAACTGATCTGCTGGACTATGATGGTAAGAGTTACATCGTGGTCACCGACTACTTCTCTAACTATCCTGAAGTTGGAGTACTGCAGTCAACCTCGAGTAAAGCTGTTATCAGCTACCTCAAGACTGTCTTCGCCAGACATGGTGTCCTGTGCGAACTGTTTTCAGACAATGGCCCGCAGTTTTCGAGCTGTGAGTTTGCTGCCTTTGCCAAAGAATGGGGGTTCCAGCACATTACGTCGAGTCCAACCTATCCAAAGTCTAACGGCTTGGCAGAAAGCTCAGTGAAAACAGTAAAAAACATGATGAAAAAAGCACAGGACAGAGATGACTTTCAGAAAAGCTTACTGATCTACAGGAGTGCACCTTTACAGAATGGACTGTCACCAGCCCAAATGCTGATGGGTAGGCACATTCGCTCTAACCTGAGAGACGAGGAGATGCGGGTGCCAAATGTCAAGAGGAAAGGACTGATGGTGGACGCGGGTGCAACATCGCACATCGTCACAGACATCGCCAAATATAAAGAATTCGACGGGAGTTTCCAGGCCAGGACGCACTGCGTGGAGCTGGTGGACGGGACCAGATGCAACGGTGTCGCCAAGCGCAGAGGTGACGCGGAGGTGCGGCTTATTGACGGCAAGGGGCGGAGTGTCAGAACCACCCTCAAGAGAGCCCTATACATACCAACGTATCCCCAGGATATTTTCTCAGTGAAAGTTGCTACCACCAGCGGAGCCACAGTGATCTTCAGTGAGAAGAACAGTGTCCTGCTTCATGGAGACGGTACCGAATTCCCCATACACGTACACAACAACCTTTTCTATCTGCACACTTCAGACATTGACTGCAATGACCAATGTATGAAAAGTCTTGACTTGCAAAGTTGGCATGAAATTTTAGGCCATTGCAATTCTGCAGATGTATCCAAACTAAGGCATGTTGTAGATGGGATGGACATTAAGAATGAAGATAATAAACCTGTTCCATGTTGTGAAGTTTGCACTCAGGGGAAGTTTGTTCAAACTAGGAACAGAGGCAAAATAAAATGCATGAGATCTGTCAATGGCACAAAGTACACAGGCAGAGAGTACCAAGCTTTAATGCGCAGGAGTGGTATTAGGCATGAGGCTTCAGCCCCATATTCTCCACACCAAAATGGTACTGCTGAACGTAACTGGAGAACCCTGTTTGAAATGGCCAGGTGTATGCTCATAGAAAGTGGGCTGCTAAGGATGTTGTGGACCTATGCCGTCCAGACAGCTGCTGTGGTGAGGAATAGGTGCTTTAACAACCGCACTAAACAGACTCCTTACTACATGTTAACAGGCCAAATATTGCCAGAATGCAAAAGTTTGGACAGGTGTGTTATGCATACAAACAGGATAAAGGGAAATTGGACACTAGATGTGAGAAGGGCATTTTTGTGGGATATGACAAAAATAGTCCAGCCTATTTGGTGTACTACCCCAAAAACAGGAAAGTACAAAAACACAGACTTGTGGAGTTTGTATCTAGATTGAATCAGGAAATACTGGATGCCGAAGATGATGATAGTGATTCAGAATGAAAGACAAAAAGAAAAAGCCCCTCCAGTTTGCCCAGACATAACTGGAAACCAAGAAGAAGAGCACTCCGAAAGCAAAACAGAGGAGAGTGATACAGTGAAAGTTGAAGAAGAAAAAGAAGACAATCCCAAAGAGAGACGTTACCCTGATAGAGAAAGGAAAAAGCCAGATTATTACGGTGACCATGCTTGTGGGTTTGAGGATGACATAAATATTGACTACTGTTACAGACTTATGTGCAATGTGCCACAGACCTATAAAGAAGCTGTTACCTCAGTGAATGCAAAGGACTGGACTGAAGCAATGGATCAGGAAGTCCAATCTTTGAAAGACAACTCAACGTTTACCCTGACCACTCTACCAGAGGGCAAGGATGTAGTGGGGGGTAAGTGGGTTTACGCAATGAAGAAGGACAATGATGGATCTGAAAAATACAAGGCGAGATATGTTGCCAGAGGATTCAGTCAGAAAAGGGGTGTTAACTACGGTGAGACTTTCTCTCCTACAGCCAGTATGACCAGCATCAGACTGTTGGCACAGAAAGCGGCACAGGACGATCTGATTGTTCACCAGATGGATGTAAATACGGCATATTTACATGCACCAATTGAGTGTGAAATTTATATTGAAGAGCCCGAGGGTTATGAAGTGAGATCTAATGGAAACAAACTAGTGTGTAAACTGAAGAAATCCCTGTACGGATTAAAACAGTCAGGTCGCAACTGGAACAAAATGTTGCATGATTACTTGTGTGAGATACAGTTTGTACAAAATCCATCTGATCATTGTGTCTACAGCAAAATGACTGACAATGAAAAAGTTCACATAATCATATGGGTTGACGATTTGATTATTGCCACCAGTGATGATGAAGTCATGAAATGTGTTAAAGAAAAGCTAAGTGCCAAGTTCAGGATGAAAGACTTGGGTAGACTGACACATTTTCTAGGTATTGACTTTGACCAAAGTACTGAATGTGTTAAGATGTCACAATGCAAGTATGTACAGAAAATACTGGAGAGATTTCACATGTTAAACTGTAAATCTAGAGCTACTCCATGTGAACAAAAACTTGAGTACAGTGATGATGCTGAAATAATGAATGATGTGAGGAAATACAGAGAGGCAGTTGGCAGCTTAATCTACCTGGCAACCTGTACTGGGCCAGACTTAAGCTTTGTAGTGAGTAAACTGTCTCAGTGTTTCAACAAACCAACCACTGAACAATGGACAACTGTAAAGCATGTGTTAAGGTATTTGAAGGGTACCCAAAACAAAGAACTATGTTTTAGGAAATACAAAGATAAGAACCTGATCCACGCTTACAGTGATGCTGATTGGGCAGCTGATATTGGTGATGGAAAAAGCACTACAGGTTACTGAATCAGTCTAAACCAAAATGGTCCAACAGTTTCATGGAAAACTAAACGA